>NC_053389.1:741717229-742030591 GCF_905171765.1 Bufo bufo | reverse complement strand
TCTCCATCTCCCAAACACTGGAGCGGAAGAGGAAGTACCCCCCTACCCACCCGCGATCCCTGGCCCTGAATGCCAGCATTTCAAAAATACTGTCCTTTGAAATGCTGTAATTCCGTCTGGTGGAGACGGAGAGTTTTAAAAGCCTTATGGCGGTGGCTGTCCCACAGTACGTCGTGCCCAGCCGCCACTATTTTTCCAGGCGTGCCATCCCTTCCCTGCACAACCAAGTGGGGGACAAAATCAGGTGTGCACTCCGCAATGCCATCTGTGGCAAGGTACACCTCACTACGGATACGTGGACCAGTAAGCACGGTTGGGGATGTTATATCTCCATAACAGCACACTGGGTAAATGCAGTGGTGGCTGGGCCTGAGGCGGATAACAGTTTGCCTCATGTCCTTCCACCACCGAGGATTGCAGGGCGCTTCAGTTTGCCTCGTGTTGCTTCCTCCTCCTACTCCTCTTCCTCTACCGGCTCCTGATCCGGTCAGCGTAACACCTTCACCACCAACTTCAGCACAGCCAGGGGTAAACGACAGCAGGCAGTTTTAAAACTTATCTGTTTGGGACAAACCCCACACCGCGCAGGAGTTGTGGACACGCATGGAACAACAGACCGATGAGTGGTTGGTGCCAGTGAGCCTCAAGCCCGGCCTCGTGGTGTGCGATAATATGTGAAATTTCGTAGCAGCTCTGGGACTAGCCAGTTTGACCCACATCCCTCTGCTGGTGCATGTGTTAAATTTGGTGGTGCAGAGGTTCCTTAAAAATTACCCTGATATGTCAGAGCTGCTGCAGAAAGTGCGGGCCGTCTGTGCGCGTTTTCGTCGTTCTCACCCTGCTGCTGCTCGCCTGTCAGCACTGCAGCGTAACTTCGGCCTTCCCGCTCACCGACGTGCCCACAAGGTGGAACTCCACCTTGCACATACTGGCCAGACTGTGCAAGCAGCAGCAGGTGATAGTGGAGTTTTAGCTGCAGCAACGCTGCTGGCGATGATGGAAGAGGATGTGGCACAGGAGGAAGAAGAGGGATCATTTCATAGGGTTTCCGGCCAGTCATTTACAAGTGGCTCTGAGGGTGGGTTCCTGCACCCACAAACGCCAGGTACACAATTGTCCAGCCAGGGCACAGTTCTGGAGGATGACGAGGTGGAGGATGAGGAGGAGGAGATGGAGGAGGAGGAACCGTGTTCACAGCAGGGTGACACCCAAACCAGCTCATGGCCATCACTAGTGCGTGGCTGGGGGGATACAAAGGACACAGACGATACACCTCCCTCAGAGGACAGATTTTTGTTGCCTCTGGGCAGCCTGGCACACATGAGCGATTACATGCTGCAGTGTGTCCGCTGAGTTGCCCATATTCTAACTGGTGCTGATTACTGGGTGGCCACGCTGCTGGATCCCCATTACAAGGACAACGTACCGTCTTTAATTCCATCACTGGAGCGTGATCGTAAGATGTGCGAGTACAAGTGCACGCTGGTAGACGCACTACTGGTGGCATTCCCACCTGACAGTGGGGGCACAGTGGAAGCACAAGCTGAAGGCAGAGGAGGAGTAAGAGGAAGGCAGAGGAGGAGTAAAAGGAAAAAACATAAACCAAAAACCAGTGTTGGCTACCTCGTCCTTCTCCACAGCCGCTTCCACTTACACCGCTACGTCCACCGCCTCCTCAAACTCCTACTCCATATGGACCTTCACCTCATAAATCAAGTTTATTTTTTTTTTTCATTTGTACGTATTTTATTTTATTTTATGTTTTTTCACTAATTCGTCTGTTACATTTTCTGGTGAAATTCACCACTTTTTGGTTGTGATATACCGCTGCTGTACCTAGTAGACAGGTAAAAACATTTCACTAATTTGTCTGTTACATTTTCTGATGAAATTCACCAATTTTTGGGTGTGATATACCCCTGCTCTACATAGTAGATGGTTAACATTTCACAAATTTTTCTGTTACATAGTCGGGTGAAATTCACCAATTTTTGGGTGTGATATACCCCTGCTCTACCTAGTAGATGATTAACATTCCACAAATTTTTCTGTTACATAGTCGGGTGAAATTCACCAATTTTTGGGTGTGATATACCCCGGCTGTACCTAGTAGACAGGTAAAAACATTTCACTAATTTGTCTGTTACATATTCAGGTGAAATTCACCAATTTTTGGGTGTGATATACCCCTGCTCTACCTAGTAGACAGGTAATATTTCACTAATTTGTCTGTTACATATTCGGGTGAAATTCACCAATTTTTGGGTGTGACATACCCCTGCTGTACCTAGTAGACAGGTAAACAAATTTCACTAATTTGTCTGTTACATTTCCGGGTGAAATTCACGAATTTTTGGCTGTGATATACCCCTGCTATACCTAGTAGACAGGTAATAACATTTCACTAATTTGTCTGTTACAATCTTGCCGTGATTAAACCCCTGCTCTGCATAGGTGATAGGGACATAAATTTAAAAAAATCATCTGTTACAAGGTGACATTTTACCAATTTTGCCGTATACAAACCACTGCTCTGCATAGGTGACAGGGAATAACATTTCTAAAATTCTTCTTTAATTGATGCGCGCCCCCAACTTTCATTCAATGCTTAAACTTTAACAACTTGGCCCACATTTGCTCTTCAATAAATTGTCCCACTTTTCCACTCGATCATATTTAATTTAAAAAACTTAACCTCCCTTGGATGTGGTCCCTCTTTCTTATGCTCCCTCTCCGGCGTGGAACCCTGATTCGCCGATAACCGTGATCAACATGGTAGGCTCAGAAAAGAACATTGATAGTTGATAGAGAAGATATCCAAATAGATCGTGGACGTCACGGTGACGTGCGATCAGGCAGAAGTTATCTAGAGTCAACAAGGGCCACTCCTGTCTGACGTTTCCAAATCCCAGTAACATTCCCTATAATTTTTTATTAATCATTCCAATAACAGGGCATCTTAAGAGTTATGTACAGGGAGTGCAGAATTATAAGGCAAGTTGTATTTTTGAGGATTAATTTTATTATTAAACAACAACCATGTTCTCAATGAACCCAAAAAACTCATTAATATCAAAGCTGAATATTTTTGGAAGTAGTTTTTAGTTTGTTTTTAGTTTTAGCTATTTTAGGGGGATATCTGTGTGTGCAGGTGACTATTACTGTGCATAATTATTAGGCAACTTAACAAAAAACAAATATATACCCATTTCAATTATTTATTTTTACCAGTGAAACCAATATAACATCTCAACATTCACAAATATACATTTCTGACATTCAAAAACAAAACAAAAACAAATCAGTGACCAATATAGCCACCTTTCTTTGCAAGGACACTCAAAAGCCTGCCATCCATGGATTCTGTCAGTGTTTTGATCTGTTCACCATCAACATTGCGTGCAGCAGCAACCACAGCCTCCCAGACACTGTTCAGAGAGGTGTACTGTTTTCCCTCCTTGTAAATCTCACATTTGATGATGGACCACAGGTTCTCAATGGGGTGCAGATCAGGTGAACAAGGAGGCCATGTCATTAGATTTTCTTCTTTTATACCCTTTCTTGCCAGCCACGCTGTGGAGTACTTGGACGCGTGTGATGGAGCATTGTCCTGCATGAAAATCATGTTTTTCTTGAAGGATGCAGACTTCTTCCTGTACCACTGCTTGAAGAAGGTGTCTTCCAGAAACTGGCAGTAGGACTGGGAGTTGAGCTTGACTCCATCCTCAACCCGAAAAGGCCCCACAAGCTCATCTTTGATGATACCAGCCCAAACCAGTACTCCACCTCCACCTTGCTGGCGTCTGAGTCGGACTGGAGCTCTCTGCCCTTTACCAATCCAGCCACGGGCCCATCCATCTGGCCCATCAAGACTCACTCTCATTTCATCAGTCCATAAAACCTTAGAAAAATCAGTCTTGAGATATTTCTTGGCCCAGTCTTGACGTTTCAGCTTGTGTGTCTTGTTCAGTGGTGGTCGTCTTTCAGCCTTTCTTACCTTGGCCATGTCTCTGAGTATTGCACACCTTGTGCTTTTGGGCACTCCAGTGATGTTTCAGCTCTGAAATATGGCCAAACTGGTGGCAAGTGGCATCTTGGCAGCTGCACGCTTGACTTTTCTCAGCTCATGGGCAGTTATTTTGCGCCTTGGTTTTTACACACGCTTCTTGCGACCCTGTTGACTATTTTGAATGAAACGCTTGATTGTTCGATGATCACGCTTCAGAAGCTTTGCAATTTTAAGAGTGCTGCATCCCTCTGCAAGATATCTCACTATTTTTGACTTTTCTGAGCCTGTCAAGTCCTTCTTTTGACCCATTTTGCCAAAGGAAAGGAAGTTGCCTAATAATTATGCACACCTGATATAGGGTGTTGATGTCATTAGACCACACCCCTTCTCATTACAGAGATGCACATCACCTAATATGCTTAATTGGTAGTAGGCTTTCGAGCCTATACAGCTTGGAGTAAGACAACATGCATAAAGAGGATGATGTGGTCAAAATACTCATTTGCCTAATAATTCTGCACGCAGTGTATTGTTATTTATCGTCACTACCTCCCCAAGTCGGGAGTGGGTAATTGCCGCACACCCCCTCCTTTCCTTCGATTCTTTAGTTTTAATAACTTTTCCCACATTTCCGCTCGATCACAATTAAATTTCAACCATTGATCTCCCTTGGATGTGGTCTCTCTTTCTCACGCTCCCTCTCCGGCGTGGAACCCTGATTCGCCGCTAACCGTGATCAACATGGTAGGCGCAGAAAAGAACATCGAAAGTTGATAGAGCAGATATCCAATTGGATCGTGGACATCACGGGGACGTGCGACATGGTGGGGCAGTATATGTGCACACGCCTACAAGAACTGACTGATGGGTCTGCCCCCTGCAACTTCTGGGTCTCCAAATTGGGCACATGGCCTGAGCTTGCCCTTTACGCCTTGGAAGTGCTGGCCTGAACGTTTTTTTAGCACGACTGGATGGGGTTATCACAGGTTATATTTCCCAATGTTTTGGAGTGTACCCTAATAAAAAATAAATTAATTAATTAAAACCAAAAAGCAGTGTAGGATACCTCCTCCTCCTCCACCGCCGCTTCCACCTACACCGCCACATCCACTGCCTCCTCAACCTCCTACTCCATATGGACCTCGTCCTCCTAGATCAAGATTATAATTTTTCATTTTTACGTATTTTATGTTATTTAAAGTAATTTCCCTATCCATATTTGTTTGCAGAGCACTTGCCATGCTCTTAACCACATTTTGCTGGCATTTGCAGACCTCTAGCCCTTTCCATGACATTTTTAGAGCCATTTTAGTGCTCAATAGTTCGGGTCCCCATTGACTTCAATGGGGTTCGGGGTCAAGCTCGGGTCAAGTTCGGGTCCCGAACTCGAACTTTTTTGTGAAGTTCGGCCAAACCTGTCGAAACCTAACATCCGGGTGTCCGCTCAACTCTAGTTGTAAATTATGATATAGAAGATTTAGTAACCGTATGTCCTATATATTAAATTATATAAACAATATGTCACCGCCACTTCTGTGAGAAGGTCTGACAGACGTCCTTCTCTACCTCTTGCATGATGTTCTTTGTTTTGGTTTCACTTTCTCATCTCATTTTCTTCTCCCAGGTGTCACCTCTTTCCTTTATATTCCCTCCCATACTGCCTCACTTTGCGGTTTATACTACTTCCTGGATTGAAGTGTTCCCTGCTGGAGTCTTCTGCTGCTGCTTGTTCAGATAAGTCCTTTCATGTATTATGTTTCCTTGCTGGCTTGATTCTAGGTGACTCTGACTCGCTCCGTATGAAATGCAGGAAGCCGGTGGCCGTGTCCCCTCACTATTATAGGGTTTTCAGGTGTCACAAAGTCTTAGGTGCGGGGGCATACAATCGTCTACCTTTGAGACCCTTGTATGTGCTTAGCAGTCAGGGTGAGCTCTTAGGGTTTTATAGGGGTCACCTATATGCTCCTTAGTTTGGGATCAAGCCAGTCGGACGTTTATTCATAACTTCCAGCTATCTGCAACTTCATCCGTGACACAATAGTAACTATCAGGAATCCATAATCGTTCACACCAATTCATTAAATAATAGCAATAAAGTAGTGCCCGGGATCAAAGTAATAAGTCTTCCCTTTGCGTGAAAGCCTGGGACCTGCTGCAAGGAACTTACCCAAAGGTTCTGTGTGCACAACCAGGATGGCACTACCCCAACGCGCGTTTCGGCGTGCCTTCGTCTGGGGGTAACGCCATCACTGTGGAGCTTAAGTTTATAAAGCCCTTCCCTACCAATAGGATGCATCCCTGGTAAAGAGTAATTCCAATCACCTGGATGTATGGGCGGCAAACGCGATGAGCGAGTGCCAGCATCGGACCCTCCTCCCAATCCGGCGTCACATCGCAGCGCCCACAATCACCTCACATAGTCATGTGATGTGGCGGGACCGACGTGTAGATGCACAGATGGGAGGTCCCGCCACATCACATGACTATGTCAGGTGATTGTGGGCGCAGTGATGTGACGCGGGATTGGGAGAAGGGTCCGATACAGGCAGACGCTCATCGCGTTTGCCGCCCATACACCCAGGTGACTGGAATTACTCTTTTAGCCTGTGTAATGACCAGGATGGTGTGTTTCTTTCTGCTATCTTTCCTTTTAAAGTGACATTGTCTTTTTACATTTCTGGGATTTAATAAAATAAAAGTATTTTACTGGTACTCTGTGAGCTCAATTTTTTTTAGGTTTTACCCCTTACTATATAAGAACCTCCCCAGCCGCTATTTTCTACAGTTTTTTTAAAGTTCTGCGAGAGACAGCAGTGTCATTGCTGTGCTCTGTGCTTTCCACACTACATTAGATAGATAGAGTGACACAGTGAGAGGATTGGTCTGGGAAAACAGGTATTTTCCTCCCAGCATGTGCTACTGAGCTGATTTCCAGCCAGGTGAGGTCAAATACCGACCGGATTTTAAGTGCCGGTCCGGGGTTTGGCAACACCTAGCTGCCTTTAAAAGACAGCTGGGTTCAGAAGAAGGAATCTCTGTGTTGGGATCGGAGGCTTGTGCCGAGTTGGAGGGTAGAAATGTCCCAAACTATTCGCCGGCGAACATCGCTTGTTCGCGTTCGCCGCGGCAGGCGAACATATGCGATGTTCGGTGCGCCCCCTATACGTCATCATTGAGCAAAGTTTGACCCTATACCTCACAGTCAGCAGACACATTCCAGCCAATCAGCAGCATACCCTCCCTCCCAGACCCTCCCACCTTCTATCAAAAAGCAAGGACAGCATCCATCTTAGATTCATTCTGAAGCTGCAGTGTTAGTTAGAGCAGGGAGAGTGCTGCTGCTGCTGCTAAATTAATAGGGAAATCGTTAGCTAGGCCAGTGTTCTGTGTCTACTTCAGTCCTCAAATACTCATCTGCTGTAAGGACAGCGTCCTGACAGCACCCCAAAAAGCCCTTTTTAGGGCTGGTACATCAGTCTGCTTTTTTATTTTTATATATATATATATATATATATATATATTGCAGTTGCCTGCCCGTGTGTGAGAGGCCACAGGCCCACAGACTGTACTGTGTGCACACCACTCATATCGGGTGGCACAGTACCTTGCAGATAAAAAAGTCATTACATTTTTTCTCTGTAATATAATTTCAGTTGCCTGCCAGTGTGTGTCAGGCCCACAGACTGTACTGTGCCCACTGCCAGTGCCCACCACTCATATCGGGTGGCACAGTACCTTGCAGATAAATAAGTCATTACATTTTTTCTCTGTAATATAATTGCAGTTGCCTGCCAGTGTGTGTCAGGCCCACAGACTGTACTGTGCCCACTGCCCACCACTCATATCGGGTGGCACAGTACCTTGCACGCATAGTACCACTAATCTAAAAAAAAATGACAGGCAGAGGCAGGCCACCCCACAGGGGCTGTCGTGGTTGTGGTGCTGTGATTTCCTTTGGCCCTAGAATAATGCCCACTGTTCAGAGGCCACGTACCCTGAATTCGAAAAGTTCTGAGGACATAGTTGACTGGCTTACACAGGACACCCAATCTTCTACAGCTTCCGATCTGAACCTTGACGCACCATCCTCCTCCAGCTCAGCTTCGGGCACCTCTCAAGTTACAGTTGTATCATCGTTAACGCTCCCTGCAGATTCGCATTAGCGCGTAACGATAGCGAATTTCATATGTGAACCCGAAGCGCTTGGTGGTGTAATTTTGCTGAGTGAACACCAGATGGCGCTTGGAACTACCCGGGATCCGCTTGGAACTACAGTACATGGGAGAGTAGGCTGTAAACTGCAGCCCCCCCTGTATGTGTACAGTAAGCACCTACAGTATATCATTATCTACAGTACTTGCGGCTGCGTTAAGCCGTATGGTCTGTCGGGTAGCCGACTTCTTCATCCTCCTGTTCTCTATACTCTGTTTGACTCTGTACTGTACAGTACATGTGCTGTATTTAATTAAAAAGTATGGCAATACATGAATAAAAATACAGCCATGTACAGTACAGTACATACACATGCATGAATTATCGCTGCTGCGCAGCTTACTGTAATTACTGTCTGGTTGCGTTCACCCTTATGGAAACACCGAGGTGGCAGAGATTACAGTAACCTGCGTGGCATTGACAATATACGGTAATGTACAGTATACTGTCCCCTTCATCACGCACGCGGCCAAAAAGAAGAAATCGGGTGGCGGGGGTGGCGGGGGTGGCGGGGAAGTTCACCAGACAGCTACTGTACACTGTACTGTACAGTACAGTACTGTACAGTAGCTCCAGCTCACGATGTTGCGCCTAGGACTAAGTTGAAATCGCAATGCGATTCATAGAACTTGAATTAATCGCATTGCGATTTCAACTTTCTCAAATCCGACAGTACATTGAACTCGAAAAGATCTGAGGACATAGTTGACTGGCTTACACATGACACCCAATCTTCTACAGCTTTCGCTCGGAACCTTGACGCACCATCCTCCTCCAGCTCAGCTTCGGGCACCTCTCAAGTTACCACTCGCCCGCCAGCCGCCACCACCAACACAAGCACCACAGCCGCTTCACTTGATCTGTCAGAGGAGTTATTTACACATCAGTTGGAAGAAATGAGTGATGCGCAACCATTATTGCCAGAGGATGTAGATAACAGGGATATGTCTCAGTCAGGCAGCATTACACACATGGACGTACGGTGTGATGATGATGATGTTGTACCCGTTGCTGCTTCCTTTGCTGAGTTGTCAGATACAAGTGAAGCGGTTGATAATGACGATGTGTCAGTGGATGTCACGTGGGTGCCCGCTCGAAGAGAAGAAGAACAGGGAGAAAGTTCAGATGGGGAGACAGAGAGGAGGAGGAGACGAGTTGGAAGCAGGGGGAGGTCGTCGCAAGGAGCTAGTGGCACAGTCAGACAGCATGTATCAGCACCCGGGGTCAGCCAGACAGCACGCCAATCAACGCATGCTGTTGCCACCACCAGAATGCCGTTATTTCAAAGCTCAGCAGTGTGGCATTTTTTTTGTGTGTCTGCCTCTGATAACAGCGATGCCATTTGCAACCTGTGCCAAAAGAAACGGAGTCGTGGGAAGTCCAACACCCACCTAAGTACAACTGCTTTGCGAAGGCACATGATCTCACATCACAAACGCCTATGGGATCAACACATGATGAGTACAAGCAGCACAGAAACTCAAAGCCACCATTCTCCTCCTGGTCCAGCATCTTCAGCCACGTCAACCACTGCTGTCCTCCTTGCCCCCTCTCAACCACCCGCCACTCCGCCTCTCACCTTCAGCAGTTCCTGCTCATCTGCCCACAGTCAGGTGTCTGTCAAGGAAATGTTTGAGCGTAAGAAGCCAATGTCACAGAGTCACCCCCTTGCCTGGCGTCTGACAGCTGGCTTGTCGGAACTCTTAGCCCACCAGCTTTTACCATACAAGCTGGTGGAGTCTGAGGCCTTCAAAAAATTTGTAGCTATTGGGACACCGCAGTGGAAGGTACCCGGCCGAATTTTTTTTTCACAAAAGGCAATCCCCAACCTGTACTCTATTGTGGAAAAGGAAGTCATGGCATGTCTGGCACACAGTGTTGGGGCAAGGGTCCATATGACCACTGATACCTGGTCTGCAAAGCACGGTCAGGGCAGGTATATCACGTACACTGCGCATTGGGTAAACCTGCTGATGGCTGCCAAGCATGGAATGCGTGGCTCTGCAGAGGAGTTGGTGACACCGCCATGACTTGCAGGCAGGCCTGCTGCCTCCTCCTCTACTCCTCCTACTCCATCCTCTTCACTAACCTCCTCGGCTGAGTCATCTTCTGCTGCGTCTTGCTCCACATCACCTGCACCCCCCCAGCTCCCCAGGGGCTATTCCACATCCCGGATACGACAGTGTCACGCCGTCTTGGGGTTGACTTGCCTGAAAGCAGAGAGTCACACCGGACCAGCACTCCTGTCCGCCCTGAACGCACAGGTGGATCAGTGGCTGACCCCGCACCAACTGGAGATCGGCAAAGTGGTGTGTGACAACGGAAGCAATTTGTTGGCGGCATTGAAGTTGACACATGTGCCGTGCATGGCACATGTGTTGAATATGATCGTACAACGCTTTGTGCATAAGTACCCAGGCTTACAGGACGTCCTCAAGCAGGCCAGGAAGGTGTGTGGCCATGTCAGGCGTTCCTACACAGCGCACTTTTACGATATTCAGCGGTGAAAAAACATGCCAGTGAGGCGCTTGATTTGCGACAGCCCGACACGCTGGAATTCAACACTCCTAATGTTCGACCGCCTGCTCCAACAAGAAAAAGCCGTCAACGAGTATTTGTATGACCAGGGTGTTAGGACAGCCTCTGCAGAGCTGGGTATTTTTGGGCCGCGTTACTGAACGCTCATGCACAATGGCTGTAGGCTCATGCGTCCTTTTGCGGAGGTGACAAGCCTGGTCAGTCAAACCCAAGGCAACATCATCGACCTCATCCCATATGCATTTTTTCTGGAGCGTGCCCTGCGAAGAGTGCTGGATCAGGCCGTAGATGAGCATGAAGAGGAAGAGTTGTGGTCACCATCACCACCAGAAGCAGCCTTGTCGTCGTCGATTGCTGGACCTGCGGCAACGCAGAGAGAGGAGTCTGAAGAAGAGGAGTCAGAGGAGGAAGGTGGCTTTGAGGAGGTGGAAGACCAACCACAGCAGGCGTCCCAGGGGGCTTGTTGTGACCTTTCGGGGACCCTTGGTGTTGTACGTGGCTGGGTGGAGGAAGAGACCTTCAATGACATCAGTGAGGACAAGAAACGGGACATGGCTAGCTTGGTATCCAACCTTGTGCAAATGGGGAATTTGCAGTTGTGCAAATGGACTGTTTGCGGTGCGTTAAACGGGGAGTTTGGTCTGTCAGAGTTTGGTCTGTCACTGTGAAGCGGGCGTAACCCTTACACTACCTGATCGATACAACATCATACCTGATCGTATACACACACTGGATGTTTTAAAGCACGTTATTCCAAACAATTTAGGAATGTTAGGTGATTTATGCCCTTTATGGATTAAAACCCGACTCTGCGTCAACGACGTAATTTTCCATGGGAGTTTTGCCATGGATCCCCCTCCGGCATGCCACAGTCCAGGTGTTAGTCCCCTTGAAACAACTTTTCCTTCACTATTGTGGCCAGAAAGAGTCCCTGTGGGTATTAAAATTTGCTTGCCTATTGAAGTCTATGGCGGTTCGTCCGGTATGCCCGTTCGCGAACATTCGCGGAAACTCGCGTTCGCCGTTCGTGAACGGAAAATTTAATGTTCGTGACATCTCTATTGGAGGGCTGAGACCCGGGTGTAGGGGAAACAGGCCTCCTAAGGACTGCTTATAGAAACATAGAAACATAGAATGTGTCGGCAGATAAGAACCATTTGGCCCATCTAGTCTGCCAAATATACTGAATACTATGAATAGCCCCTGGCCCTATCTTGTATGAAGGATGGCCTTATGCCTATCCCATGCATGCTTAAACTCCTTCACTGTATTTGCAGCTACCACTTCTGCAGGAAGGCTATTCCATTCATCCACTACTCTCTCAGTAAAGTAATACTTCCTGATATTACTTTTAAACCTTTGCCCCTCTAATTTAAAACTATGTCCTCTTGTAGCAGTTTTTCTTCTTTTAAATATTCTCTCCTCTTTTACCGTGTTGATTCCCTTTATGTATTTAAAAGTTTCCATCATATCCCCTCTGTCTCGTCTTTCTTCCAAGCTATACATGTTAAGGTCCTTTAACCTTTCTTGCACTTATCAACATTAGATTTTAGTTGCCAGATTTTTGAACATTCCTCTAGTTTTCCTAAATCCTTTTCTATTTGGTGTATCCCTCCAGGAACATCAACCCTGTTACAAATCTTTGTGTCATCAGCTATAGGACACACCTTACCATCGAGGCCTCCTGCAATTTCGCTGACAAAGATATTAAACAATATGTGTCCCAGAACAGATCCCTGAGGTACCCCACTGGTAACAAGACCATGGTCTGAATATACTCCATTGACTACAACCCTCTGTTGTCTGTCCCTCAGCCACTGCCTAATCCATTCAACAATATTGGAGTCCAGGCTCAAAGACTGCAATTTATTGATAAGCCTTCTATGTGGAACAGTATCAAAAGTCTTACTAAAGTCTAGATAAGCAATGTCTACTGCACCTCCACCATATTATTTTAATCACCCAATCAAAAAAATTAATAAGATTAGCTTGACATGATCTCCCTGAAGTAAACCCATGCTGTTTTTCATCTTTCAATCTATGGGATTTTAGATGTTTCACAATCCTCTCCTTTAGTATGGTTTCCATTAATTTACCCACTATTGATGTCAGGCTTACTGGCCTATAGTTCCCAGATTCCTCCTTACTACCTTTGTTGTGAATGGGCACAACATTTGCTAATTTCCAATCTTCTGGGATGACTCCTGTTACCAGTGATTGGTTAAATAAATCTGTTAATAGTTTTGCTAGTACACCGCTAAGCTCTTTTAATAGCTTTGGGTGTATACCATCAGGCCCCTGTGACTTTTTTGTATTAATTTTAGACTGCTGACTTAGAACCTCTTTGTCTGTAAAGACACATGCATCAAAAGATTCATTAGTCTTCCTTCCTAACTGAGGTCCTTTTCCTTCATTTTCCTTTGTAAAAACTGAACAGAACTATTCATCCTTTGTAAAAACTGAACAGAACTTTATCTTCTTCCATATACTTCCTTCTTTTGTTTTTAATTTGGTAATTCCTTGTTTTAATTTCCTTTTTTCATTTATGTATCTGAAGAATGTCACCTTTTTTCACTGACTGAGCTAATTTCTCTTCTGCCTGTGCTTTAGAAGCTTTTATAACTTGCTTGGCCTCTCTCTGCCTAATCTTAAAAATTTCCCTGTCATCCTTGTTTTTTTTATAATTGCTAAATGCTATATTTTTGTTTTTAATGATTTTGGCCACTTCTGTTGAGTACCAGAGTGGTCTCTTCCTTTTTTTGCTTTTACTGACAAACCTAATGCAATTATCTGTTGCCTTCAATAGTGCCACTTTTAAGTAGTCCCATTTCTCCTGGACTCCATTGAAACTGTTCCAGTCTGATAGGGACTTGTATACCACTAATCTAATTTTAGAAAAGTCAGTTTTTCTAAAATCTAAAACTTTAGTTTTTGTGTGGTGTGACTCAGTCACTGTACTTATAGTAAACCACACTGACTGGTGATCACTAGATCCCAAGCTTTTCCCTACAGTAATATCAGATACCAAATTCCCATTTGTGAATACTAAATCTAAAATGGCCTCCTTCCGTGTTGGCTCCTCAACTACTTGCTGTAGAGATAATCCCAGTAGGGAATTTAGAATATCTGTACTCCTGGCAGAACTAGCTATTTTGGTTTTCCAGTTTACATCAGGAAGATTAAAGTCTCCCATAATGATAACTCCCCTTTCAATGTCATTTTAGCTATTTCCTCAACTAGTAGATCATCTAATTCTTTGACTTGGCCAGGTGGTCTATATATCACACCTACACGAGTTACCTTATGATTATCGAGCTGCAAAGTAACCCAAACTGACTCTAAATTGGTCTCGCTAACTTGTATTAGATTAGATTTTCTGCTATCTTTTACATACAGGGCCACCCCCTCCCCCTTTCTTGCCTTGTCTGTTTTTCCTATATAGAGAGAACCCCAGTATTGTTATATCCCAGCCATTACTCTCATTGAACCATGTCTCAGTAACACCCACAAAATCTATATTCTCAGATGCCATTATAGACTCAAGTTAATTGATTTTATTCCCTAAACTGCGAGCATTTGTAGACAAGACTCTGAGCTTGTCATTTCTTAACCTATGTGCTACTGACATCTTCTGGTATTGTTCCGAGGGACGAGGCAAAACTGACAGCAGGGTGTGAACTAACACACAGGAGATAAGGTGACTTTCTTGCTTTATGAACTTTTTGTGTGTGTGAACAAACACAAAGACTGCAAAGTGACTTGCGTTTTGTGCTATACCTTATGTGTGAATAAACACCAAAGTTTTGCTTTACAAACAGTTTTTTGCCTCTGTACTGCGTCCGCTTACCCTGCCTACCAGAGCGAATCCCTACAATTGGTGGAGGATGCGTGCAATCGCAGTGAGGCATTGTTGTTGCATTTCTTTTTTTTTCGGGCACTGTTGTATGTCCTGGATAAAGCCTGCTAAGTTGCAACCAGTATCACGGGACAAGATGGAGGAGATGATGAAGCAGCTGGTGAAGGCCAACCTAAGGCAACAACAGGCCATGAAGCAACAACAAAAGTTGTATGGAGAGGACAAAAAGAGACATGAAGAAGCCTTACGTGTCCAACAAGAAACGAACCAGCTGCTGCTGTGACACGTGGTGGCTTTAGGGAAGTCAGGGATGTCTCAGGGAGTCCACAATGCCCAGAAAGCAGTCCGCACAGCGATTCCTAAGATGGCACCAATGGATGATGCCGAAACCTACCTGACAGTGTTCGAGAAGGTGGCCAAGAGGGATGGTTTTACCCCGAGACCAGTGGGCTGAAGTCATCGCTCTGTTCCCGGCATCCAGACCCCAACAGGTTTTCTTCGATTTACCGGACGAGCAAGCGGCAGACTACTATAAGGTCAAGGGTGAGATCCTGGCGAGAATGGGGGTGAATGTGTTGGTCCAGGCCTAGTGGGTGCATAAGTGGGAGTTTAACCCGGCTGAGCCAGCGAAAACCCAGTATTATAATTTGCTGCATCTCTTGCAAAAATGGCTACCGCCTGACGTACTGAGTCCCACTGCCATGCTGGACCGTATTGTAGATGACAAATTTTGGAGTGCATTGCCACCACCCCTCCAGCGCTGGGTTGGCCAGACATCTCAAACTAGTGCCCTGGATATGGTGGACCTGGTCGAACGGTATAGGGCTACTGAGGAACTCTAGGGGGGAACCCTGAGGAAGGGTGTTATAAAACACAGAAAATCACCACCCCAAACCCGGCAGCCTGAGCTGAGAAAGACCACACGGGATGTGCTCTTCGGAAATCGGGACCCGATAATATGCTGGCGGTGTCATGAGCCCGGCCATGTACGGGCCGACTGCCCCCACCTGATTGAGCCCATGGACACAAACTTTGGGTATCGACAGTCATTGAATGCCAGAAGGGTCGGTGCGTCAGACATTACAGAGACTCTCAATAAAGAACATTTGTGTCAAGTGGAAAAGGGAGTCACTCCCATGGTGGCTCTGCTGGATTCAGGGAGTCTGGTGACCCTTGTGAAGGCTTCCCTGGTGCGACCCACTGAGTTTACGGGACGGAAAGTTGGAGTGATCAGTGAACATGGATATTTAAAATACCCCACTTCTCTGGTGTCCCTAAGCATGTGTGCCGGCAGGTGGATCCATGAGGTGGCCGTAACCATGAGCATGCACTATGACTTGATACTAGGAAGAGACTTTCCGTTGTTCCCAGCCCTGTGGCTGATCCCCAAGAGATAGGGAAAGATCCAGTAGCGAGGCCTGGCCCAGTTGAGGTGTTAGACCACCAGAAACCCAAGGCGGAGGGGCCCATGGTAGGTCCGCTGGATGAGAGGGAGACAATCCCACTGAATAGGAGAGGTAGGGAGCATAGGAAGATAGCTGACCCAGCCCAGAGTCGGGCCTATAATCGAACATCTGGGGTCCGTAACGGTAACCGGGGTGATCAGATTTTTGGTGTAGGTGCCGACCATAGACAGTAAGTTCCCGGCTAGGTGGCAGGGGCCATATGAGGTACTTGAGAAAATTGGAGATGTAAACTACAAGGTACACCAGCCAGGGAGGCAAAAGCCAGAGCAGGTTTACCATGTTACAGTAATTTACTCAAACCTTGGAAGGATAGGGAAACCTGTACGGAAGAGAGGCTGCGGCCGGGTTTTCTAGGGGAAGAGGCTCCGGCCCCTCTGTCTGATGAAAGGGAAGCGGTTGCCTCAGTAAAAATTGCTGACAGCCTCTCCTCTAAACAGGCTCAGGAGGCCAGGGAGTTCGTTAGGCGGAACACGGATGTGTTCTTGGATCTCCGTGGACGCACTTCCACAATTCGGCATGACATTGTCACTGGGCCTCAGGCGAAAGTCCGGCTAAAACCATACTGGGTACCCTAGGCTCGTTGACAAGCCACAGTAGAACACAGGGCAGGCCGGTTGCAGGTAAATGTGGATGCCCTGTCCCAAGTACACTGTCTGGCATGTGTTCACTCCCTCACAGTGAGAGGTTTGGTCTGGAAAAGAAAAGGTATTTTCCTCCCAGCATGTGCTACTGGGCTGATTTCCAGCCAGGTGAGGTCAAATACCGGACCTGATTTTAAGTGCCGGTCCAGGGTTTGGCAACACCTAGCTGCCTTTAAAAGACAGCTGGGTTCAGAAAAAGTAATCTCTGTGTTGGGATCGGAGGCTTGTGCCGAGTTGGAGGGCTGTAGGGGAAACAGGCCTCCTAAAGTCTGCTTATGGACTTGATGAGGCAGAACTGCCAGCAGGGTATGAACTAACAGCCAGGAGATAAGGTGACTTTCTTGCTTTATGAACTTCTAGTGTGTGAACAAACACCAAGACTGCAAAGTGACTTTCGTTTTGTGCTATACCTTATGTGTAAATAAACACCAAAGTTTTGCTTTACAAACTGGTTTTTGCCTCTGTACTGCGTCCGCTTACCCTGCCTACCAGAGCGAATCCCTACAATAGTTACATAGCTTATATATATAATACAGATAGTTAGTGGGAGATAGTGTAGGTTATATCCTGATATAGTGTAGCTGTTGCAGTGCAGTGTGTTAGGTAGTGTGATAGGTTCTTCTGTCCATATATACATGAAGACCTGCTAAAATGTGAAGTTTCACGTATTGCTCCAAAATATTTGCATCATTAGTGCCGATTAGCGCAATCGCGAATATATTGGAGCACTCTAACTGCATGTAAAGCCATTTTTAATGTTCTGCCGTCCAAACCATTTTCTCCAGTCTCAGGAAACTTCTAGCAGCTTGGAAAATGCAGCAAAATTGACCTAACCCTGTATTTTGCGCGTATTACGTGAAAATTACATTGCCAATTTTTTGCAATCAAGAAAATAATCTCGAATTCGCGAATATATGACGAATATTCGCCCAAATATTCATGAAATATTGCGAATTTGAATATAGCCCCTGCCGCTCATCACTACTTGTGACCAATGTGTATATAAGCTGACTGTATGACACAGGGGCGTAGCTGAAGGTTAATGGGCCCTGGTGCAAGAGTTGAGCTTGGACACCCCTTCCCTCAGTGCTTTGTGGCCATGGGCAGGGACGTACATTGCCTTTGTGCTGCCTGAGGCAAAAATTGAAACGGCACCCCCCTATGCCAAATTAGAGACCTAACTCCTTCCCTTCACCCAGAGGTGTAAATTGACTTGCATGCAATTTCTATAACACCAGTGTCTTCTTATGTGGCACAAAGGTCAGTGGAGACTGCTGCCATTGTACCCCCTATAGCTACGCCCCTGGTAACTCACTTCACTTCATTTTCTTTATTTCATAAGGTATTCCCCCTTGTTTGCCAAGTCTTTTCTGCTGTCCACACAGAGGTCCTGTCCATAAAATGGCTGCTGATGAAGGGTCATGTGACTAGGAAAATCACCCCCATGTCATGTCTCCTCCATTCAAATACACTGCACCCGCACTAAACTCCCTATAGTGCTAGTGTAGACGGAAGATATGGTGCATTTGAACAGAGGTGGAGGTGATTTGCCTGGTCACATGACCCTCCATCAGCAGCCATTTTATTGACATTTTGTGGACAGCACAAAAGAATTGTAAAACAAGGGGGCTTATCTTTTAAAATATAGAAAGTGGTGCAGAATTTTAACAAAGCTATATTAGTAAGTACCACATAATCATTTTACAAACACATGGGACAACAGTAACCAGAAAGTGGCCAACCCCCTTTAAGTACTGTGTGACTGAAGAAAGGGGACTATATATTGTGCACTAGCTAAGTAGCTAATAGTAATAACACTGAGTGCCTTTACTGTGGATAAGATATAGCATTCCTGTTTGAGCTGCCAGTCTGCATATGTTCCTACACATATTACTTGTGTAAATAGACTATACTGAGATAGCTATACCGCAACTACCTGCTGAAAAATTTCTCCAGTAAAGTCTTCAGTTCTATCATACTCTGTTATGTACTATTATGGTTTGGCCTTCCTCTTACTCTCTCAACCTTGTGTGGACGGTACGGGAACACAGATGAACAGCATAAAAAATCCCTACAAAACAATGTCAGAATTGTTAAATTATGGCTCTCGGGATACAAGGATAAAAAAGAAAATAAATAGTTGCATCCTGAAGACCAAATTAGGCAGTGTCATTAAGGAGTTAAAGAGGCAAGAGAAACCGTGAAGAAATCACACTTTGATAACTTGCCACAAAAAACATAATAAATTATCAGGCATGGTGGAACCCATGAATGTCAGATTGGAATATACAATGCAGTACAGGTAATCTGAGGACAAACTTGTGAAAGAAGAAATATGTATTTTGGGTGGAGATGCCTTTTAATATTTAACAGATGGCGTATGGGGACAGTTATAAAAAAGAAAATCTATACAGATAAAAAATATTCCAGATTTAAGCTTTTGGAGAAAATAAGCCACACCTTGACCCAGCTGAAATGTGTCCAAACACCTGGGAGTACGGAAGATCTCATGACCATCTGATTACTTATTACAACAAAAAGC
Source organism: Bufo bufo (assembly GCF_905171765.1). Lineage (NCBI taxonomy): Eukaryota > Metazoa > Chordata > Amphibia > Anura > Bufonidae > Bufo > Bufo bufo. The sequence continues at coordinate 742,011,327 of NC_053389.1, read as the reverse complement.
CAAAGATCTACATTAGGTGGAGTCATTCTTCAAGCCTTAATTTGGCTACACACGTAACATAGCTGTTGGCTGAATGCTCATTAGGGTGACAGGTATTATATGTCCCCTGACCCGCATGTGCACAAGCATCCATCATTAAATCAATGAGGAGACAAGGAAAATCCAGACACGCTTCTGGCAGTGACTTATCATCTGGCCTGACAAAGGATTATGCATGTTGAAGTTCAACACACCAATTCTTGTTATCCTTCACATTCTGCCATTGCAGGTCATAACAGATACTGTATGTAGGTAAATACATATTAGGGCCTATTCAGACAACCGTATTTTTGGTCTGCATCCTCTCTGCATTTTTTGTAGATTGTACATGGACCCATGAAAATGTACAGCCCACCATTCTGCAGTCCCGCAAATAAAGACAGAACATGTACTATTCTTGCCCATTTTGCAGGCAAGAATAGGCATTGTTACAATTGGTCTGCAGATCCACATTTTGCAGACCGAAAAATACAGAGGGTCATGTTAATTCCCCCCTTATTTAATGTACATCAGACTCTCCTACATAACGGAAACTGAACGGATCCGTTATGCTGGCCAAAGACTTCTATTATGACGGAATGCATAACGGAATGTCTCTAAAGGCATTCCGTTATGCTTTCCGTCCTTGAATTGCATTATGTTCCGTGGTAATAGAATCCATGACACAATTCAGCGTAAGCACAAACTCAAACTTCAAAAAATGTAAGTTTGCTCATCCCTAGTCATCAGTATTAAAGTTTTAGACAACCCCTAAATTGCTGTGAAACACCTAAAGGTTCTAAATAAATTGAGTGGTGTAGTTTCTAAAATGGATGGCTTCTATTATGTAAGCCTCTGAAATTTCACTTCACAACTGAATAGGTCTTTTAAAAAGTCGGTTTTAAATATTTTCATGCTTCTAAAATTCTAAGCCCTCTAACATCTTAAAAAATAAAATTACATTTACAATGATGCCAGAATAAAGTAGACGTATGGAGAATGTTAATTAACCCCTTAAGGACGGGGCCCATTTTCACCTTCAGCACCAGGCCATGTTTTGCAAATCTGACCAGTGTCACTTTATGTGGTGATAACTTTAAAACGTTTTGACTTATCAAGGCCATTCTGAGACAGTTTTTTCATCACATATTTTACTTCAAGACACTGGTAAAATGGAGTAAAAAAAAAATCATTTTTATTTATAAAAAATACCAAATTTGCCCAAAATTTTGCAAAATTTGCAAATTTCCAAGTTTCAATTTCTCTACTTCTATAATACATATTAATACCTACAAAAATAGTTATTACTTTACATTTCCCATATGTCTACTTCATGTTAGGATCATTTTGGGAATGACATTTTATTTTTGGGGGACGTTACAAGGCTTAGAAGTTTAGAAGTAAATCTTGAAATTTCTCAGAAATTTTAAAAAACCAACTTATTAAGGACCAGTTCAGGTCTGAAGTCACTAATAGAAACCACCCCATTCTAGAAACTACACCCCTCAAGGTATTCAAAACTGATTTTACAAACGTCGTTAACCCTTTAGGTGTTACACAAGAATTAATGGAAAATAGAGATACAATTTCAAAATTTCACTTTTTTGGCAGATTTTCCATTTTAATCTTTTTTTTCAGTTACAAAGCAAGGGTTAACAGCCAAACAAAACTCAATATTTATGGCCCTGATTCTGTAGTTTACAGAAACACCCAATATGTGGTCGTAAACTGCTGTACAGGCACACGGCAGGGTGCAGAAGGAAAGGAATGCCATATGGTTTTTGAAAGGCAGATTATGCTAGACTGTTTTTTTTGACACCACGTCCCATTTGAAGCCCCCCTGATGCACCCCTAGAGTAGAAACTTCTTAAAAGTGACCCCATCAAAGAAACTACACCCCTCAAGGTATTCAAAACTGATTTTACAAACGTCGTTAACCCTTTAGGTGTTACACAAGAATTAATGGAAAATAGAGATACAATTAAAAAATTTCACTTTTTTGGCAGATTTTCCATTTTAATATTTTTTTACAGTTACAAAGCAAGGGTTAACATCCAAAAAAAACTCAATATTTATGGCCCTGATTTTGTAGTTTACAGAAACACCCCATATGTGGTCGTAAACTGCTGTACGGGCACACGGCAGGGCGCAGAAGGAAAGGAATGCCGTACGGTTTTTGAAAGGCAGATTTTGCTAGACAGTTTTTTTTGACACCATGTCCCATTTGAAGCCCCCCTGATGCACCCCTAGAGTAAAAACTCCATAAAAGTGACCCTATCTAAGAAACTACACCCCTCAAGGTATTCAAAACTTATTTCAGAAACGTCGTTAACCCTTTAGTAGAGATGTCCCGAACTATTCGCCGGCGAACATCGCTTGTTCGCGTTCGCTGCGGCAGGCGAACATATGTGATGTTCGGTCCGCCCCCTATACGTCATCATTGAGCAAACTTTGACCCTGTACCTTACAGTCAGCAGACACATTCCAGCCAATCAGCATACCCTCCCTCCCAGACCCTCCCACCTCCTATAAAAAAGCAAGGCCGGCAGCCCTCTTAGATTCATTCTGAAGATGCAGTGTTAGTTAGAGCAGGGAGAGTGCTGCTGCTGCTGAATTAATAGGGAAATCGTTAGCTAGGCCAGTGTTCTGTGTCCACTCCAGTCCTCAAAGACTCATCTGCTGTAAGGACAGCATCCTGACAGCACCCCAAAAAGCCCTTTTTAGGGCTGGTACATCAGTCTGCTTTTATTTTTTTTTCCATATATATATATATATATTGCAGTTGCCTGCCCGTGTGTGAGAGGCCACAGGCCCACAGACTGTACTGTGTGCACACCACTCATATCGGGTGGCACAGTACCTTGCAGATAAAAAAAGTCATTAAATTTTTCCTCTGTAATATAATTGCAGTTGCCTGCCAGTGAGTGTCAGGCCCACTGACTGTACTGTGCCCACTGCCCACCACTCATATAGGGTGGCACAGTACCTTGCAGATAAAAAAGTCATTTAATTTTTCCTCTGTAATATAATTGCAGTTGCCTGCCAGTGAGTGTCAGGCCCACTGACTGTATTGTGCCCACTGCCCACCACTCATATAGGGTGGCACAGTACCTTGCAGATAAAAAAGTCATTTAATGACCTTCAATGAGATCAGTGAGGACGAGGAACGGGACATGAGTAGCTCGGCATCCAACCTTGTGCAAATGGGGTCTTTCATGCTATCATGCCTGTTGAGGGACCCTCGTATAAAAAGGCTGAAGGAGAATGACCTGTACTGGGTGGCCACGCTACTAGACCCCCGGTATAAGCAGAAAGTGGCTGAAATGTTACCGAATTACTGGAAGTCGGAAAGAATGCAGCCGTTCCAAAACAAGTTAAAAAGTATGCTTTACACAGCGTATAAGGGTGATGTCACAGCACAACAGGAATCTAACAGGGGAAGAGGTGAAAGTAATCCTCCTCCTACGATGACCACGCCGGCAAGGACAGGACACTTTACAGACCTGTTGTTGATGGAGGACATGCAGAGCTTTTTAAGTCCTACGCATCGCCACAGTCCTTCGGGGTCCACCCTCAGAGAACGACTCGACCGACAGGTAGCAGACTACCTCGCCTTGACTGCAGATATCGACACTCTGAGGAGCGATGAACCCCTTGACTACTAGGTGTGCAGGCTTGACCTGTGGCCTGAGCTATCCCAATTTGCGATAGAACTTCTGGCCTGCCCCGCTTCAAGTGTCCTGTCAGAAAGGACCTTCAGCACAGCAGGAGGTATTGTCACTGAGAAGAGAAGTCGCCTAGGTCAAAAAAGTCTAGATTACATCACCTTTATTAAGATGAATGAGGCATGGATCCCGAAGGGACTGACAGTGGGGGATGCATTTGACTAAAAAAGGCCTGATGAGATGCCTTGGGCTAAAAATGGTCCCCACGCTGCTGTAATTTATCTCTGCATGCCGGATGACTTGCGTGACTTCTCCGCCACCAACTAGGGTTCAAGCCGCAATGTTTTAGTACACTTTCTCCCTGGAAAACATACATTTTTCCGTCCGCTGCTACAGCAGCGGCTGCAACAATACCTAGTTTTTCTGGCATGTGTACATGCCTAATTTTTCTGGCCTCTGGTGCTGCACTGTGGCTGCAAAAACAAAACAAAAAAAAGACACATACATGTGTCAATTCCCCTTCGTGATCGTTATCTTGTTGTGGTGAAGGGGCTTGCGTATCACAATGAAACGATCACCTCTATGAGTGTGTTGGCAATGTTGTGAACAGACCAAAAGCGATCGGCTGGATAATTTTTCATAGAAAAAACATTTATTTTCTTTGTGATCATCTAAGGTGATCATTAAAGCCTACTAGGCCAACAATGGGCCCACACTGCAGAATCATTGTTTTCTGGGTCACTTAACTGTCACTGAACTACCTCAGCACGACCATAGGCTTTGAAAAACCGATATCGCCTGCAATCTCCCGAACATGCGCACGATCACAGTCATCACTACACCAAGATTGACGCACAGAGGAATACAATTTATGTCATGAGTGTGTCAACTATTGACAACTCTTTGCGGTTGTTTGCGGTGCGTTAAACGGGGAGTTTGGTCTGTCAGAGTTTGGTCTGTCACTGTGAAGCGGGCGTAACCCTTACACTACCTGATCGATACAACATCATACCTGATCGTATACACACCCTGGATGTTTTAAAGCACGTTATTCCAAACAATTTAGGAATGTTAGGTGATTTATGCCCTTTATGGATTAAAACTCGACTCTGCGACAACTACGTAATTTTCCATGGGAGTTTTGCCATGGATCCCCCTTTGCCATGGATCCATGGATCCCCCTCCGGCATGCCACAGTCCAGGTGTTAGTCCCCTTGAAACAACTTTTCCATAACTAATGTGGCCAGAAAGAGTCCCTGTCGGTTTTAAAATTCGCCTTGAAGTCTATGGCGGTTCGCCCGTTCGCGAACATTTGCGTAAATTTGGGTTCGCCATTCGCAAACGGAAAATTTTATGTTCACGACATCTCTACCCTTTAGGTGTTCCACAAGAATTAATGGAAAATAGAGATACAATTAAAAAATTTCACTTTTTTGGCAGATTTTCCTTTTTTTTTTTTTTTTGTTACAAAGCAAGGGTTAACAGCCAAACAAAACTCAATATTTATGGCCCAGATTCTGTAGTTTACAGAAACACCCCATATGTGGTCGTAAACTGCTGTACGGGCACACAGCAGGGTGCAGAAGGAAAGGAATGCCATGCGGTTTTTGGAAGGCAGATTTTGCTAGACTGTTTTTTTTTACACCATGTCCCATTTGAAGCCCCCCTGATGCACCCTAGAGTAGAAACTCCAAAAAAGTGACCCCATTTTAGAAACTACGGGATTGGGTGGAAGTTTTGTTGGTACTAGTTTTGGGCACATATGATTTTTGGTTGTTCTATATTACACTTTTTGTGAGGCAAGGTAACAAGAAATAGCTGTTTTTTTTTTTGTTATTTACAACATTCATCTGACAGGTTAGATCATGTGGTATTTTTATAGAGCAGGTTGTCATGGACGCGGCGATACCTAATATGTATACTTTTTTTTTATTTATGTAAGTTTTACACAATGATTTCATTTTTGAAACAAAAAAAATCATGTTTTAGTGTCTCCATAGTCTGAGAGCCATAGTTTTATCAGTTTTTGGGCGATTATCTTAGATAGAGTCTCATTTTTTGCGGGATGAGATGACGGTTTGATTGGCACTATTTTGGGGTGCATATGACTTTTTGATCGCTTGCTATTACACTTTTTGTGATGTAAGGTGACAAAAAATGGTTTATTTAGCACAGTTTTTATTTTTTATTTTTTACGGTGCTCATCTGAGGGGTTAGGTCATGTGATATTTTTATAGAGCCGGTCAATACGGATACGGCGATACCTAATATGTATACTTTTTATTTATTTATGTAAGTTTTACACAATGATTTCATTTTTGATGTTTTAGTGTTTCCATAGTCTAAGAGCCATAGTTTTTTCAGTTTTTAGGCGATTATCTTGGGTAGGGTATGATTTTTGCGGAATTAGATGTCGGTTTGATTGGCACTATTTTGGGGTGCATATGACTTTTTGATCGCTTGCTATTACACTTTTTATGATGTAAGGTGAGAAAAAATGGTTTATTTAGCACCTTTTTTTAGTTTTTTTTTAAACTTCTCTTTATTGAAAAGTACATGTACAATCACAAATCAGTCAGAGAGGACATGCATAGGTGTACAGTCAAATTTTTACAATATTGTTTTCCATTAATTCTCATTTATCATCAGGATAATTACAGATAATTACAAATTTACAATTTTTTTACCCACTAAACCCTCCCCTCCCTCCCCCCTTCCAAAACAATACAAACCCCCATCTCAGATATGCCAAGGTTGTAAACTTGTTTAATATGACCTAACGGACCTCAAAATATCGGATTCCATAGCTGCTAGTCTAGGAACCAATTTTCGGTAATCCCCCCACCAAAGACCAAATAGTGAGAGAGAAAAGCCGAAAATACCTTCTGCCAACATTCATCATCCCACCACTGTCAGAGGTGACAAAGACTTTTTGTGAAGTTGATACCAAGAATCTGCGGATTCCAACTTCAAATACCATTCTGTATGAACAAACGGAGTTACATGTGTTAGTATTTCTTGATCTGACATTAAACATTCCATGTACTGTCTCCATTTTTTGAAAAAGGGCACTGTAAGTTTCGTCTTAGCCTGCTCTGCCTCTATAAGTTCAAGTATCAGACAATTTGTAGTTTGTTGCACCACTTCTGCTATCGTTGGCACACTTGGTTGCAGCCAATGACTTAAAAGACACCTCTTGGAAGCCAAAATCAATACATGAAAAGCTGGCGGAATCTTTGAAGACATCTCCGACCGCCTAATATGAAATAGGAGGACCTCTGGATCCATATTGATATTCAGATTGCATTTAGAGCTTAACATGTCAAGAAGAGCCTTCCAAAAGGTGTGAACCGTAGTGCATTCCCACAACCCGTGAGTGACATCAGTGTCCGACATTTTGCATTTTGGACAATATGTCAGTTTATCAGCCGAGATCCTATTCAGGGATTTCGGCAAGTAGAATCCGTATATTGCTCTATATATGATTTTAAAATATCTCCCGCCATATCTCACTACCAACCACTTTTCTTATGAGGATCCACCGATCCAGAAGCTGGTCTGGTAACATTATATTAGGAAAGAATTTAAGCCATGACTTAAAAAGCGAAGAGTCACCCAATTTAGTGTCAATATCCCTTAGAGAACCACATATGGTTGCTAGATCCTTTTTTGGTTCCTTGGAGAGCAGGAAAGAGTCAAAGGTATTGGCTGAAAATTCACGTGTTAACTCTCTGATTCTGGAAGATAAGAATGACATCATTTGTTGGTATGCCAGGAAATGAGATGCCGGTAATTGGTATTTCATCCTAAAGTCTTGGAAAGTATAAAATTTACCTTTCTCTCAGTTCCATAAGTGTTCCACATTATTAATCCCCCTGGCCTTCCATTGGATGAATTGGGCATTAATGGATAGGGCTTTAAATTCTGGGTGACCCCAAAGGGACATGCGCTTGGAAACTAGAAAGGGAAGATCAAACATCCTTCTCACTGCTTTCCATGCGGCTATTGTATCTCTAAATAAAGTGCTGTGTTTTATACTGGGAGGCAGCTGCGCAAATTTGGTATGTAACAGCGCATTTAAGCACCAAGAACTGGCCATTTTCTTCTCGACCTGTAAAATCGAGTAATGTGACGTATTATGCACCCAATCTAAACTGTGTCTCAGTAAACTAGCAAGGTTGTATTTTCTGATGTCAGGAGATCCCACCCCTCCCCTGTCTTTTTGTCTGGCCAGGGTCCTCAAGGATATTCTACTCTTCTTCGATCGCCAAATAAACGATTGGAAAAAAAATTGAAATTTTGGATATCTTTGTGTTTCAGGAGAATCGGCAACGTCTGCATAGGATACAAGAGTTTGCTAAAACTCATCATCTTTATTAGCGAGCATCTACCAAGGAGCGAGATGGGTAAATTAGTCCAGGAGTTGAGCTCTGCGATGATTTTTTTTTAATAGAGGGGGGTAGTTTAGAGTGTAAAGAGCCGGCGTCTTACCTATTTTTATACCGAGATATTTGATGCTGGTGTTTGTCACAGCAACTGGTAAATGTTGTAGCACTCTGGGATTTAGGCTGGGTGAAGGGGACAAATTTAGTAGTTCACACTTAGATCTATTGACTTTAAAGCCAGATAGCTTGCCAAAATGCTCCAATAAATCAAAGAGTATCGGGATATCAGCTTGGGGATGTGACAAGAATAATAGGAGATCATCCGCAAAAGGTGCGTGTTTAAGGGTCTGGGATTTAATGTTAATTCCTCTAATGGAATGATCCTGATTAAGGGCTCTAGAAAGTGGTTCTAAGGCAATATTGTATAATAAAGGCGAGAGCGGGCACCCTTGTCTGGTGCCTTTTTGCAGCACAAAGTGCTCTGACAGGAATCCCGGGATTGAGATCCTAGCTAGGGGGGAGCTATATAGAGTTTTGATGTATTCCCTAAAGGATCCTTCAAATCCCATCACATCTAACACTTCATTCAACCATCTCCAGCTCACATTATCAAATGCTTTCTCTGTGTCAATGGCGAGCAAAGCTGGAGATGGATGACGATGTGGGTGTATCTTGATGTCATCTAGCACCGCCAAGACCTTGCGGATATTATATACCGCTGATCTGCCTTGAACAAAACCTACTTGATGGGAAGAGATAAGTCGAGGCAGAAAAGTGGCCAACCTGTCAGCTAATATTTTGAATATATATTTTAGGTCATTATTAATCAGGGATATCGGGCGAACTTTTATGTATGCCGTATTCATATCCTGAGGTATCTCTTGTCCTTGCAGGATTTGATTATACAGAGATGTAAGAACTGGGGCGATCTGAGGGGCTAATGCTTTATAAAACTCATTGGTAAACCCGTCCGGTCCCGGTGCCTTCCCACTACTAGAGTTTTTAATCACCCTCTGAACCTCCTCCACAGTGATAGGTTCGTTTAAAATATCTAACTCCTCCTGGGAGACCGTCGTCAATGACAAACTGTCCAGCCACGATTTTCCCTGGATTTCAGGGCTCACCGTGGATGTATAAAGATCAGCATAAAACTTCTTAAAGATATCCATTATTTGTTTGGGTCTTGTGAACATAGAACCCCGATTATCTCTCAACGCTGCTATTTGAGTAAAAGGCTTTAACCCTTTCGATAGGGAGGCCAAAAGGCTTCCCGCTTTGTTACCATATTTGTAGTATTTTGCTTCCTTCTTTTTACCTTCTAATACCTCTCTCCTCTTAAGCCAACTGTCCTATGCGTTTTTAGCCTCTACTAGAGTTGAGCGAACACCTGGATGTTCGGGTTCGACGAATTCGTCTGAACTTGGAAAAAAAGTTCGGGCTCTGGACCCGAACTTGACCCCGAACCCCATTGAAGTCAATAGGGGCCCGAACTTTTGGGCACTAAAATGGCTCTAAAATAGTCCTGGAAAGGGCTAGAGGGCTGCAAAAGGCATCAAAATGTGCTTAAGAGCATGGCAGCTGTTCTGCAAACTAATGTGGATAGGGAAATGACTTAAAATAACATAAAATACAGAAAAATTTAAAATAACAATCTGGATCTAGGAGTAGGAGGTTGAGGAGGCGGTGGATGGGTGGATGTGGCGGTGTAGGTTGACGTGGCGATGTAGGTGGAAGCGGCGGTGAAGGAGGAATAGGTAGCCAACACTGATTTGTGTTATTTTTTATTTTTAAATATTGGGACATATGACAAAATAAAACAAAGAATAGGTGCACTTGAGTACAAGAATGGATGGTTGAGGCTGGTATAAATGTCTATTCTGCACAAGGTACGGACAAGTCCTGTGGGATCCATGCCTGGTTCATTTTAATAAACGTAAATGTGTCCACATTGGCTGTGGCCTGTGATAATGTTCTCTGCCGTGCTAAACACACGTTCACACCATACACTGGCTGCAGGGCAGGTCAGCACCTCCAAGGCTGACAAAGCTTTTCCACATTTGGGCCATGCTAACCCTGCCTTCTCAGGTGCTGGCGGTGCCCCAGCTGCGTTGGTTCCTCCTCCTCTGCCTTCGCCTTGTGCTTCCACTGTGCCCCCGCTGTCAGGTGGGAATGCTATCATCAGCGTGCGCTTGTAGTCGCGCATCTTCCGATCAGTAACAGATGTTTTCACTAAATTTAGTTCCCTGTCAGCAATGCAGAGCAGGGGTTCATTCACGGCAAAAGGGGGTTCATGTCACCCAGCAATAGAACAGAGGATTTTAAGAGATTTAGGCCCATGTCACCCAGGCACAGCAGGGGTTCATTCACGGCAAAAGGGGGATCATGTCACCCAGCAATAGAACAGAGGATTTTGAAAGATTTAGGCCCCTGTCACCCAGGCACAACAGGGGTTTGTATACGCCAAAAATGGTAAAATGTCACCCGACAATTGAAAATAAGAATTTTTTCAATTTAGGGCACTAAAATTGGCACTTTTTTTGCATTAAAATGGCTGAGGAGGCGGTGAATGTGGTGTTGTAGATGGAGGCAGCAATGGAGGAGGAGGAGGTAGCCAACAATGTTTTTTTATTTTATTGGGGTAGGTAGCCCCCAAAATATTGGGACAAATAAAAGAAAAAGAAAACAAAGAATCATTGCACTTGACTTGAGTACAAGAATGTATGTTTGATGATTTGGCTGTGGACAGGCGGCTGCATCTGTCTGTAATGACACCTCCTGCCGTGCTAAATACACGTTCAGAGAGTACACTGGCTGCAGAGCAGGCCAGCACCTCCAAGGCATACAGGGCAAGCTCTGGCCATGTGGACAATTTGGAGACCCAGAAGTTGAATGGGGCAGAACCATCAGTCAGTACGTGTAGGCATGTGCACAGGTACTGTTCCACCATGTTGTTCAAATGCTGCCTCCTGCTTAACACGCTCCATATCAGCAGTTGGGGTTGGTTGTTGCGGCGAGGTGACAAAGCTTTTCCACATGTCGGCCATGCTAACCCTGCCTTCTGAGGTGCTGGCGCTGACACAGCTGCATTAGCGACCTCTTCCTCCTTCGCCTTGTGCTTCCACTTGTCCCCCGGCGTCAGTCGGGAATGCTCTCAGGAGCGCGTCTACCAGCGTGCACCTGTAGTCGCGCATCTTCCGATCACGCTCCAGTGAGGGAATTAAGGACGGCACATTGTCTTTGTAACGGGGATCCAGCAGGGTGGACACCCAGTAGTCAGCACATGTTAAAATGTGGGCAACTCTGCAGTCGTTGCGCAGGCACTGCAGCATGTAGTCGCTCATGTGTGCCAGGCTGCCCAGAGGTAAGGACAAGCTGTCCTCTGTGGTAGGCGTATCGTCTGCGTCCTCCGTATCCCCCCAGCCACGCACCAGTGATGGGCCCGAGCTGTGTTGGGTGCCACCCCGCTGTGAACATGCTTCATCCCCATCCTCCTCCTCATCCTCCTCGTCCTCCAGTAGTGGGCCCTGGCTGGCCAAATTTGTACCTGGCCTCTGCTGTTGCAAAAAACCTCCCTCTGAGCCACTTCTAAAAGACTGGCCTGAAAGTGTTAGACATGACCCCTCTTCTTCCTCCTCGTCCTGGGCCACATCCTCTTCCATCATCGCCCTAAGTGTTTTCTCAAGGAGACATAGAAGTGGTATTGTAACTCTGATAACGGCATCATCGCCACTGGCCATGTTGGTGGGCACACAGGTCTCACATGGAGGCCCAGTCATTGGTGGTGAAGTGGTGCTGTTCTGCAGTGCGACTCACCCGCGCGTGGACTGATGCTGAAACTCCACTATGGCCTGCTGCTGCTCGCACAGTCTCTCCAGCATGTGAAAGGTGGAGTTCCACCTGGTGGGCACGTCGCATATGAGGCGGTGAGCAGGAAGGCCGAAGTTACGCTGTAGAGCAGACAGCCGAGCGGCGGCAGGATGAGAACGCCGGAAGCACGCACAGACGGCCCGCACTTTATGCAGCAGCTCAAACATGTCGGGGTAGTTGTGAATGAATTTCTGCACCACCAAATTCAGCACATGCGCCAGGCAAGGGATGTGCGTCAAACCGGCTAGTCCCAGAGCTGCAACGAGATTTCGCCCATTATCGCACACCACCAGGCCGGGCTTGAGGCTCACTGGCAGCAACCACTCGTCGGTCTGTTGTTCAATACCCCGCCACAACTCCTGCGCGGTGTGGGGCCTGTCCCCCAAACACATTAGTATCAGAATGACCTGCTGACGTTTACCCCTGGCTGTGCTGAAGTTGGTGGTGAAGGTCTGTCGCTGACCGGATGAGGAGGTGGTAGAAAAGGAGGAGGAAGCCGAGTAGGAAGAGGAGGCAACAGGAGGCAAAGAATGATGCCCTGCGATCCTTGGCGGCGGAAGGACGTGCGCCAAACAGCTCTCCGCCTGGGGCCCAGCCGCCACTACATTTACCCAGTGTGCAGTTAGGGAGATATGGTGTCCCTGGCCGTGCTTACTGGTCCACGTATCTGTGGTTAGGTGGACCTTGCCACAGATGGCGTTGCGCAGTGCACACTTGATTTTATCCGATACTTGGTTGTGCAAAGAGGGCACGGCTCTCCTGGAGAAGTAGTGGCAGCTGGGAACGACGTACTGTGGGACAGCAAGCGACATAAGCTGTTTGAAGCTGTCCGTCTCCACCAGCCTGAATTACAGCATTTCAAAGGCCAGCAGTTTAGAAATGCTGGCATTCAGGGCCAGGGATCGAGGGTGGCTAGGTGGGAATTTACGCTTTCTCTCAAAGGTTTGTGAGATGGAGAGCTGAACGCTTCCGTGTGACATGGTGGAGATGCTTGGTGACGGAGGTGGTGTTGTTGGTGGCACATCCTCTGTTTGCTGGGCGGCAGGTGCCAATGTTCATCCAGAGGCGGAGGAAGAGGCCGAGGCAGCAGCAGAAGCGGGAGCAGGAGGGGCCTGAGCCCTTTCTTGGTGCTTACTCCACTGCAGCCCGTGTCTCGCATGTAGATGCCTGGTCATGCAGGTTGTGCTAAGGTTCAGAACGTTAATGCCTTGCTTCAGGCTCTGATGGCACAGCGTGCAAACCACTCGGGTCTTGTCGTCAGCACATTGTGTGAAGAATTTCCATGCCAGGGAACTCCTTGAAGCTGCCTTTGGTGTGCTCGGTCCCTGGTGACGGTGGCCAGTAGCAGGCGAACTGTTTTGGCGACGGCTGCTCTGCTTTTGCACCCTGATCCCGCTTTTGCTACGCTGTTGGCTCGGTCTCACCACTGTTTCTTCCTCCGAACTCTGAAATTCAGTGGCACAACCTTCATTCCATGTGGGGTCTAGGACCTCATCGTCCCCTGCATCGTCTTCCACCCAGTCTTCCTCCCTGACCTCCTTTTCGGTCTGCACACTGCAGAAAGACGCAGCAGTTGGCACCTGTGTTTCGTCATCATCAGAGACGTGCTGAGGTGGTATTACCATGTCCTCATCAGGAAACATAAGTGGTTGTGCGTCAGTGCATTCTATGTCTTCCACCCCTGGGGAAGGGCTAGGTGGATGCCCTTGGGAAACCCTGCCAGCAGAGTCTTCAAACAGCATAAGAGACTTCTGCATGACTTGAGGCTCAGACAGGTTCCCCCATATGCACGGGGGTGATGTGACAGACTGATGGGCATGGGTTTCAGGCGCCACCTGTACGCTTTCTGCAAAAGACTGGGTGGGAGATAATGTGAACGTGCTGGATCCACTGTCGGCCACCCAATTGACTAGCGCCTGTACTTGCTCAGGCCTTACCATCCTTAGAACGGCATTAGGCCCGACCAAATATCGCTGTAGATTCTGGCGGCTACTGGGACCTGAGGTAGTAGGTTCAGTAGGACGTGTAGCTGTGGCAGAATGGCCACGTCCTCTCCCTGCAACAGAGGCTCCACTAACCCCACCACCACGACCATGACCGCGTCCCTTATTAGATGTTTTCCTCATAGTTAGCGTTTACAAAGCAAAGTAAAAAGTGGTTAAGTCTGTTAAAAATAATTAACCACCAATATAAACCCTGATGTAGGGTATTGCACAAATTCTTTTGTTTTTTAACTCTATATGACAGCGGTATTTGTGGCCCAAATGTGACACTCACTTATGCACGTCTTATGCACATGTAATCCCAGATGTGCAGTATATTAGAGGTTTTTTTCAGCCTAACCAAAAAGCTGTATTTCTGTCCTAAATGTGACAGTCACTTATGCACGTGTAATCCCAGATGTGCAGTATATTAGAGTTTTTTTTCACCCTAACCAAAAAACTGTATTTCTGTCCTAAATGTGACAGTCACTTATGCACGTGTAATCCCAGATGTGCAGTATATGAGAGGCTTTTTTCACCCCAGTATGCCAAAGCCGTATTTATGGCCTAAATGTGACAGTCACTTATGCATGTGTAATCCCAGATGTGCAATATATTAGAGGCGTTTTTCACCCCAGTAACCAAAAAGCCGTATTTCTGGCCTAAATGTGACAGTCACTTATGCTTGTCTAATCCCAGATGTGCAGTATATTAGAGGTTTTTTTCACCCCAGTATGCCAAAGCAGTATTTCTGGACTTGCAAACATGCAGATAGCCTGTGCTGGTGCACTATGGTTGCATAAAATGGCTGCCGATCATGTATTGATATTGACTAACTGAAGAAAAAAAAGTTTGTTTTCAGCAGTAGTTGGCTCAGGGCAGGCTTAAAACAATTGTGCACTGCACCCACAAAACACTTTTGCTGTAGATCGCTGAGTACAAAAAACAGTTCTCCCTGATCTCTTCCTCACAGCAGCTGCAGCCTCTCCCTACACTACTCCGAGCAGAGTGACGGGCGGCTCTACGTGACTCCAGCTTAAATAGAGGCTGGTTTCACATGCTGCAGTTGGCCAATCACAGCCATGCCAATAGTTGGCATGGCTGTGATGGTCTTTTGGGGCAAGTAGTATGTTGTGCAGCCTTTTAAAAAGCTCCATAAAAATCCATAAAAAGCTCCATAAAAATCGCCGAACACCGAACCCAAACTTTTACGTAAATGTTTGGGTTCGGGTCCGGGTGCCGAAAACCTTAAAGTTCGGTATGAACCCAAACTTTACAGTTCGGTTCGCTCAACTCTACTTATAATGTTTTATTACGTTTGCATTATAAAATCACTTTATTAAAAATCTGATGTATTTTCCATCATCATATACATAATATTTTTAATTTTTAGGATAGGTTGCAGTTTTTACTAGTACATATGACTTTTTATCTGATTGCAATTCTGTCACTGTTTGTCATTGTTTTTCTGTGGGTTGATCCAAATATGGTGATACCGAATTTATCATTTTTTTATGTTTCACTACTTTTGCACCACAAAATCACTTTTTTAAATTAATATTATTAGCCTTCACACCTACGGGTAGGGCCACATGGTCAGGTTTCTGAATGCAGTTTTGAAAGCCAAAACCAGGAGTGAATAAAAAAAAAAGACGAGGAGCTGTATCTGTCTTTTATACTTTCTCTCTTTTTCTGATCCAGTCTTGATTTTGGTTTTCAAAAATACATCAAGAAACCTGATCGTGTGGCCATACCTTTAGACATGCCAATTATTAGCTGGTTATAAGTGCATTTGTTATAGATCCTAAATTAAGTATTTATACTTCTATTACAATTATTGATTGGATTCCAGGTGGTGATTAGGAGACCTTAATAACATTTATGGGTTTGTATTACTACATTATGATTTACGTCTTTACTCTTTGGGCCATCACTTTCTATCAAACCTATTTTCTCCTTGATAATAAAGCACTCATTCCATTTTCCATGACATCTCCACTCCCTGATTCTGTTGGCAGTTCTGTTTTAAGCCTAGTTTTTGAATGTATCTATGGAGGGAATGGGTCATTAGAGTGGAATATTAAACCAATCCTATTTAACAAACATGTATCACCCACACGTAGGGTTTACTCTGGCGTATCACCACCTGAAACACTAGGGCTTATCTCTCTCCATTGTTCATTTGTTCTGGCTGGAACATATAAAAGTGTAGGACACGACAGCCCTCTATTCCTGATCTGAAAGCAACACTGAGAATGGGTACAATGGTAAGTTGCTGGGGCAAATACATGCATGCACGTAATACAGTGGTATCTGTATACTATATTCTGATACTATAATGGCATTTAGTAGGATTGAAAATCAAAAACTTACATAAAGTATAGGAGAATATATTTTACTTTGGTCAGACTATATTGTAAATGTGCAGTATATGAGGCTCATCCTTCCCACTGCAATGTTATTAAACACTAGAGGGAGCCCAAGGGTCACTTCATGTCCAACAAATTTTAGGATTGGAGATTTCCATGCTGGACTCTCTTTGATGTAGACAAAAATATCTTTGCAAAGTACTTACCCCAACCGGTCAAAAGGTACATGACAGAATTCCCTGGATTCAGATTTTACAAAATTGTTCATAGGTGCATGTATTGGATTTTTGTAGTACACTGTGCTGATTTTGGTATCTTAAAGGGGTTGTGCAGTGGCTTAATATTGATGGCCTATCCCCAGGATAGGTCATCAATATCAGGATGGAGGTTCAACTCATGGCATCCCAGTCAATTAGCTGTTTGAAGAGATAGTCTCCTTTGTAAAGGCGGCATAGTGTAATTACAACTGCTTGATCTCATTTAAGTAAATGGCCACTACCCCCACCAATCTGATATTGATGACCTACGGCATCCTTAGGATAGGTAATCAGTATTAAGCCACTGCACAACCTCTTTTAACATATGGGAGTTCAGCATTCATCCTCTTTTGTTTTTCCCAGACATGAGCAGAGCTTATTCTCAGGAATAGCATGATCATTAGGTAAAAGTAGTAGGGAATATGAAAATGACCAGGAAATCCTTAATTTTCTAATGCCTGTGACCAGCATAATATATGTAGCTCCTTTGCTAAGAAATAAAAGGGGTTGTGTAAGATTATAGAAAAGGTGTGCGATTACGAAAATGGGTCAGACTTTTTTTCTTTAATCTTGAATAACCCCCCTAAAGTATTTAAGACATTTTAAGATTTATGTTTTCTTTAGTTAAATTTACAATTGCAAATGACGTTCACATTGTATGGATTAGAAGTAAATGTCCACCATTGAACAGCATGTTTAAAATCTAAACATTTTCTAAATTTTTGTATATTTTTTTATTTTTTGTTATAATGGCTGCAACTTGGTTTTTCTAAAATAGTGCTCCAAACCTCCTGCTTAGGCTACTTTCACACGAGCGTTCGGGTGTCCGCTCGTGCGCTCCGTTTAAAGGGGCTCACGAGCGGCCCCGAACGCATCCGTCTGGCCCTAATGCATTCTCAGTGGAGGCGGATCCACTGAGAATGCATCCGCCTGCCAGCGCTCAGCCTCCGCTCCGCTCAGTGAGCGGACACCTGAACGCTGCTTGCAGCGTTCGGGTGTCCGCCTGGCCGTGCGGAGGCGAGCGGATCCGTCCAGACTTATAATGGAAGTCAATGGGGACGGATCCGCTTGAAGATGACACCATATGGCTCAATCTTCAAGCGGATCCGTTCCCCATTGACTTTCAATGTAAAGTCTGAACGGATCCGCTCAGGCTACTTTCTGACTTAGAAAATTTTCTAAGTAATAATGCAGACGGATCCGTTCTGAACGGATGCAAACGTCTGCATTATCGGAGCGGATCCGTCTGATGAAACATCAGACGGATCCGCTCCGAACGCTAGTGTGAAAGTAGCCTTAGATATAGATTTTAAACATAACATGCTGGCTTCCTGCAGCCACCACTAGGGGGAGCACATAAGCTTATTACTTACAGATATATACAGCCACCACTAGAGGGGGCTTACTGCATGCGGTCTTATTGTTCAGTTCAATGTTAAAGCAATATGCAGAAAGCTGTTAGGCTCCCTCCTGTGGTGGCGGCAGCAGGTGGGCCAGACATTATCTTTTAAATATACAAATATAATGTATATCTATTTCTATGCAGGAAATCTGAATAATTAAAGCATATACAGTACAGACCAAAAGTTTGGACACACCTTCTCATTCAAAGAGTTTTCTTTATTTTCATGACTATGAAGGCATCAAAACTATGAATTAACACATGTGGGATTATATACATAACAAACAAGTGTGAAACAACTGAAAATATGTCATATTCTAGGTTCTTCAAAGTAGCAACCTTTTGCTTTGATTACTGCTTTGCACACTCTTGGCATTCTCTTGATGAGCTTCAAGAGGTAGTCCCCTGAAATGGTCTTCCAACAGTCTTGAAGGAGTTCCCAGAGATGCTTAGCACTTGTTGGCCCTTTTGCCTTCACTCTGCGGTCCAGCTAACCCCAAACCATCTCGATTGGGTTCAGGTCCGGTGACTGTGGAGGCCAGGTCCTTTGGCACAGCA
This sequence comes from Bufo bufo, assembly GCF_905171765.1. Taxonomy (NCBI): domain Eukaryota; kingdom Metazoa; phylum Chordata; class Amphibia; order Anura; family Bufonidae; genus Bufo; species Bufo bufo. The sequence continues at coordinate 741,992,824 of NC_053389.1, read as the reverse complement.
CCCCATCACTCTCCTTCATGGTCAAATAGCCCTTACTTTCAACGTTTTCACAATTTTTCGGCTGACTGACTGACCTTAATTTCTTAAAGTAATGATGGCCACTTGTTTTTCTTTACTTAGCTGCTTTTTTCTTGCCATAATACAAATTCTAACAGTCTATTCAGTAGGACTATCAGCTGTGTATCCACCTGACTTCTCCTCAACGCCACTGATGGTCCCAACCCCATTTATAAGGCAAGAAATCCCACTTATTAAACCTGACAAGGCACACCTGTGAAGTGAAAACCATTTCAGGGGACTACCTCTTGAAGCTCATCAAGAGAATGCCAAGAGTGTGCAAAGCAGTAATCAAAGCAAAAGGTGGCTACTTTGAAGAACCTAGAATATGATATATTTTCAGTTGTTTCACACTTGTTTGTTATGTATATAATTCCACATGTGTTAATTCATAGTTTTGATGCCTTCAGTGTGAATCTACAATTTTCATAGTCATGAAAATAAAGAAAACTCTTTGATTGAGAAGGTGTGTCCAAACTTTTGGTCTGTACTGTACATATATATCTAATACATAAAGCTAAGGGGAATGTATGTATGTGTGTGTGTGTATATGTGTGTATGTCCGCTAAAGAAATCCGCACCGTTGCATTTACAATCACGAAATTTGGTACACAGGTACATCAGGTGTCCGGAAAGTTTTTAGACTGGGTCCCATCTCTCTAGGACTTACCATTCCTGAGATATTCCAAAAAAATGCAAATATGGCACATTACATGACCTACATTAGCCAATAGAAGCCTGCAGGTCTTTCTCCTCATATCCCAACTGCCACACACACGGTCACATGACCCTTATCAGCCAATAGAAGCTCGCAGGCCCTTATTCTCCAAATACACACAGTTTTACACCAGATTTCCATAACAACCCAGCAATTTTTCTTCACTGCTGTAGGTCAGCTTTAAAGGGGCAGGGCACTGTGGATGACACTGTTAAGGGAGTGGAGTGCTGCCCCCAGGTCCAGCTAAACCACGCCCCCAACCTGGTTAGGCCAGGCCCCTACTCACTCCACAGACGACGGGGATTGAAAAAATGAAAGAAAAAACTTCTGTCAGCTGCAGCGGTGGGAGAGAGGATGACTTTCTCCCTGCAGCTCATGCTCAGACAACTCAGTGCTGATGTCTGAGAGTGAGCTGTTCAAAATGACATCCATGTGTCCGTCGGTGACCTGCGCCAGACGGCATACAGGGAGCCTAAAACCGGACCTCTGGCCACCCTAGGGGCAGGCTGCTGTGGAGATCACAGTTAAGGGGACTGTCTGCTATGGAGGTCAGTGTTAAGAGGCAGATTGGTCTAGAAGCCACTGTTAAGGGGGTGGGGTGTTGTGGAAATCACTGTTAAGGAGATGGGGTTCTGTGGAGGTCACTAATAAAGGGGCAGCCGCTGTGGATGTCACTGTTAAAGGGGCAGGCCACTGTGGAGGTCACTGTTAAGGGGGCTGTATGCTGTGGAGGTCACTGTTAAAGGGGCGGGCACTGTGGAGGTCTCTGTTAAGGGGGCAGGAAACGGTGGATGTCACAGTTAAGGGGATGGTCCGCTATGGAGGTCAGTGTTAAGGGGCAGGGTGCTGTAGAGGTCACTGTTAAGAGGGCAGGGTGTTGTGGAGGTCACATTTTAAGGGAACGGAGCTCTGTGGAGATCACTGTTAAAGGGGCGGGGTACAGTGGAGGTCACTGTTAATGGAGCGGGGTACTGTGGCAGTCACTGTTAAATGGGCAGTCACTGTGGAGGTCTTTCTTAAGGGGGCCTGGAATGGTGGAGGTCAGTCAAGGGGACTGTAACCTATGGTCAGTTTTTGAAATAGATTAATTATACCCGTGCGAAGCCGGGTTCTCTAGCTAGTATATACAGTACAGACCAAAAGTTTGGACACACCTTCTCATTCAAAGAGTTTTCTTTATTTTCATGACTATGAAAATTGTAGATTCACACTGAAGGCATCAAAACTATGAATTAACACATGTGGAATTATATACATAACAAACAAGTGTGAAACAACTGAAAATATGTCATATTCTAGGTTCTTCAAAGTAGCCACCTTTTGCTTTGATTACTGCTTTGCACACTCTTGGCATTCTCTTGATGAGCTTCAAGAGGTAGTCCCTAGAAATGGTTTTCACTTCCCAGGTGTGCCCTGTCAGGTTTAATAAGTGGGATTTCTAGCCTTATAAATGGGGTTGGGACCATCAGTGGCGTTGAGGAGAAGTCAGGTGGATACACAGCTGATAGTCCTACTGAATAGACTGTTAGAATTTGTATTATGGTAAGAAAAAAGCAGCTAAGTAAAGAAAAACAAGTGGCCATCATTACTTTAAGAAATGAAGGTCAGTCAGTCAGCCGAAAAATTGTGAAAACTTTGAAAGTAAGGGCTATTTGACCATGAAGGAGAGTGATGGGGACCTGAACCCAATCGAGATGGTTTGGGGTGAGCTGGACCGCAGAGTGAAGGCAAAAGGGCTAACAAGTGCTAAGCATCTCTGGGAACTCCTTCAAGACTGTTGGAAGACCATTTCAAGGGACTACCTCTTGAAGCTCATCAAGAGAATGCCAAGAGTGTGCAAAGCAGTAATCAAAGCAAAAGGTGGCTACTTTGAAGAACCTAGAATATTACATATTTTCAGTTGTTTCACATTTGTTTGTTATGTATATAATTCCACATGTGTTAATTCATAGTTTTGATGCCTTCATAGTCATGAAAATAAAGAAAACTCTTTGAATGAGAAGGTGTGTCCAAACTTTTGGTCTGTACTGTATATATATATATATATATATATATATATACACATATATGTATGCATGGCATTTAGTACCTAAAAACGACATGATGATAAAAGGTGGTCAGAAAAAACAAAACAAATAGTATCACCCCCAAATGGCACAGAGAGAACATTCCCCAGCTAAAACATGCATGCAAGCTAACTTTTCTCATCATCGTTATTCTTTGTTTACTTATATACATTTTTTGCATCGAGAAAATTCCTTACATTACATTTCTTCTTTCTTTCCTGTTTCCATAGCTGCTGTTCCTGGGCTTTTTGGCCTTCTTCATAAACCCACTACAGGGAGATGAGGTAAGAGAATAGTAATCCTTAAATTATGAACCTTTTGTGGCAAATCACATACAGTATTGGATAATAACATGGTGAATGCATGGACATCAACAGACTACCATCTAAACAAATTGTCCATACATTCCATTATAGAGGTCCATTCTCTATAGCATTTAACCTAACCCTTCTTAGTTTTGAGGGCCCTCCAATTTCTGTCACAGCCAGATAATATAGGTATGGTATGGCAAGCCATATGTATTGGGATAGGTTCACAGTTGTCCTTGTCGGCCTGACATATGACATAACATGCATGTTTATCCTAGATCCTCACGGTCCCATAAAGCCCAGTGGGTGCTAGCATCTGCCCAGGTTTGCTGTCGACATCTTTGAAAGAAGGCGTTAGTGGTCAATGTTGGAGTAAGGAGATCTACTGATAGAGAAGAGAGAGGAAGAAAAGGGAGGGACAAGGGAGAATAATATATAATAGGAGACCTCAGAAAGTCCTTAGAGTCCTAGGAGACCTCATACATAAATTGGTCAACTGGAGCAGCTTCTATTCAGATAGAATCTATTCGGACCCAATCAAATCGATTGACAGATTCAGCTGAATCAAACCAAAGTCAAATTATGAGTGAGTTGCTCATCTACCCATAATTAACACTTATCATTAGGGATGAGCGAATCGACTTCGGATGCTTCATACGAAGTCGATTCGTATAAACATTTGTTAGAATACTGTATGGAGCAAGCTCTCCGAACAGTATTACAATGTATTGGCTACAATGAGCCGAAGTTATTACTTTGCAAAGTCTCGCGAAACTTCAGGTAATAACTTTGTAAATTAATTTCTACTGTAAAAAACCTTTGTACCGAACTCAGGTTCGGTTCCAGGTGGTGGAATTCGGTTACATTATAGAATCATAACTGTGAAGGAGCAGGTCTTTTTTGGGCTTTCCTAATGTCTTCCTCAGTTATATTATTCCCTGTTTCACTTGCACAGCTAGATGCATTTCTCTCACAAACAGGGGACATCTCCCTTCTGTTGAATCTGCCAGTACTGTGTGTAGTGACCTCACTTCTCTTACTTTCCACTATCTTTTCTTCTAGGAAGCTCAGAAAGCTGAAAAGGGGTGGGTGGGGGGTAGCAGATCTACAGACACATAGGAGCTTTTCTGCTCTTTATAAAAAGGGTAGAGACAGTTTGGGTCATTTATTAAGACCCCTTGTGCTGGAGCATGATGCCCCCAAGTTATGTAGAAGTGCCTATATATGGCCGAGTAGCCTCAGTTATTGTTTTTGACTTGGACTACAAAGTGACAGAACAATTATGTAAATTGTGTGTGAAACATTAAGAAGGCCACAACAGTTATCATCCAAGCAGGATAATATTGTGTCCTCTAATGTCTGTCACCCCGCCATACATACATATGCCATACATAACTTCATGTTATAAATATGTCCTTCAGTCATTCCAATTCGAAAGCACAGGATACAATGGAGAAAACGAATACCACACTGTGAATGTCAATGAGCAAGTCAAGATTGCTGTGTTTAATGTCTACTCTGGAAGACAGTCAGCCAATGCCGTCTTTGATTACAGCCAGGTAAGTGTTTGGGGTGCCTTTCGGGTTCATTTCTTAATAATAATAAGAGTGTCTCTCATGGCTTTAAGGGGAAGGTGAATGAGCCAGTGGGCAATTTCTTAAAGGGGTTTACAGAAAAAATGTAATGCAGAACTCACATGAGTGATGCAGCCATTTTAAACAGCTGAAGGAGTGGTGAGAGTATTCCTCCACCACTCTGATATTTATGGTGTATCCTAAAGATACTTTGTCTTCGTTGCTTCCAGAACATTGTTGCCTACCACATGCCCTACAAAGGAATCTGTGTCTTGGCTCACATGGATATTGCTACCTTCCCAGGCCTTGGACGAATAAATGAGTGGATTCACACCAAAAGAGTAAATATTCCTCCTTAAAAAAACAGGATACTTTGAAGGACATTGGGACCTACTTGACCTCCTTCCTAAATTTGCATGGCCTGTAAAAGTTGGACTTAAATCCCCTAAATACTTCTAGAATAATTGTTGAGGACGACTGCAGGTGATTTCTGCCGTGAGACCTTTAATCCCTTGAAATGATCCTATGGTCCCATGGTTACTAGTAGAATAGCAATTACATTGACACTGAAAGGTCTTTTTTCAGTTATATTAAAGGGGTGGTCTAGTTCATAAACATGTATGCCTAAAGGCTAGAAACTCTTTAAGCCACCACCGGTCCAGCAGTGCTGCTGCTCCATTCCTTGCTGCTCTCTGTTTATGTCTGGGTTCTGCCTAAGCATATGACCGCTGCAGCCAGTGAATAGTCTCAGTGGTGTCATTGGTAATTGGCTGCAGTGGTCACATGCTTTGATGGTACGTCACTACTGCCCAGAAGTAAATGGAGAGTGGTGGGAACAGAGCAGCATCACTGCTGGACCAGCTGGGGTTTGGTGAGTATATGTTATTTTATTATTTGTAAAGTGCTCCCAGTTTAAAAAAAAAACTTTTTAAAGTTTTTGATGCACCAGATAAACCCTTTAAGGAGGTAGAAATATAACTCCATAATACCTGCATGTGATAATAGACAACAAGGTTCCCAACATTAGAATGGCTCATGCAATGCTAGAACAATTTGTACATTTATGGACAAGCTGTTGATGATGATGTTATTTTACTGCTTCAGGAGCAGAGGAAAGACCTGGAAGAGCTGCGCAAACATTACTTTGTGACCAACCAGCAAGTGAACAATCTTGCCCAGTTTGGTAACGCCGTGGAAAGCCTTTGCTGGGGAATTCCAACCTACTGGGCTCGGGAATATTCCAGTGAGTACATAGAGGGTTGTCTTGTGGCCAAGTATAGTGTGTCTTACTTCCATATACCTTAGTCAATTAAAACATAAAGGGTTGTCTACTTGGAAGAAACTCTTTTTGGTAAAAGGTTCCCTGGTAATAAGCTGATTACATGATGTCTGTCTGCTTACATACCAAGTCATCAGTTGTAGTCTCTGGTGGAACCCAGCAGGAAGGGTGTATTGGTCCTGCAGTGCCTGAAGGTGACAATAGGCATTACATGGCGCCTATTTAAATCATAAAATGTCTGATATGCCAGCTCCTCTGAATTATTATTTTTGTGCAGTAGTTCTTTTCCAACATAGCTAATAGATGGAGGTCCAAAATGGAGTATCCACCTTTATTTGCTTGGATACACTATTTGCAGACCAGACAAAGCCATGATGGTTTATATCTTCAAAAAACATTGATGTGAAAGTATTGCTTCGGCCCATTATTAGTGATGAGCGGCAGGGATCATATTCGAATTTGCGATATTTCACAAATATTTTGTAGAATATTCATTGAATATTCGCGAATTTGAATATTCGTTATATTCTAGATTTTTCTTTACTCTAAAAATTAGCAAGGTAATGATCGCGTAATATGCGAATATTGCACGCTCAATAAAGGCGTTGGTCAAAAACTAATATATAGCACTATAGAATTTAGGTAATATAGTGCTATAATCGTTTTTTTTAATAGTTGTCATTTTTTTCCAATCTGAACTTCAGATGAGAAAAAATTACAACTATTAGACAAAGAAGATTATACAGTCCTGATCAAAAGTTTAAGGCTACTTTCACACTTTTCCGGCATAGAGTTCCGTCACAGGGGCTCTATACCAGAAAAGAACTGATCAGTTTTATCCCCATGCATTTTGAATGGAGAGTAATCTGTTCAGTTTGCATCAGGATGTCTTCAGTTCAGTCGTTTTGACTGATCAGGCAAAAGAGAAAACCGCAGCATGCGAAAAAAAGCATGCGAAAAAAACTGAAGACTTGCCTGAACGCCGGATCCGTCATTTTTTCCCATAGGAATGAATTAGCGCCGGATCCGGCATTCAGAATACCGGAATGCCGGATCCGTCGCTCCGGCATGCGCAGATCGGTAAAAATGTGAAAAAATGTACAAGACGGATCCGTCGGTCCGCATGACAAGCAGAGAGACGGATCCGTCCTTGCAATGCATTTGTGAGATGGATCCGCACCCGGATCCGTCTCACAAATGCTGTCAGTCAGCGGCAGATCGGCGGATCCGGCGGGCAGTTCCGACGATGGAACTGCCCTCCGGATCACACTGCCGCAAGTGTGAAAGTAGCCTAACACCACTTGAAAAATGGCAAAAAATCATATTTAGCATGGCTGGATCTTAACAAGGTTCCAAGTAGAGCTTTAACATGCAACAAGAAGAAATGGGAGTGAGACAAAACATTTTTTGATCATTCAATTTAATGAAAACAACGAATAAACTGAAACAGGCTGTTTTTCAGCTGATCAAAAGTTTAGGACCACACCTCCAAAAAAAAAAATAAACCCCCCCAAAACAGAAATCCAACTTCCAAACATGAACTCAGTAATGAGTAGCTCCGCCGTTATTGTTTATCACTTCAAAAATTCGTGAGTTGAGTGGGAACATTTCTCCAAGTGGTGGAGACGGCCGCACGAAGGCCATCTACTGTCTGGAACTGTTGTCCATTTTTGTAAACTTCCCTTGCCATCCATCCCCAAAGGTTCTCAATTGGATTTAGATCAGGGGAACACGCAGGATGGGCCAAAAGAGTGATGTTATTCTCCTGGAAGAAGTCCCTTGTCCTGCGGGCATTGTGTACTGTAGCGTTGTCCTGTTGAAAAAAACAGTCGTTACCACACAGACGAGGGCCCTCAGTCATGAGGAATGCTCTCTGCAACACCGTTTGACGCCCCTGCACTTCCTGAAGCTCCATTGTTCCACTGAAGGAAAAAGCACCCCAGACCATTATGGTGCCCCCTCCACTGTGGCGCGTAGAAAATATTTCAGGTGGGATCTGCTTGTCATTCTAGTAACGTTGGAAACCATCAGGACCATCAAAGTTAAATTTTTTATCATCAGAGAATTAAACTTTCTTCCACCTTTCAATGTCCCATGTTTGGTGCTCTCTTGCAAAGTCCAAATGAGCAGTTCTGTGGCGTTCAAGGAGACGAGGTCTTTGAAGGCGTTTATTGTTTTTGAAGCCCTTCAGTCTCAGATGCCGTCTGATGGTTATGGGGCTGCAGTCAGCACCAGTAAGGGCCTTAATTTGGGTCGAGGATCGTCCAGTGTCTTGACGGACAGCCAATTGGATCCTCCGGCTCAGTGCTGATGAAATTTTTTTGGGTCTTCCAGTTGACTTTTTTGTTCCATAACCCTCAGGATCATTTAAGAAATTCCAAATGACTGTCTTACTGCGTCCCACCTCAGCAGCGATGGCGCGCTGTGAGAGACCCTGCTTATGCAGTTCAACAACCCGACCATGTTCAAAAAGGGAAAGTTTTTTTGCCTTTGCCATCACAACGTGTGACTACCTGACAGAAAATGACAATGAATCTACATCTTTGCACAGATTTGGCCTTTTAAAGGCATGTGGTCCTAAACTTTTGATCAGCTGAAAAACAGCCTGTTTCAGTTTAATCGTTATATTCAATTAATTGAATGCTCAAAAAATGTTTTGTCTCACTCTCATTTCTTCTTGTTGCATGTTGAAGCTCTACTTGTAACCTTGTTAAGATCCAACAATGTAAAGTAAGATTTTTTGCCATTTTTCAAGTGGTCTTAAACTTTTGATCAGGACTGTAGCACTATATTACCTAAATTGCTCTACATTTGTTTTTTCAAATATTCGCCATATTGCTATATATTCTTGTTTTAGAATATTACGAATATTCTAAAAAACGAATATATAGCACTATATCGTATATATTAGTTTTTTAGAATATTCGTCTTTTTCTTTTCAATCTGTACAGTTTTTCCACTTCGGCATACTCCTTCCCGACAAGCGTCACCATGGGAACGCCTGGGGGTTATAATTTACAATCGGATCTGAGTTTTCACAATCTCACTGAGATTGAAAAAAAAAAGGCGAATATTCGATTTAGTGCTATATATTCATATTATCTTTTTTTCGTCATTTTTCCCATCTAAAGTCAAGATTCCTCCATGCTTAAGTTGCTTGTGGGCCAATGACTCATTGAAAGCAGGGAGGAATCATGTGTTCAGAAGGGAAAAAATGATGAATATTCGCTATAACGAATATATAGCACTATATTCTAAATATTCGCGAATTCTTGAAATTGCGATATTCGAGATAAAAATTTGCTATTCGAATATTCGCACTCAACACTACCCATCATCTAAATTGTACTTTGAAATGAACCATGTGAACCAACTACATGATACAATGTTCTTTTCTACAGGTCCAAGACAAGGTTTGGGTGCTGAAGGATGTGCCGGTATTCATTTATTCTGCCTCCGTATTGGTCTCTGTGGAGGAATTCATCTGTAATCTCATTGTGACCAATGTCTGCAAACATGTTGGTGGTGTCCACATTAAAACCTCATGACCAACTGCAATTACATTGATAAACCAGTAGATTATGTGCAACTTGCTATGGTTGTAGACCACTAATAAAAATAAGAAAAATAGCAGTGTTTTATTTTGTGTCATAAATAGCTATTAAGAAACTGAACAAAAAAGTAGTCCATTTGATTTGTCTTTGAATGTGGTATAATACCATCACTAAAGGTGTGACCCAACAATATCAGTGTATTAGTCATCAGGACTCATTTGATGTTTGATGTGTCATTAAATTTAGAAAACAGCAGTGGACAGAAACAAAAATACTGTACTATCATATCTAATCCCCCAAAAAATCAGTTTGTAAATCATAGAGTGTCCACCAGATGGTTCAATATCCCTCCTAGAAGAGTGTGGGGGCTGGTGAATAATTGAAAATGTTAAGATGGATATTAGCCTCTAAATTTCAAATACATTCTACAACTATGTATTTAGCTCTGAAATTGCCATTTCTAATTACTTTCATCTAAACTCATTTTAGATTTTTCTAAATCAACTATTCATCTGATTCTATGATTCTGCTCAAAGTTACATAGCTGGACTGGGAACAGACTTTTGACAACTGATAAATTATTTGCACAAGGCCTCAATGAGACATTTTCCTGCATGCATACTAACATTTCGGATGGCCTGATGTCTGGCTTTATTATGTGATATACATCCCCCTTCCCTCAAAAAAACAAATAGACTCAATATTGCATTTACTTGTCAGTAGCCTATAGGCAAAAAGTGCTTAGGGCCCTATGGCACACCTTTAATTACAAACAGCAGTGCACTTATCAGTCCCTTTTATTCCAGTAGTTACTTCCCATTTAGTATACAAACTAACAGCTGCCACTTTCCTTAGTAGTCACAAAAGATGCCCCCCCAATTCCCAGTGTTCACAGCAGTGCCTCCCCTTCACATAGTAGTCATTGTAATTACCTTCTGCAGCGTCCTACTAGCTTAAGTGGGAACTGCAAAAGCTTTTTGTCGTCTTCTGTACTGTCATGTTGCATTGTACTACTGTGTGAAATCCCTTTGTACCAGGCTGTCAGGTGCACTACATACATCCACCACTAGATGGGGTAGCACCACAGTATATATAGGGCAGTTCAGGCCTAGTTAGGGAGTTCTCTTAGTTCAGAGTTGGAAGTGTGAAGGAGAAGAAGATGGAGTGAGGAGCTCTCCTCTCAGCTCTCTCTCTGGAGCTCCACGGCCCAGAGGAGCAAGCTTACACTTCAGTAACAAAGCCAGGAAGACAGGCAGAGGAAAGTCTACATTCTACTATTCACTCTTCAGGGGTAACAAGTGAATTTCTGATCAAGTTTATTATTGGATTAAGACAAAGGAAGGACGAAGCCATTATTCTAGGCTCTAGGCGCCTTTGTATCCAGGTGAAGGATTTATTAGCTTCTGGCAGCCTCACCGTTATTCTAAGGACAGATAAGGGTTCTGTTGTATAACTTGTGTAGAATATCAAGACTGGAACTACCTCAACTAAGACTGATGCAAGGCAAAGAGCTGAATCTCAGTGAGTACCTAACTAACTACCCTAGCCTGACACATTACTGCCAGCACAGCCTGTTACTGGGATTCATCACATCCAACTTGAATATATACCAGAGACTGTATTACTACTGGATATAAACTGTTATCAAGAACCTGGTCATAGTAAAGTTTACAGTTGGATTTAAACCTGCCTCATTCTTCTAACTCCACACTACTACAACTCTTAACATTTTGCACCATCAAGGTGCTGGCGTCACAACAATACCTAAGTCAGGGGCCTAGCCCCACAAGCACTCAGCACCTATTCACCATCAAGGGCACCTCAATCACCACCTGGCCGGTGTCCCCTGTAATAGAGTGTGCCCCGGAGAATCCAGTGCTGTTCTCCCCTTCACTGCACTGCTAGCCCAGGGAGGCGTCTGCTAAACCGCGAGTAACCGATGAACTGTATGTACATTCTGGCCCACCGTGAACCTCACGTGTTCTATCCCTGCGGACTGGCACGCTGCACTTCTGTAACATCCCAGAGTGGTATTACTAAACGCTTTTACCCCGCTACAATCTGCTAAGAGCATTAATATTGTCATCTGATGTGATTTTCCTCATGTCATTCACAACTGTGCAGGTGAAACCATTTTAAATGTTATATTTCCTTTGTAGTGTTTCAGGTCTACCAGCAGGTGGCGGCATCGTTGGTAGGCATAGTTTTAATGTTATGGCCATTCAGAATGGAACATTCCAGTTCTGTTCTGTCACCCCTGCTTAAGTTAAAGTGGAGTTGCCCACGCCCTGCGGCAAGGAAGGGAAAAAACCAGTTAGATCCGGTGTGTTCCAGCTCTCCCTGCTAGGGGAAGGCTGTGCTGGTAGGAGCTCCCAGAAATAGGGATCCCAAACCAGGATCTCGTCTCGGTTGAGACCAAAGATCACCCTTCCCAGTCTGAGCCCTTCAGCCTCAACTGGTGACAAGCAAGCAGCCATCTCCAGAACTCCAGGACGAACCATTCCCTGTGAGCATAACTGTGAGTAACTATCCAGAGACCAGGAGAAGCCAAATTCCTCCTCAGCTAGTCAGTCCCAAACACAGCAGAAGACAGACAGAGCAGAAGACAGATTCCTGCCATATTCTCCAGGCATATGATAGGAGCAGAAGAGATATTGATCCCTGCCATACATTGCCAATACCTGCTGGGACCCAAGACTATTGCTGTATCTCATATGGATTGATGCTGCCTCCAGTAAAGACAAGTTGAATTATATCCCAAGTCTGGATCTCATTCATTGCTACCAAATCCCTCAATTACTCCTACTAGCAACACACTCATTTTATTGCAAGTGATCCAGGATCCAGGAGTCCAGCCGTACCAAGGTAGGAGACACTGTTGACACTATTACTACTGATACACAGAGACATTACACCACTCTGGCATTCCTAGCCTGGTACGTGAGTTGCAACACCTTAAAGGGCCCTGAGACTGTACCCTGCGCACGCTGCAATTGGCGTCACGAACAAACAACATAGACTATTATACCCATATCCGGACCCACTGCATATGTTGGCGTCCGCCTAACCGTACCACGGTCCTGCTCACTGCACTTCTTCCCCAGAAGTACCACCAACAGCCCCTGCCTCTTCCCTCCAGAATGTCCTACTGACCCCCAGTAACCACAGCAGGACTCCCCATTCCCCCAGTAGTCACAGAAGTGCACCACCCTTCCTACAACACTGCTTCTCTATATTTTTACCAGTGGTTACAACAGGTCTACCTCTCTTTCCACAAGTGGTCACAGTAGGCCCATCATTACCCCAGTGGTCAAAGCTGACACTTATTTCTGGAATAGCACTGTTACAGCATTTTATCATGGACTATCAGGGTTGCCAACCGTCCAGAAATTTCTGTACAGTTTGTAAAAATAGGTGACTTTTTTCCTGTGTCCGTGAAGAAAAGTAGTCCATGATTTTTTTTTGAGGCTGGTGGTACTTGACTACATTATTTTGGTGGTAGTTATCATCATTTTACAGCTCGCAGTAAATGTTGGTAATAAGTTCTTATCAGTATATTGAGTTATAGACATGTATCACTTATAATAGTTATCATCCATTATGGTTTCCCAATTCGTCCGTAAAAAAATGCTGACAGTCCGTGATTTTGCAATATGTTGTCCAGAAAATAGAAAAATTCTGGTTGTCAACACAGTGGACTATGATCCTGGAGATTCTCTACTCTTACAAGTACAGTAGTTTCTCTCAGGGCTGGACTGGCCCACCAGAATACTAAAGGTTCCTCCGGTGAGCCCCAAAAGTTTAGAACAAACAAATCCATGAACACTTTGGACATGGTCATTTACCACTATGGACTATTTACCGGTATTTGATTTAAACCCTATTATAATGAATTGATGATATAGGGGTTGGGCCTCAAGAGTAATTTATTTTGGTGGACCCAAGGGAACCCTGTCTGACACTGGTTTCTATGATGTCTGATTCTCCAGGACATTTGATAATCCATCTGGATTAAAGGAGTTTAACTAGACATGATATGACCTCATATAAACTCATCCTTCTGAATGAGCTACAAAGGCAGAATGTCGAGCCGCACATTTGTATACCATTCAAACAGTAAAACAGTCACAGATGCAAGAGAATTAAACACTGCACATCTATATAAGTAGCGCAGGGATTAACAGCATGTACAGGATGTCAAGCAACCATTTGTTCTGGATTTTCCTTAAAGATGTAACTGTCGTATGGATCACACTCATCTCAGCCAAGTACAGTCACATTTGGCATGGCTTAAGTGAGAAGTCTGTTCATTCATTGCCAGACGCCATAGAGTTATTTGGTCTTCTCACGTCCTACAGTATGTTGATGAAGTCGGTCCCACTGAGTCTTTGTTGCATTACGCAGGATATAAATCTATTGTCACTGCAATGATCCTCACAATCTGTTCACAAAAATTCTTCTTAAAAGTAACAAAAGCTATAAATTTTTAATTAAGCAAAAGAAATGTAAAAAAAAATATATATATATATATTTTCCAGACATAGCCATGTTCGTTTAAAAGGGAGCATTCAACCTGGGTGACTTCTATAATTAAGTATTCTCCCCTGCGTCTCTCTGGCTACTGCTCCCAGATGAGATCTAAGAAAATATCCTGGGACCATCCTCTAACATCTTAAAATATGTAGAGATGCTCAAACAACAGAATTGGACCTCAGTAGGCCAAAATTCTCTTTATTAAACAGTCAATAAGGAACAACGCATTTCGGGGCTGAAAGGGTTCAGTAGTGCACTAAAGAAAGTATTACTGAACCTGACAAAAGGGACCGAAATGCGTTGTTCATTCTTTATTGTCCAATAAAGAGAATTCTGGTCTGCTACATCTGACCATGACATTCCACATCTTTTTACTGCATTGGGCAGCACCACCTTTCTACTATCGGAGCATCTCTACATCAAGCCCTGCCTTGGGACTGGAGCAATTGTGAGCTGCAGCCCTTTGGCGGCATCTGTCTATATATGCCTATAAGAATGTTGTGCCTCCAGCAAGCCTCCATTTTGCATGTACGATACACTAAGTTCTTCTTGTCCTCCTTACATCTCAAAATATGTTAATCTTTTCCAATACTGTAGTCCTGAGGTCCGAATTGTAGGATCCTTGCCTTAGCTTAGGGTGGCATATTAAATTAATAAATCAAGTCTGAAGTTCTTTCTAAATTATCATGTTTGGTGCTTAAAAGGGAAAAGGGGCAGCTGTGTTTGGGGAGAAGATGGCTGGAGAGTTGGAGGAGTGTTTAAACTAGGGACTGGGGGGGAGGGTAATTACACTTTAGGAGGGGAAGATAGTACAGATAGAGACCGGGGGCAAGGTAGTGGGACTGGGGGAGGAATAGAAGGAGGGACTAGAACAGTTAAGAAGGAAAGGTGTAGGGTCAAAAATATACATAAACCTCTCAAATGTATGTATACTAATGCCAGAAGCCTGACTAATAAAACTGGTGAACTGGAATTAGTGATGTGTGAGGAGGACTATGACATAGTGGGAATAACTGAGACATGGCTGGATGATAGCTATGGCTGGGCAGTTAATGTACAAGGTTACAGTCTGTTTAGAAAGGATCGCCAAAACTGGAGAGGGGGGAGGGTTTGCCTTTATGTAAAGTCTTGTCTAAAGCCCACACTCCGTGAAGATATAAGTGAGGGACATGAACATGTGGAGTCACTGTGGGTAGAGATACATGGAGCTAAAAACAATAATAAATTACTAATAGTTTATTATAAACTATGGGGGACTTCAACTGCCCAGATATAGACTGGGAAACTGAAACCTGTACATCTCATAAAGGAAACAGGTTCTTGGCACTAACCAAAGACAATTACCTCTCCCAACTGGTTTAGGACCTGACTAGAGGGACAGCCATACTGGACTTAGTATTAACCAATAGACCTGACAGAACAACAGATGTGCAGGCCGGGGGACACCTGGCAATAAGTGACCATAAAGTAATAACCTTCAAATTGTCATTCAAAAGAGCGTTTCTTCAGGGAGGAACAAAAAAACAAAACTTCAAAAAAGCTAAATTTAGCCAACTAAGAGAGGCCATAGGCCTAACTAACTGGTCCTCAAAAATAAAAATACAGCAACAAAATGGAATATTTTTAAAAGCATTCTAAAATCTAATTGTGAGAGGCACATACCTTATGGGAATAAAAGGTTAAGGAACAAGAAAAAGAAAGCATTTAATTCACTAAAACGGGAGGGTAGCGAGGAAGCACTGAAAAACTATAAGGAAAAAAAATTGAATATGTAAAAAACAAATAAAAGCAGCCAAACTAGAGACCGAGAGATTAATTGCCAAAGAGAGCAAAACTAACCCTAAAATGTTCTTCAATTATAAAAATGCTAAAAAGAATAAATCTGAAGGTGTCGGCCCTCTACAGATTAATGAGGGGGGAGTCGCAGAGAGCTACGAGGACAAAGCAAAGCTATTAAATATTTTTTTCTTCAATGTATTCACTGAGGAAAATAAACTGTCAGATGAAAAGCAGAATGTAAAAGTAAATTCCCCATTAAAAGTGTCCTGTCTGACCCAGGAAGTACAGCAGCGTCTTAAAAAGATTGCAAAGAGAGAGAAAAGAGAGAGAGAAGACAGCGCCTCATGTGTGGTATTGCTGGAAACAATATCGTACATAAATTTGTAGTTCGCTTACCAGATCCTGTTGTGAGGAAGTCAGAACAGCTTTACAGGCTCCTGCTGGTATATATCCCGACCAGCATTCAGGGGCTTGGCTGCAGCCTGGGTACCTGCCTGCGCCCAAAGAGTGGGTGCTGGAGTTTAAATCAGACGTAAGTTGTGAAAACCAAACGAACCTCTTCTGCGGGCGCTGCCAAGGATCACATCAATATAGGGTGTATGGTTCCAATAGCTTTATTGTCTAAGCGTTTCAGGGGTGGATAACCCCCTTCCTCAGGACAGAAATACATATTTAACAAATGTAGTGTCCCACTAAGTAAGGGTGGGCACTACTCAAGGGTCAATTGGGTCACGTTGTTCTCCACCTCCTGTGGAACATGGTTATGGTATTTTATATTGCATTGTAATGTATAATTTAATGTTATCTCCTGTGTACCAGGCCTGTAGGGGTGTAGTTCCTCCTCCTAGGCAGTAGAGGGAGCTAGGGAACCCCCTAGTATATATAGTCAGGTCCAGTCCAGAGAGAAGGAGTGTGGTCAGAAGCCAAGTGTGCACTTTAACCAGAGGTTAGCTGAAGAGCAGCTTCTGACATGCAGCTAGATAGCCCAGGTTCCTAGCTTGCATCCAGGAAAAGAGGTTCCCTCCTGAGGATATCTAACACCCTGAAAAGTACAGTGCAGAGCCATTTTATCCAGCTAAGTAGAAAGCTGAAGGGCAGAAGGATATTTACAGCAAGAGGATTTACACCAGAGGAAGTTTTCCCTACCCAAGGATAAAGCCAGCTATAGGGCATACGGGCCTTGGAGAAAGCCAGGCAGGATCTGAGGAAAATACAGCCTGATCTGTAAGTGTTATTCCCTCTGAGTATCTTGCAAAAACTTTGCCTGCCATTTATGTGAAGCCTGCCTGTGACCAAGACTTTTCATGTGGAACTAACTGAAACTTGTAAATAGTTGAACTGTTCAGTAAAAAGAAGTTCTGGTTCACTGCATTTTGTGTACCTCAATTATTCCTACAACAAATTGTTGTGCCACCGTTACCGGCACTGGTGTCACGAACTATAAGGGATCTTGCCACCGGCACATTAAACTTCCAACACCCAGGGCACCTCACCTACCACCTGGCCTGGTCCCTATACACAGAGAGTGCCCCAGAGGATTCATGTGCCAGCCTCTCCATTACTGCTGTACGCCTGCCCAGGGTAAATAAAACTGTGAGTACCAAGAGCAACCCTCGTTCTGCCTATTAACCGTAACCTCACATTCGGTCACCCTGCAGGAATGGCGTACTGCACAAACAGCATTGACATATATAGTGTTTTTAAAACGTGTTTTTGGCACCAAAAGGCGGAGGGAGGGAGGTGTGTCGATGGTAGGGACACCCAGAGGATGACAGCACTATTAGGGGTGCTCCTGGTGCTGATTAATAGTATCTGAAGCGCTCTGAAGCGCCCCTGTCATGAGTTCAGCACTCGCTACACTGGTAGGAGCAGCGGGTTGACTGACAAGGGAAATGTCCAGAGCCACGATCTG
Organism: Bufo bufo; assembly: GCF_905171765.1. NCBI lineage: Eukaryota > Metazoa > Chordata > Amphibia > Anura > Bufonidae > Bufo > Bufo bufo. Next base: position 741,975,044 of record NC_053389.1, on the reverse strand, counting down.
CCGGCAGGAACAAGCACTGGGCAATTGACTTTTGCAAGAGCGCTCATCCTGCTTTGTCGGAGCGCTGGTTCTGCTGTAGACTTCACTTTCTGCTGTGGCATCACTTTCAGTATCACAATAAAATCCTATAAAACATATATTACGGTGACCTATTCACTGGTCTACAAGTGCTATTTTATTTCTAAATAGGGGACTGTTTCATTATTATATCTGGGGTGAGGCACTGTAAAACACAGAGGCTGGGTATGGGGACAAATAAATGTACAATTGAATATATATATATATATATATATATATACACTCACCTAAAGAATTATTAGGAACACCATACTAATACGGTGTTGGACCCCCTTTTGCCTTCAGAACTGCCTTAATTCTACGTGGCATTGATTCAACAAGGTGCTGATAGCATTCTTTAGAAATGTTGGCCCATATTGATAGGATAGCATCTTGCAGTTGATGGAGATTTGAGGGATGCACATCCAGGGCACGAAGCTCCCGTTCCACCACATCCCAAAGATGCTCTATTGGGTTGAGATCTGGTGACTGTGGGGGCCATTTTAGTATAGTGAACTCATTGTCATGTTCAAGAAACCAATTTGAAATGATTCGAGCTTTGTGACATGGTGCATTATCCTGCTGGAAGTAGCCATCAGAGGATGGATACATGTTCTTATTCTGTTTACGCCAAATTCGGACTCTACCATTTGAATGTCTCAACAGAAATCGAGACTCATCAGACCAGGCAACATTTTTCCAGTCTTCAACAGTCCAATTTTCGTGAGCTCTTGCAAATTGTAGCCTCTTTTTCCTATTTGTAGTGGAGATGAGTGGTACCCGGTGGGGTCTTCTGCTGTCTTAGCCCATCCGACTCAAGGTTGTGCGTGTTGTGGCTTCACAAATGCTTTGCTGCATACCTCGGTTGTAACGAGTGGTTATTTCAGTCAACGTTGCTCTTCTATCAGCTTGAATCAGTCGGCCAATTCTCCTCTGACTTCTAGCATCCACAAGGCATTTTTGCCCACAGGACTGCCACATACTGGATGTTTTTCCCTTTTCACACCATTCTTTGTAAACCCTAGAAATGGTTGTGCGTGAAAATCCCAGTAACTGAGCAGATTGTGAAATACTCAGGTTTTCAGCCTGTGTTGCAGTGGTTCCTTTTCTGAGTCACATAGCAGCACCAGCTGTTTTAGGTTATGGCGGTATGGTCCATGCTTATGCCCGGGCACGCCGCCGTGGCCCATGCCGCCCTACCCTTCCCCCCCCCCATTTGCTGGGGGATACGAACTGATAGCTTACCCAACTACAGCAGCATTGGTCCATGTTATATGTAAGCTTTGTCGTCACATACGGTTTCTGTCGAGGTCTGCATGCTCCAGAGCTAAGGTGGTAATAGTACGTCGTCTTTATTTTCAGGTCAGAGTTCTATTTTCAGTTGATTGTCAAATACGCCTTTGGATCAGGTAGAAGACGGAAAAAAAAAGTGTGGGGGGGGTGGGGGATATTTGATGTTATTAGCTTACACGTTTTCTTCTTATGGGTGGGTTGTCTCATTAGGTTACTGGCCTACTTACCATTTTCTTCAGGTTGATTTACGTCAGGTTCCTGGTAAGTCTCATTTAGTTTCACTTACGGTGTCACAAGTTCGATCTGTCACGTCACACCTGTCATCGCGGAGTCGTCATTTGCATGTTTCTCGGCAGCTCTGCTGCACTTTCCAATGGCCGTTGGTAATTCACCTATGGTGGGTCACAGGTTAGACAAAAAAATATATATAAAAGCATATGCTCAGTGGTAGACAAGGGGTCACTCTGGTTCGTCACTACACCCTCACCATATTCAGTGCCTATGCATGTCTCCCTTCCACGGTTTAAACCAAGCCAGTGAGTAACGGTCACGGGGGCCCTGCTGTAGTCGGGGTCGTGTTATTTCAGGGCTTTCCTCCACTTCAGTCGGTCAGCTTTCTTGGTGGCAAGTGGCACTTGTCGGTTTTCATTAGTCACGCTTACTCGAGTTGTCCAAAATGTCTGTTTATCATCAGCAGTTTCAACATGTCGCATGCGTCTGATATAGTGGAAGCTTCCGTGGATGAGAACGTCGCCAGGATGTCGGAGGGTGGCAGTGTTCCGTCGCTCTGAAGCTGGACCATTCCCAAGCTCACGTCTGAGTTGTTAAAAAGGGTTATCCCTTTCTCGGCCACTGCTAGGAAGGTGGAGCTGTACCGCTTACTAGTGGCGGGTACAGCTGGTCCTAGCCAAGAGGAGGTGTCTATGGCCACAGTACAGACTTCTCTTTAACAGTTGCATGTCATGATGAATAACTTTACGTCCTCAATCACCAATATTCAGGCGAGGTTGGAGACAGTGGAGTCTCGGGGTGCAGTTATCGCTCATCCTCCACCAGATGTACCTGTCATCTCCACATCCGCCGCAGGTTGCTCAGGTACAATGTCCCCTGTGCCCAACGTTACACCTGCTCATTTCATTCCCGCGAATATCAAGAAGGACATACTTGAGGGTAGAGACGTGAATCTAGCTTCCTTACTAATTGCCACTCGAGATCTCGCCGAAAATAGAGTTATTTCCTGTGGCGACGTTTCGGTGGGTCTCAAGAGCTCAATCGGAAGCTAACGATTTTGGAATTCGTTCTGGCGTTCAGCTTGTACAGGGATGTCATCTGCTCTGTCCGTCCAGACAGGAGAAAGGAGTTGGATCTCTACCTTTATAGAGTCACTTATTTGGGGCATAAGTATGGCGGTGCTGTGTTTTACGACTACCACTGTTCTTTTTCTGCGAAAGCAGCCGCAGCACTTAGTCAGTTTAAGTTTATCACTAATTGGGCCAACATAGACACTGAGATCTTCTGCAGACACTTTGCTGGGCTTAAAGCCCCATTGTGTTCTCTGTGTCAGTCTATATTTCATACGGCCGAATGGTGTCATAGTACAACCGCCGGCTCGGAGTGAAGTTTCAAAGTCCCTGCAGCCGGTCGGTCGGATGCTCACAGGGGTACCGGCACGGTGGATAAGTTAGGTCGCCCTATCAAATATTTAGGGAGATCCCAGATTTGCAACAACTTCAATTTCTCAGCTTGTAATTACAGCAAATGTCGTCTGCTTTTGTCTGCGCCAATTGTTTCAGAGCTCACCCTAAGATAATAAGCACATTAAAGTCAGATAATGCTTACATGAGTGTGATAAACACTGATTATTTACAGTTATGTCTGCAAGGTCACCATGACCCTAAGTTCGTCAATTTCTTGATTACCGGGTTCATGGTAGGGTTCCATACAGGACTGGTCGCCCTGCCATAGGTTACGTATGAGTGCAAAAATTTACAGTCTGCTGAGAGGGCCTAAACTTCAGTGGACAAGTTGTTAGAAGCCGAGTTAGAGATAGGGTTTCTCATAGGGCCTTTTTCGTTGTCTCCATTCGACCCCTGGAGGGTTAGCCCGTTGAGGTAGTCATAGGTAAATTTAGCAGAAAGGAGAGGCTGATCTGCGACCTCTCAGCCCGCATGCTTCTCACATTGCCAGCCTCAATTCCCTCATTCCGTCAGAGGAAGTCAGCATGAAGTATTCTACGATAGATCAGGCCATAGCAACCATCATGCAGTTAGGGCCTGAGACCTACTTGTCTAAGGCAGACATATCCGATGCTTTCAAACTCCTTCCCATCATGCCTGCGCTCTGGCAATGGCATGGTATAAAATGGAGGAGTTTGTACTATTTCGCCACAAAGCTAACGTTTGGCTCCAAGAGTAGCCCTTGGTTGTTTGATCAGTTTGCGCAGGCTGATTTTGGAAACCAAGTTCCACTGCGAACATGTCATCCACTATCTGGATGATTTTATGCTGATTGAACGTCCGGAACGTACACCTCAGGGGCTTGAAACCTTACGAGCAGTTTTCTCCCAGCTAGATGTGCCAGTGTCACCCAGGAAGGTTGAGGGCCCATCCACTTTAATCACGTTCCTGGGCATCGTGCTAGATTCAGGGAACATGTTAGCCAGACTGCCTGAAGACAAACTGGTGAGAATTAAGGAAGTCATCCACAAGTTCACAGTAGTGAGGGTGGCGACGAAGGCGTATTGGGGATGTTAAACTTTGCTATGCGGATTATTCCACAGGGTAGGTCATTCATTTCCCGTCTGTTGGCTCTTCTTCCCGCAGCACCACATCAGGATAGCCCAGTACAGCTAGATGGCCAGGCAGTGGCAGTGGCAGATCTATTCATGTGGGACCAGTTCCTGAGTCAGTGGAACAGGATTTCTTTTTTTATCCCCGCTGCTTCTAGTTCGTCTTCCATGGTCTTTTCTGATGCTTTCGCTGGCACTGGTTTTGCGGCCATTTTTGCCACCCACTGGATGGCCGGGACATGGCCCGCAGAAGTTAGACAGATCCCGGGTTTTCTACAGACTTCAGCCTTGTTTGAACTGTACCCAGGCATGGGATCCGGCCGGTTCTCTCCGGTTCTGCCGAACTGTTTGTTAAAATTATAGCAGGTTCGCAGGAGCGGTGAGAAGCAGGAATCCTGACCCGGTCCTGCAGCATAAATCAATCCCCCGCACGCAGCAAATGAATGGCCAGCTCAAGTCCCCTCCCTGCACATGTTCCCCCCCCCCCCCGGAAATGTAATTACCACTGCGGCTGGGGGTATCTACTGGGGGTATTTATACTGGCACTTCATGGGGGACACTATAGGGGCATTACTGGCACATCATGGGGGACACTATAAGGGCATTACTGGCACATCATCGGGGACACTGGGGGCATTTATACTGGCACATCATGGGGCACACTATGGGGGCATTTATAGTGGCACATCATGGGTGCAATTGTCACGGGTAGAGTCACGGGAATCAAGATAGAGCGGAGGTGTACCCCCTTAGATGCCACCCGGTCCCCTGTCCCTGCCTACTTGCACCACCCGCCGTAGGTGACAGAGCGCAACTGGGCTACAGTCCCTAACCTACTAAGTGCAAGCAGAGAGAAAGAGACAGCAGGGAAGAGGACAGCCATTGAGAAGTTACAATAAGCGGACAAGAGGTAGAACAAAAACGGAAGGAGAGGCGGGTCAACTAGCCAAGGTCAGTCCAGGAGGTCACGTCAGAACAGGGGAAGAGGCAAAGACAAATCCGTAAACAAGCCGAGGTCAAAATCTGAGAGATAGCGTCAAGGTACAGGAAGCAGGCAGAAGTGGTGTCAAGAGGCGGATCGAGGTTCAATTCCAGAGGTAGCTTAATAACAATAAAGTACACAGCCTATAGGACGAAAATCACAGGCAACCTGTAGCCAGCAGGCCGCCTGTATTTATAGTGGGGAGTGAGGGTCATGTGACGTGGCTAGCGTCACATGACCGACAGACAGACAAGTCGAGCAGCGAGTGATCAGCTCGGCGCTCAAGGCAGACCTAGGAGCAGGGAGCCTCCCAGCTAGCAAAGCCGCCCTGGGAACGAGGTCAAACACAGATCCTCGCTCCCGAAGCTAAGCAGCAGGTCTGCGGCTGATGGGAGACCGAGTGCACCTTCGGCACCACGTTACAGTACCCTCCTTTTTAAGAGGTGCCACCGGACCCAAGCATTGTGGACTAGGTTTCTCAGGGTGTTCCCGGTGAAATTTAGTAATTAACCTGGAAGCATGCATCCTAGACATAGGTATCCAGGGCCTCTCCTCAGGTCCAAAACCTTTCCAGTGGACCAGGTATTGAAAGGAATTTCTAATCTTTCTGACATCTATTATTTTATAAATAATGAATTCCTCCTGACCCTCAACCTCCACAGGTGGAGGAGGTTTTTTAACCGGAACCACTGTTGACACATATTTCTTAAGTAACGACTTATGGAACACATCATATATACGGAGGGAGTCGGGTAGCTTAAGTCTAAAAGATACTGGGTTAATAAGCTCAATGATATTGTATGGTCCAATGAAACGCAGCGAGAATTTCTTAGAACATTGTTTCAAAGCAAGATTTTTAGTCGACAACCACACCTTATCGCCGAGTACAAAATTTACCCCCTTGGAACGTCTCTTATTGGCATGTTTACACTGGGTTTCCTGGGCCTTTTCCAAGTTCGATTGAACCTGTGCCCAGACTGTGCACAGTCTAGAGGTAAAAGAATCTGCCTGCGGGTTGAGTGAGGATACAGAGGGATTCGAACTAAAGCGAGGATGTAAACCACTGTTACAAAAAAAAGGAGACACCCCCGTGGAAGAATTAACCCGATTGTTGATGGCGAATACTGCCAACGGGAGGTATCTCACCCATAGGAGTTGATTATGCGATACATAGCACCTTAGAAAAAGCTCCACTGCCTGATTTAACCGTTCTGTCTGCCCATTGGTCTGTGGATGGAAAGCAGACGAAAAGGACAAAGAGATGTCACATCTTCTACAAAAAGCCCTCCAAAAACTAGAAACAAACTGAACGCCTCTATCAGAGACAATATTCTCAGGGACGCCATGCAGACGTACCACATGTTCATGAGAGACGTGCTGAGGTGGTATTCCCATGTCCTCATCAGGAAACATAAGTGGTTGTGCGTCAGTGCATTCTATGTCTTCCACCCCTGGGGAAGGGCTAGGTGGATGCCCTTGGGAAACCCTGCCAGCAGAGTCTTCAAACAGCATAAGAGACTGCTGCATGACTTGAGGCTCAGACAGGTTCCCCGATATGCACGGGGGTGATGTGACAGACTGATGGGCATGGGTTTCAGACATCACCTGTGCACTTTCTGCAGAAGACTGGGTGGGAGATAATGTGAACGTGCTGGATCCACTGTCGGCCACCCAATTGACTAGCGCCTGTACTTGCTCAGGCCTTACCATCCTTAGAACGGCATTAGGCCCGACCAAATATCGCTGTCGATTCTGGCGGCTACTGGGACCTGAGATAGTAGGTTCAGTAGGACATGTAGCTGTGGCAGAACGGCCACGTCCTCTCCCTGCAACAGAGGCTCCACCAACACCACCACCACGACCATGACCGCATCCCTTATTAGATGTTTTCCTCATAGTTAGCGTTTACAAAGCAAAGTAAAAAGTAATTAAGTCTGTTAAAAATAATTAACCGCCAATAAAAACCCTGATGTAGCGTATTTCACTCAATTTTTTTTATTTTACTCTATATGACAGCGGTATTTGTGGCCTAAATGTGACACTCACTTATGCCTGTCTAATCCCAGTTGTGCAGTATATTAGAGGAGTTTTTCACCCCAGTATGCCAAATCCATAATTATGGCCTAAATGTGACAGTCACTTATGCACGTGTAATCCCAGATGTGCAATATATTAGAGGCTTTTTTCACCCCAGTAACAAAAAAAACGTATTTCTGGCCTAAATGTGACAGTCACTTATGCTTGTCTAATCCCAGATGTGCAGTATATTAGAGAATGTTTTTTCACCCTAACCAAAAAGCTGTATTTCTGTCCTAAATGTGACAGTCACTTATGCTTGTCTAATCCCAGATGTGCAGTATATTAGAGAATGTTTTTTCACCCTAACCAAAAAACTGTATTTCTGTCCTAAATGTGACAGTCACTTATGCTTGTCTAATCCCAGATGTGCAGTATATTAGAGGGTTTTTTCACCCTAACCAAAAAGCTGCATTTCTGTCCTAAATGTGACAGTCACTTATGCTTGTCTAATCCCAGATGAGCAGTATATTAAAGGGTTTTTTCACTCTAACCAAAAAGCTGTATTTCTGTCCTAAATGTGACAGTCACTTATGCTTGTCTAATCCCAGATGTGCAGTATATTAAAGGGGTTTTTCACCCCAGTATGCCAAAGCCATAATTATGGCCTAAATGTGACAGTCACTTATGCACGTGTAATCCCAGATGTGCAATATATTAGAGGCTTTTTTCACCCCAGTAACCAAAAAAACGTATTTCTGGCCTAAATGTGACAGTCACTTATGCTTGTCTAATCCCAGATGAGCAGTATATTAAAGGGTTTTTTCACCCTAACCAAAAAGTTGTATTTCTGTCCTAAATGTGACAGTCACTTATGCTTGTCTAATCCCAGATGTGCAGTATATTAAAGGGGTTTTTCACCCCAGTATGCCAAAGCCATAATTATGGCCTAAATGTGACAGTCACTTATGCACGTGTAATCCCAGATGTGCAATATATTAGAGGCTTTTTTCACCCCAGTAACCAAAAAAACGTATTTCTGGCCTAAATGTGACAGTCACTTATGCTTGTCTAATCCCAGATGTGCAGTATATTAGAGAATGTTTTTTCACCCTAACCAAAAAGCTGTATTTCTGTCCTAAATGTGACAGTCACTTATGCTTGTCTAATCCCAGATGTGCAGTATATTAGAGGGTTTTTTCACCCTAACCAAAAAGCTGTATTTCTGTCCTAAATGTGACAGTCACTTATGCTTGTCTAATCCCAGATGAGCAGTATATTAAAGGGTTTTTTCACCCTAACCAAAAAGTTGTATTTCTGTCCTAAATGTGACAGTCACTTATGCTTGTCTAATCCCAGATGTGCAGTATATTAAAGGGGTTTTTCACCCCAGTATGCCAAAGCCATAATTATGGCCTAAATGTGACAGTCACTTATGCACGTGTAATCCCAGATGTGCAATATATTAGAGGCTTTTTTCACCCCAGTAACCAAAAAAAACGTATTTCTGGCCTAAATGTGACAGTCACTTATGCTTGTCTAATCCCAGATGAGCAGTATATTAAAGGGTTTTTTCACCCTAACCAAAAAGTTGTATTTCTGTCCTAAATGTGACAGTCACTTATGCTTGTCTAATCCCAGATGTGCAGTATATTAAAGGGGTTTTTCACCCCAGTATGCCAAAGCCATAATTATGGCCTAAATGTGACAGTCACTTATGCACGTGTAATCCCAGATGTGCAATATATTAGAGGCTTTTTTCACCCCAGTAACCAAAAAAACGTATTTCTGGCCTAAATGTGACAGTCACTTATGCTTGTCTAATCCCAGATGTGCAGTATATTAGAGAATGTTTTTTCACCCTAACCAAAAAGCTGTATTTCTGTCCTAAATGTGACAGTCACTTATGCTTGTCTAATCCCAGATGTGCAGTATATTAGAGGGTTTTTTCACCCTAACCAAAAAGCTGTATTTCTGTCCTAAATGTGACAGTCGCTTATGCTTGTCTAATCCCAGATGTGCAGTATATTAGAGAATGTTTTTTCACCCTAACCAAAAAGCTGTATTTCTGTCCTAAATGTGACAGTCACTTATGCTTGTCTAATCCCAGATGAGCAGTATATTAAAGGGTTTTTTCACCCTAACCAAAAAGTTGTATTTCTGTCCTAAATGTGACAGTCACTTATGCTTGTCTAATCCCAGATGTGCAGTATATTAAAGGGGTTTTTCACCCCAGTATGCCAAAGCCATAATTATGGCCTAAATGTGACAGTCACTTATGCACGTGTAATCCCAGATGTGCAATATATTAGAGGCTTTTTTCACCCCAGTAACCAAAAAAACGTATTTCTGGCCTAAATGTGACAGTCACTTATGCTTGTCTAATCCCAGATGTGCAGTATATTAGAGAATGTTTTTTCACCCTAACCAAAAAGCTGTATTTCTGTCCTAAATGTGACAGTCACTTATGCTTGTCTAATCCCAGATGTGCAGTATATTAGAGGGTTTTTTCACCCTAACCAAAAAGCTGTATTTCTGTCCTAAATGTGACAGTCACTTATGCTTGTCTAATCCCAGATGAGCAGTATATTAAAGGGTTTTTTCACCCTAACCAAAAAGTTGTATTTCTGTCCTAAATGTGACAGTCACTTATGCTTGTCTAATCCCAGATGTGCAGTATATTAAAGGGGTTTTTCACCCCAGTATGCCAAAGCCATAATTATGGCCTAAATGTGACAGTCACTTATGCACGTGTAATCCCAGATGTGCAATATATTAGAGGCTTTTTTCACCCCAGTAACCAAAAAAACGTATTTCTGGCCTAAATGTGACAGTCACTTATGCTTGTCTAATCCCAGATGAGCAGTATATTAAAGGGTTTTTTCACCCTAACCAAAAAGTTGTATTTCTGTCCTAAATGTGACAGTCACTTATGCTTGTCTAATCCCAGATGTGCAGTATATTAAAGGGTTTTTTCACCCCAGTATGCCAAAGCCATAATTATGGCCTAAATGTGACAGTCACTTATGCACGTGTAATCCCAGATGTGCAATATATTAGAGGCTTTTTTCACCCCAGTAACCAAAAAAACGTATTTCTGGCCTAAATGTGACAGTCACTTATGCTTGTCTAATCCCAGATGTGCAGTATATTAGAGAATGTTTTTTCACCCTAACCAAAAAGCTGTATTTCTGTCCTAAATGTGACAGTCACTTATGCTTGTCTAATCCCAGATGTGCAGTATATTAGAGGGTTTTTTTCACCCTAACCAAAAAGCTGTATTTCTGTCCTAAATGTGACAGTCGCTTATGCTTGTCTAATCCCAGATGTGCAGTATATTAGAGAATGTTTTTTCACCCTAACCAAAAAGCTGTATTTCTGTCCTAAATGTGACAGTCACTTATGCTTGTCTAATCCCAGATGAGCAGTATATTAAAGGGTTTTTTCACCCTAACCAAAAAGCTGTATTTCTGTCCTAAATGTGACAGTCACTTATGCTTGTCTAATCCCAGATGTGCAGTATATTAAAGGGGTTTTTCACCCCAGTATGCCAAAGCCATAATTATGGCCTAAATGTGACAGTCACTTATGCACGTGTAATCCCAGATGTGCAATATATTAGAGGCTTTTTTCACCCCAGTAACCAAAAAAACGTATTTCTGGCCTAAATGTGACAGTCACTTATGCTTGTCTAATCCCAGATGTGCAGTATATTAGAGAATGTTTTTTCACCCTAACCAAAAAGCTGTATTTCTGTCCTAAATGTGACAGTCACTTATGCTTGTCTAATCCCAGATGTGCAGTATATTAGAGGGTTTTTTCACCCTAACCAAAAAGCTGTATTTCTGTCCTAAATGTGACAGTCACTTATGCTTGTCTAATCCCAGATGTGCAGTATATTAGAGGGATTTTTCACCCTAACCAAAAAGCTGTATTTCTGTCCTAAATGTGACAGTCACTTATGCTTGTCTAATGCCAGATGTGCAGTATATTAGAGGGTTTTTTCACCCTAACCAAAAAGCTGTATTTCTGTCCTAAATGTGACAGTCACTTATGCTTGTCTAATCCCAGATGTGCAGTATATTAGAGGGTTTTTTCACCCTAACCAAAAAGCTATATTTCTGTCCTAAATGTGACAGTCATTTATGCTTGTCTAATCCCAGATGTGCAGTATATCAGAGTCTTTTTTCACCCCAGTATGCCAAAGCTGTATTTCTGGACTTGCAGACATGCAGATAGCCTGTGCTGGTGCACTATCGTTGCATAAAATGGCTGCCGATCATGTATTGATATTGACTAACTGAAGAAAAAATGTTCGTTTTCAGCAGTAGTTGGCTCAGGGCAGGCTTAAAAAAATTGTGCACTGCACCCACAAAACACTTTTGCTGTAGATCGCTGAGTACAAAAAACAGTTCTTGATAAGATTTCTCCCTGATCTCTCCCTCACAGCAGCTGCAGCCTCTCCTTACACTAATCCAAGCAGAGTGACGGGCGGCTCTACGTGACTCCAGCTTGAATAGAGGCTGGGTCACATGCTGCAGTTGGCCAATCACAGCCATGCCAATAGTAGGCATGGCTGTGATGGTCTTTTGGGGAAAGTAGTATGACGCTTGTTGATTGGCTGCTGTGCAGCCTTTCAAAAAGTGCCATAAAAATCGCCGAACACCGAACCCGAACTTTTACGTAAATGTTCGGGTTCGGGTCCGGGTGCCGAAAACCCCAAAGTTCGGTACGAACCCGAACTTTAAAGTTCGGGTTCGCTCAACTCTACATCTGAATAATCAGCAATAAAATGAGGAATATCTGATGAGACACCAGCTTGAACTACGGTTAAGCAAGAATTACAGTTAGTCCCCCATCTCTCTAACTCACCCAAACTCCAGTTAATGACTGGATTGTGTTGCTGAAGCCAGGGCATACCAAGGACTACCTGAACTGGAAGATTCTCTAAAACAAAGAAGGAACATTTCTCAGAGTGGCAGATCCCTACAGATAGGGTAACCTCAGGAGTACAGAGTTTTACTGTGCCCCCTAGCAGGGGGGTAGAATCGATGGCGACACCCTGGATCGGTGTGGGTAATTCTAGTATAGGAATTCCCATCTGATCAACGAATTTGTAATCAATAAAACTAGAAGCTGACCTTGAATCCACAAAGGCATTTCCTGACCCCTTTAAGACCCCAAAGGCAATAGAAACCAGCAGCAATAGTTTACTTCTTACCACCTCTGGGAGTACCTTATCCTTGAATTCCTCAGACTTGGATGATTTTCCAGAAGGCGGAGCTTTAGGACACTGACAGATCCAGTGTTCGGGATCCCCACAATAAAAACAAGAGCCGCGACAACGACGTAGTTCTCTTCGCGTCATCCCGAGTTGTATGGGCTCATCAGAGTGGGCTTCCATCCTGAGTTCAAGGGGGGGAGTCTCAGGTTGAAGAAGGGTATGAGGAGAAAACAAATTCTCCCGCTGTCTCTCTCTGATCCGTCTATCTAGTCTGATGGCGAGTGTCATGGTCTCCTCTAAAGAGTCAGGACAGGGATAACAAACCAACATATCCTTTAACTTTTCAGTCAAGCCTGCCCTAAATTGACATTTGAGCGCTGGTTCGTTCCAGCCCGAAGGAACACACCACTTGCGAAACTGCGTACAATAATCCTCCATGGGACGATTTCCCTGAGTTAGGGCTTTAAGATTGGATACTGCCACAGAGGCTCGGTCAGGTTCATCATAAAGAACCCCTAACGCCTGGAAAAAGAGGTCCACAGAGCTAAGACAAGGGGAATCTGGTGGTAAAGAAAAGGCCCATTCCTGGGGGTCCTCTTGAAGCAAGGAAATGATAATACCAACCCTCTGTGGGTCAGGGCCGGAGGAGTGGGGTCGTAGTCGAAAATAAAGTTTACAGCTTTCCTTGAAAGCTAAAAAACTTCGTCGGTCACCCGAAAACCGATCGGGCAATTTAATGTGAGGTTCCACCTGAACAGTGGCGGGAGCAAGAATAGGGGAAGTTCGGACGGTCTCCTGAACTTGTAGTCTCTCCCCAAGTTCCTGTACTATTTGAGCAAGTCCCTGCCTACTTGCACCACCCGCCCTAGGTGACGGAGCACAACTGGGTGACAGTCTCTAACTTACTAAGTGCAAGCAGAGAGAAAGAGACAGCAGGGAAGAGGACAGCCGCTGAGAAGTTACAATAAGCGGACAAGAGGTAGAACAAAAACGGAAGGCGAGGCGGGTCAACTAGCCAAGGTTAGTCCAGGAGGTCACGTCAGAACAGGGGAAGAGGCAAAGACAAATCCGTAAACAAGCCGAGGTCAAAATCTGAGAGATAGCGTCAAGGTACAGGAAGCAGGCAGAAGAGGTGTCAAGAGGTGGGTCGAGGTTCAATTCCAGAGGTAGCTTAATAACAATAAAGTACACAGCCTATTGGACGAAAATCACAGGCAACCTGTAGCCAGCAGGCCGCCTGTATTTATAGTGGGGAGTGAGGGTCATGTGACGTGGCCAGCGTCACATGACCGACAGACAGACAAGTCGAGCACCGAGTGATCGGCGCTCAAGGCAGACCTAGGAGCAGGGAGCCTCCCAGCTAGCAAAGTCGCCCTGGGAACAAGCCAAACACAGATCCTCGCTCCCGAAGCTAAGTAGCAGGTCTGCGGCTAATGGGAGACCGAGTGTGCCTTCGGCGCCCCGTTAAAGCAATTATACTGGCGTATTATGGGGGCATTTACACTGGCACATCATGGGGGCATCTATTGGGGGCATTTATACTGGGCTATCTACTCGGGGGAATTTATAAAGGCACATTATGGGGGCACCTACTGGGGGGCAGTTATACTGGCACATCATGGGTGACAATATGGGGGTATTTATACTGGCACTTCATGGGGGACACTTTGAAGGAATCTTATACTGGAACATTATGGAAGCACTATGGGGGGCACATTATGGGGGCACTATGGGGAAAAGGAAGGAGCACTATGGTGACATCTTGTCACGGGGTTCCGAAGGTGCACTCGGTCCCCCATTGCCCGCAGAACTGTTGCTTAGCTTTTGGAATGAGGTTCTGTGTTTGACCTCATTCCCAGGGCGGCTTTACTAGCTGGGTGGCTCCTTGCTCCTAAGTCTGCCTTGAGCGCCGAGCTGATCACTCGGTGCTCGACTGGTTGGTCTGTCGGTCATGTGACGCTGGCCACGTCACATGACCCTCACTCCCCACTATAAATACAGGCAGCCTGCTGGCTACAGGTTGCCTGTTAATTTCTAGGTTCCTGGTATTTGTTGGACTGCTGAATACTTTCCTGTTCCTTGACCATCCTTTTGCCTGATCCTCCTGTACTGCGCATCCGTCCTGGTATTGTGACCTCAGCTCCCACCTGACTACTCTCTTAGGACTCCTCTTGTACTTCTCTGCTCTCCTGGTATTTATGACCCCGGCTTCTCCTGACAATTCTCTGCTTGCTCCATTTGTACTTTGCAGCTTTCCTGGTATTGACTCAGTCCGTTCACGTCCTGTTGTTTGTCTGTCTGTCATCCCTGCACTTACTCCAAGTTAGGGATTGCCTTCCAGTTGTCCCCTGTCATTAGGACTCGCGAGGCAAGTAGGCAGGGCCAGGGGTAAGGGTGGAGCGCAGTGGTCACTTCCCTTCCCCCTGTGTGTGTGTGTACGCGACCGTTACAGATTAACAGGCCCAATAACCACTGTATTATGAATCCTCTGGTGACCCTGACTGACTATGTCTCTAATCTGACGCAGATGGTGCAGGAGTTAGGGGAAAAACTCAGCTCTTTTGAGTTAGGGCAAGGCTCTTCCACTCCTCAGGCCTCCAGTCCGCATTTTGAGCCCCAGATTAAGCTCCCAGAAACCTTTTCTGGAGACCGGAAGAAGTTTCTCTCTTTTAAGGAGAGTTGTAAACTTTACTTCCGTTTGCGCCCCATGTCCTCTGGCCCCGAGAGTCAACGCGTGGGCATTATCATTTCCCGATTACAGGGTGATCCCCAGGACTGGGCGTTCTCTTTACCTGCTGGCGCCAGTTGTTTATATTCTGTGGAGGGGTTCTTTCAGGCCCTAGGTACCCTCTATGATGAACCAGACAGGGCTCTAGTAGCCGAGACGGCTCTAAAGGCACTGGTTCAGGGCAATTTACCAGCGGAGGATTATTGCACCCAATTCAGAAGGTGGTGTGTCCCCTCAGGATGGAACGAACCAGCCCTGAAGAGTCAGTTCAGGTCAGGTCTGTCTGATAAATTAAAGGATCTTCTGGTCAGTTATCAACTTCCAGAGACCTTAGAGGAGATGATGACCCTTGTTGTCCGACTTGACCGACGGGTTAGAGAGAGACGACAGGAACAACAGTTCTCTTCCCAGATGGTGGTCCAGCCAGAAGCCTATCCCAGAGACAATGCTGAGGTCTCCACCGAGGAACCCATGCAGGTTGGCATGACCCGAGGGAATCTTCGCCGCAGACGTGGGGAATGCTTTTACTGTGGAGATTCTGACCATTGGATCAACCAGTGTCCTAAGAAGGTCCTCTCTGTCAAGTCTCCTAAGGCAAGGCAACCTAAAGACCAGGTACACCCTGAATTTTCTAAATGTAAGCTTTCGGTACCCATTACGATTTCTCTGGGAGTAGATAAATGGGCGGGTAAGGCCTTTATTGATTCTGGCTCAGCGGCTAGCTTTATTGACTCTGAGTATGCTGTTAGATTGGGTATTCCTATGTTTGCCTTACCAACTCCTATCCATGTCATGGCTATTGATGCTACTCCTCTTATTGGTGGTACGGTGAGCTTATGTACCTCGGAGATTTCTCTAACCGTGGGTGTGTGCCACTCAGAGAGATGTTCGCTTCTAGTCCTGGAGAACCTACCTGCTGAGGTGGTACTAGGGTTGCCTTGGCTCCGACTACATAACCCCACTATAGATTGGTCCAATGGGGAGTTGGTGAGATGGGGGCCTAAGTGTGACTCGTGCCTGTCCGTGGTACAGGCTGGGGTCTCAGTAAAGTCTGATACTTTACCCTCTGTTGTTAGAGAATATTCTGATGTATTCTCATCACCAACCCCAGAGGTTCTACCCCCCCATAGACCTTATGATTGTACCATAGAGCTAGTAGAGGGGGCCAAGTTTCCTAAAGGACGAATTTATAATCTTTCTATGCCCGAACGCAAGGCCATGGAAGATTATATTAAGGAGAGCCTTGGTAAAGGGCATATTAGACCTTCTGTCTCACCTATGGGGGCGGGGTTTTTCTTCGTTAAGAAAAAAGATGGTGGTCTTAGGCCATGTATCGATTACCGGAGATTAAATAAAATCACTGTCCAGAATAGATACTCCCTCCCATTGATTCCGGATTTATTTAACCAGGTCCTGGGGGCAACCTGGTTTTCCAAAATTGACCTGAAAGGGGCATACAATCTAATCCGAATCAAGGAGGGAGACGAATGGAAGACGGCGTTCAATACTCCGGTAGGACACTTTGAATATCAGGTGATGCCTTTTGGACTCAGCAATGGCCCAGCTGTGTTCCAAAACTTCATGAATGACATTCTTAGGGAATTCTTAGGTAAATTTGTTATTGTCTATCTTGACGACATTTTGATATTCTCTCCTGACTTCGAATCCCATGTGTCTCATGTTAGACAAGTATTAGAGGTGTTGAGGGAGAATCAGCTATCTGCTAAACAAGAGAAATGTGTCTTTGGTGTGCAGGAGATTCTGTTTCTAGGGCATGTTCTGACTCCTCACGCCTTCAAGATGGATCCTGGTAAGGTACTAGCAATTAAGGAATGGGTAAGACCTTCATCCTTAAAGGCCTTACAACGGTTCTTAGGTTTCGCCAATTACTATCGTAAATTTATTATGAATTTTTCCGTAATTGCTAAACCGTTGACCGACCTTACTAAGAAAGGGGCGGATTTGGAGAATTGGTCTACTGAGGCCATTTCTTCATTTGAAAAATTAGAAAAGGCATTCAGTAGCGCTCCCATTCTGATCCAGCCTGATCAGGAGAAACCTTTTATTGTGGAGGTGGATGCGTCCGAGGACGGCGCAGGAAAAGTCCTTTCACAAGGTCCTGCTAGCCTCACTAATCTGAGACCATGTGCCTTCTTCTCCAGGAAATTCTCTCCCACGGAGAGAAACTACGACATAGGGAATAGGGAGCTGCTGGCCATTAAATGGGCATTTTAGGAGTGGAGGCATTTTCTGGAGGGGGCAAGGCATTGTGTAACTGTTGTCACTGACCATAAAAACCTTATGTTTCTCGAGTCTGCTAAGAGGTTAAATCCCCGTCAAGCCAGATGGGCTCTGTTTTTTACTCGTTTTGATTTTTCCATCACGTTCAGGCCGGGAAGTAAAAATGTGAAGGCGGACGCATTATCTCGGAGCTTCCAGGCTTTTCAACCTACTGAGGTGCCGCCTGAATCCATCCTACCAGCAAAAATCTTCTTAGCAGCTCTTACCCAGGATATCTCGGCTCGCATTAGGTCGGAACAACATCTGGCACCGGTATCCACCCCAACAGATAAGTTGTTTGTTCCCGTACAATTTTGTCTCCAGCTGTTGGGTGAGTGTCACGATTCTGCCTTTTGTGGACATCCGGGTGTTGAGGGCACTAAGGATCTGGTTTCTAGATCTTATTGGTGGCCCACTCTAACTAGGGATGTCAAGTCCTATGTGTCAGCCTGTGAGGTTTGTGCCATGTCCAAGACACCTAGGACTCGCCCTGCTGGTAACCTACGACCCCTACCCATTCCCAGTAGACCCTGGTCCCATATCTCGATGGACTTTATAACTGACCTACCGCTGGCGGAGGGTAAGACTGTAGTGTGGGTAGTGGTGGATAGGTTTAGCAAGATGGTCCATTTCATTCCCCTGTCTAAACTCCCGAATGCCAAAACCGTGGCGTCTATTTTTGTGAAAGAAATTGTTCGATTGCATGGTATCCCGGAAAATATTGTTTCGGACAGGGGTGTGCAGTTTGTGTCCAAATTCTGGAGAGCCTTCTGTCAAAGATGTAAAATTTCGTTGTCTTTTTCTTCCGCCTACCATCCTGAGAGTAATGGGCAGACTGAACGCCTTAATCAGTCTGTGGAACAATTCCTGAGGTTGTATGTTGCTGATGACCAGCAATTATGGGTCAAATTCCTTCCATTGGCTGAATTTGCTCTGAATAACCGTGTCAATTCTTCTGCTGGGGTCTCCCCTTTCTTTTGTAACCATGGTTTTCATCCCCGTTTTCATTCTGGGTCGTCCGTCTCCTCCTCTAACCCTGAAGCTGATAAACTCTCCTCCGAACTGTGCACAGTTTGGGCCCGGGTTCAATCGAACCTAGAAAAGGCTCAATGTTCTCAAAAACTCAAGGCTGATAGGAGACGTTCAAGGGGGGTAAACTTTCAGGTTGGGGATAAAGTATGGTTGTCCTCCAAGAATCTATCTCTCAAGGTAACTTCTAAAAAATTTGCTCCTCGTTTTATTGGACCATATAAGATCACGGAAGTGATTAACCCGGTATCTTTTAGGTTGGAGCTGCCTGAGTCATTCCACATTCATAATGTGTTCCATAAATCTCTGCTTAAAAAATATTTTGAACCGGTAGTACCATCAAAAGCCTCGCCTCCGCCAGTTCTTGTTAATGATGCTGTCGAGTATGTGGTGTCTAAAATAGTGGATGTCAGGAAGGTGCGTAATTCCTTGCAGTACCTGATTCACTGGAAGGGGTATGGACCTGAAGAGAGATCTTGGGTACCTGCCAGGGAGGTTCATGCTCCTAGACTTGTTCGTAAATTTCATTTAGAACACCCTGAAAAGCCATCGCCTGAAGTCTTGGGTCCGGTGGCCCCTCGTAAAAGGGGGGGTACTGTCACGGGGTTCCGAAGGTGCACTCGGTCCCCCATTGCCCGCAGAACTGTTGCTTAGCTTTTGGAATGAGGTTCTGTGTTTGACCTCATTCCCAGGGCGGCTTTACTAGCTGGGTGGCTCCTTGCTCCTAAGTCTGCCTTGAGCGCCGAGCTGATCACTCGGTGCTCGACTGGTTGGTCTGTCGGTCATGTGACGCTGGCCACGTCACATGACCCTCACTCCCCACTATAAATACAGGCAGCCTGCTGGCTACAGGTTGCCTGTTAATTTCTAGGTTCCTGGTATTTGTTGGACTGCTGAATACTTTCCTGTTCCTTGACCATCCTTTTGCCTGATCCTCCTGTACTGCGCATCCGTCCTGGTATTGTGACCTCGGCTCACACCTGACTACTCTCTTAGGACTCCTCTTGTACTTCTCTGCTCTCCTGGTATTTATGACCCCGGCTTCTCCTGACAATTCTCTGCTTGCTTTCCTGGTATTGACTCGGTCCGTTCACGTCCTGTTGTTTGTCTGTCTGTCATCCCTGCACTTACTCCAAGTTAGGGATTGCCGTCCAGTTGTCCCCTGTCATTAGGACTCGCAAGGCAAGTAGGCAGGGCCAGGGGTAAGGGTGGAGCGCAGTGGTCACTTCCCTTCCCCCTGTGTGTGTGTGTACGCGACCGTTACACATCTACTTGGGGCACTATATAGGGGCATTTTATACTGGCACATTATGGGGGACACTATGGGTAAGAGGAGAGGAGCACTATGTGAGCATTATATAGGGGTATTTTATACTTGCACACATTATAAGGGCACTATAGGGATATTAGCTCAACAGGAGCACTAAGAGGAGGAATTTTTTGTACTGGCACACAGAACGGGAGCATTTTTGAACTAGTGCACAATATTAGGGGGCATTTTTTGTACTGGGGTACATTACAAGGGACATTCTTTGTACTGGTGCTCATTTTAAGAGGCCAGTTGCCCCCCACAGTAATACTGCTCCAAAGTTTCACCAATAGTAATAATTCTCTGCCAGAGTGCACTTAGTAGTAATAATGTTCCCACTGTGCCCCAGAAGGAATAATGCTCCCATAGTACCCATAATAGTAACCATGTTCCCCATAGTCCCCCAGTAGTAAAAGGGGGACATAATGTTTTACACTTTTAGTGTCAGGGGCACTATTTGCTGGGCGCAGTTATTTGCAGGGCAGTGTCTGTCTGCCAATAATTGTTGAAGGGCACTATCTGTGTGGTACTAGTGTTATCAGGGGGTTTATCTGTTTCTGCTGTTTAGTATTGGGGAGCACAGTAGGCATAGTACTGGGGGCACTATTTGTGTGGTACTGGCATTTTCAGGTGTACAGTTTCTATAGTATAGTATTGGGGAGCATAGCAGGCACAGTATTAAATGTGGCAGGATGAGTTGTTCAGAAGGTAGGAGGATGGAAAAGTAGTAACCTAAGATTTTTTTTGTCAAACTGCAGAGACGAGAGATGGGTGAAATTATCATGGCGGTCTGGTCTGAAAGGAGAAGATGAGGAAAGAGAACATCTACATCAGAGGAGAAGTCACTGGATGTAAGAGGTATGTGGCGCTGTATTCTGGATAGCACTGAATATAATGTGCATGCAAATATGTCTTTAGTGCTAAGTACAAATGTGTAGATCTGGCATAACTACTGTGTGGGGGGCACAATGGAGACATTATGTGTAGTTAGAGTTGTGGGCCAGCGCTTTAAAAAACTTGTTGCGACAAGCTTTGCACGCCTCTGATAATTTAGCTACTTGGGCTTTTTGAAAGTTGGGTGGTATGTGTGTGTAGTGTATATGTGGTGTATTTATGTATGTGTACCATTTATATGATGTATTTATGTGTATGTGTGTTGCATATATATTGTGTATGTATATATAAACATGTGTCGTGACGCTGCATGCCTGCCGTTGAGTAGGGAACCTGTTGTTAAAAATTTGAATCCCACCCCTGACTGTACCCCATTGTGGCTGCCGCATACGTTTGGGGTAGCTCATGGGCCAATTCCACGGTTGTGTTCATTTCAGATAATTCGGCTACAGTGGACATTTTAACAAAAGGTAGATCAAAATCCCAACACGTTATGTCTTTCGTGAGACGTTTAGTGCAGCTCTCATTACAATACAACTTTCACTACTGTTGTTCCCATGTCCGAGGTACACAGAACGTGGTGGCTGACGCGTTGTCACGGGCTAACTTCTTCCTCTTTTCACAGGTCATGTCAGAAGCGGATGCCATAGGGGCCTTGATTCCTCCTTCCTTCTGGACTAGCAAACCATCTGGTTACTGCACACAGCCTGATAGCCAGGTCACTGTCATCTAACAAGGCTAGGAGTTACAACACAGGTTGGGATGTGTTCGGCAGGTTTCAGGAGAGATACCCCCAGGGAAATACTAGCTTTATAGATTATATTTTGGCGTTCATAGGATACTGCCACTCTGAATTGAAGTTGTCCCACAACACTGTTCGATCCTACCTGGCTGGGGTACAACATTTCTCCGCCATAAGTCATCTGGAGCGGGGGTCCCTGTTTTCTGCTCATGTTATCAAGGCCGCCTTGAGAGGTTTGGGTAAATGTAGTACGGAAGGCCAGCCTCGCAGACAGGCCATCACTGGTAAGATCTTTCGGGACTTGTCTGACATGTTGGATAGAGCCTCTTTAGGTGTACTCCCCAGTTTACTGCTTAAAGCCGCCATCTACTTAGCATTCTATGGGTTCATGAGGCCGGGCGAGTTCACGTGCACTTCCACCAATAGCAGATTTGTCAGCCTCAACCAGTTGAGCCTGAGCCTTGACGGTTACACACTGTCCTTACCCATCACTAAGACATCTCAGACAGGACCTCCCACTCAGGTAATTTTCTTTCCGACGTCTTATTCATGGTGTCCGGTTCAGGTCTTTCAGCAGTTACTGACAGCCTTAGCAGACCGAGACCCAGACAGTCCTCTTTTGCCGTTTCCCACAGCACCTCTCAGTTTGTATGTCATGTCCGTATGCTCGTGTCCAATTTAGGGTTGAACCCGGCAACAGTGTCAGGTCACTCTTTCAGGATAGGTGCAGCATCTGCTGCCTCCGGGAACAAAGTGTCGGCCCATATTATCCGCAAACTAGGTCGTTGGCGCTATTCGTGTTTTAATAGGTTTATACCTCAGCCCAATCAAGAGATGTTGCTTGCATTTCAGGATTTGGTCATGTAGTGTTGGTTTGTAATAAAGTATTGCTAATCATTGAGTTGTGGTGTTTTGCCCTCTTTTAGGCATCCCTCCTACGCATCGGTTATGGCACAATTCAAGCCGCTTAGATCTAGTTATTTAGGTTTTTAGGTTGATGGTCACGTCTCTAGTTGCCTTCGTCACACAGTGTCACGGTCGTATTGTTTGACCGTGACGTGATTGCCGTGCAGACTGGTTGCCGGGGGAAACGAGTAGTTTTCGGTTTGCACGTGCACTTCCCCTTTAAGGTGAGTCTTCCTGCTGTTTGGTGAGCGTGGGGTTAATTTCCTGACTAGGTGTGGATCAGGGTGTGGTCTCTTGGAGCTATTTAGCCTAGGCTTGTTGCTTGGAGGTTAGTTGTGCTCAACCTTGCTTTGGGCTGGAAGCTATGCGCCTTTCTGGGGCTATTCCATCTGCCCAGTCATTGAGGGCCACCTTGTTGGACATCAAGATCTTTTAGCAATTTCATCCCTATGTCTTCTCCATGTCTCTACCCATCCTTATGTGTCTATGTTTAGTGTGGGTTTGATTTGGGATTTGGTTGTTATGTCTTGTGCGTTGTTGCATGTCTGGTCTGTTGATTTTGTGTCCAGCAGGTCTGCTAGACATTTCCCCTGTTTGTCTTCTACCTCCGAAATGGGGTCCCATTGGTTTCCAGGAGGGGTGAACCGAAAAGATATTTGCAGCCTTGCCTGGAGCCACGTTGCATCGGTGTCCACATGGGGTCCAGATTGTTTTGGTGTTTTTCCATCTTTGCTGCGGCAGGTAAGTGTTTGATGTTCGGATGTTACACTGTGTTCTTACCTGCCGTGCAGTTGCTGCATTGTCTTTCTCCCTGTCAGCTACTGGGCCGCTGGAGACGCCTTTCATCCATGGTGATGGATGAACAGGAGGTCTCTGCCCTGTCATGATGTTGAGGGTGATGCAGGGATTCCTAGACTTCAAGGTTCGTGGGTATGAGCCCCCTTACCATTAAAGGTGGCTCATATAGCCAGGAGACTAGGGCCATTTTAGGGAAGCTTTAGGAGGGGACCATCTCCCTTTTCCCTGCCTACGGCCTAGTACCTGGTGACATTGTACGGTGGGGAGTTTCCCCCACTCCCTACCGTGACACACAGGTAGCCGTGACCACAAGTATGAAGGCCAATTTATTGGCCTGTATTTGTGGGAGGGGCGGCAGCAGCCTTCATTAACCTCACAGGTGTTCCCCTCCGGGCTCAGCACCCTTCTTTTTCATGTTACATCTTACAGGGTATGCCCTCTTTTAGGCGTCCCTCCTACGCAGCGGTTATGTCACAATTCAAGCCGCTTAGATCTAGTTAGTTAGGCAGGTTGATGGTCACGTCTCTAGTTGCCTTCGTCACACAGGTAGCCGTGACCACAAATATAGTTATTGGTATAATATAACTTGGGGCCGACATTACAAGGCTAAAAGCATTATTTATAATATTCGTTAAAAAATTTACACATATACTTCAAATACAAGTAGAAAACTTGGGGGGCACCATTGTCACTTTGACATATAAAATAAAATGTTATTATTGTACAGGGGCAATCCCTGGCGAGGTCAAGAGATAGATAAATAGCAGAAAGTGAACCCTATTACCCTATGACAGCTCGATCAGCACCAGGAGCACCCCTAATAGTGCTATCATCCTCTGGGTCCCTCCCGCCGACACACCTCCCTCCCTCCCTCTGCCTTTTGGCACCAAAAACACGTTTTAAAAACACTATATATGTCAGTGCTGTTTGTTATATATGTATAACTGTCCTGATGAAAGGGGATTATCCACCCCTGAAACGCGTAGACAATAAAGCTATTTGAACCATACTCCCTTTGTTGTTGTGATCCTTGGCAGCGCCCGCAGAAGAGGTTCGTTTGGTTTTCACAACTTACCTCATAAAAAGATTAAAATTGATAAATCGCCAGGACCAGATGGCATACACCCCCGTATCCTAAAAGAATTAAGTAACGTCATAGCCATACCCTTATTTCTGATATTTAAGGACTCTATACTGACAGGGAGTGTTCCACGGGATTGGCGCATAGCAAATGTGGTGCCAATATTCAAAAACAGAGCCGGGAAACTATAGGCTGGTAAGTTTAACATCTGTTGTGGGTAAACTGTTTGAAGGTTTTCTAAGAGATGCTATCTTGGAGTACCTCAATGAAAATAAGCAAATAACACCATATCAGCATGGCTTCATGAGGGATCAGTCATGTCAAACTAATTTAATCCGTTTCTATGAGGAGGTAAGTTCTAGACTTAACAACGGCGAATCAATGGATGTCGTATATCTGGACTTCTCCAAAGCATTTGACACTGTACCACATAAAAGGTTAGTATATAAAATAAGAATGCTTGGACTGGAAGAAAATGTCTGTATGTGGGGAAGAAAATGTCTGTATGTGGGTAAGTAACTGGCTCAGTAATAGAAAACAGAGGGTGGTTATTAATATTACACACTCAGATTGGGTCACTGTCACTAGCGGAGTACCTCAGGGGTCAGTATTGGGCCCTATTCTCTTCAATATATTTATTAATGATCTTGTAGAAGGCTTGCACAGTAAAATATCAAATTTTTGCAGATGACACTAAACTGTGTAAAGTAATTAACACGGAAGAGGACAGTATACTGCTACAGAGGGATCTGGGTAGATTGGAGGCTTGGGCAGATAAGTGGCAGATGAGGTTTAACACTGACAAATGTAAGATTATGCACATGGGAAGGAATAATACAACTCACCCGTAAATACTAAATGGTAAAACACTGGGTAACACTGACATGGAAAAGGACCTAGGAATTTTAATAAACAGCAAACTAAGCTGCAAAAACCAGTGTCAGGCAGCTGCTGCCAAGGCCAATAAGATAATGGGTTGCATCAAAAGATAGATGCCTGTGATAAGAACATAGTCCTACAACTTTACAAATCACTGGTCAGACCACACATGGAGTATTGTGTACAGTTCTGGGCTCCTGTGAACAAGGCAGACATAGTAGAGCTGGAGAGGGTTCAGAGGAGGGCAACTAAAGTAATAACTGGAATGGGGCAACTATAGTACCCTGAAAGATTATCAACATTAGGGTTATTCCCTTTAGAAAAAAGACAACTGAGGGGAGATCTAATAACTATGTATAAATATATCAGGGGTCAGTACAGAGATCTCTCACATCATCTATTTATCCCCAGGACTGTGACTGTGACGAGGGGACATCCTCTGTGTCTGGAGTAAAGAAGGTTTGTACTCAAACATAGAAGAGGATTCTTTACGGTAAGAGCAGGGATACTATGGAAACTCTTTGCCTGAGGAGGTGATGATGGTGAGTTCACTAAAAGAGTTCAAAAGGGGCCTGGATGTATTTCTGGAGTGTAATAATATTACAGGCTATGGCTACTAGAGATGGGTCGTTCATCCACAGAGTTATTCTGATTGTCTGATTGGAGTCGGGAAGGAATTTTTTCCCCCTTAAGTGGGGAAAATTGGCTTCTACCTCACAGTTTGTTTTTTTTTTGCCTTCCTCTGGATCAACTTGCAGGATAACAGGCCGAACTGGATGGACAGATGTGTTTTTTTGGCCTTATAAACTACTGTATGTTACTATGTTCAGGTTCATCACAGATTTCAAGCCAAAGAATTTCCCCTTCTGTAGTTAGGAGCAAACTCCTATATTTCACCTATGGGCACATATGCAGAGAGGAAAACACATATCACTAGTGTTGAGCGAGCATGCTCGGCCAAATAGCAGTTCGGCTCAAGCATCGCTATACTCAGCACATAGCAGTGTTCGGCCGAATAATGTGCGTGCTCGAGCACAATTGATCACAATAGGAAATCCAAGCATTAAACCAGGCACCCCCTTCTCTGAAGAAGAGAGGGTGTCTGGTTCACAGAAAAAGGTTAGAAACACCACCACAATGGTTTGAAAACAGCATGGGAAGGATGTCTGAATGCATCTTGAATACCCATTATCTATGACATACCATAGACAACCACACAAAGAATATATGCCAAAGGCCGGGTAAGTGGAAACCAACAATCTATCCATGAGACAGATACAGTCAGCATACCTTAAAATGGAAGCCTTGTGTACTATTATTATTATTATTTATTATTAAAGCGCCATTTATTCCATAGATAAGGGGTGCACATACATAATACAGACAATTGCACTAATCCTAAACAAAATAAGTTACAGACTGGAACAGAAGGAGAGAGGGCCCTGCCCGTGAGGGCTTACAATCTACATGGTATGGGAGAAGGACACAGTAGGTGCGGGACATTCAAAACCAGCTCTCATCTGACAGCCAGTAAGCATCAAAGTTGTTTCAACTGTTGGATGGCTTGGGTGGAGCTGTGCAACTAGTTCATTATCATTAGGGTGACAAAAAGTTTTCTGATTGTCCTAACATAATATTCAATAACCTTTCTATAAGTTTTGTCATCTAAACTCATTTACATAATCGAGGGCATATGCAAGTTAGCTGAATCTGCTTGTTTTTCAGCTGAAACACCATTTGCATGGAAAATTCGCATTAAAAATTCACAATTAGAATATTCGCGATCGACACTATTCATGAACAGCACCATTTATTGGTTTCATAGTCTTTTTTTTTAATACATTTTATTAGGTTTTGATATAATTTGCATATTTACATTCAAAGGTACATATTGGATCAAATTACAGGTCATATTCCTTTTTTACAGATATGTGCAGTGAAAACATAGATAAAACACATATAAACAGTGCAATGATCCTTTCCCTAACCATTTCCCTTCCCCCCATAACCCTCCCCCCTTCTATACAGGTGATGTGGCTTAAAGTTTTCTTTTTATTATAGGTAATCCTGGAGGTGTACAGTGTCTCATTTCAGAGTTCATGTGGATTTATTGCCGTGTAGTCTCATGGTAGTGCGTCTTTATGTAAGGATTGATGATGCTTTATATGTTATTGGTTTCATAGTCTTATGACAAGACTATGAATCCAATAGATTGCGCTGTTTATATGGCGTCACTATTTATATGGATCTCTGTTATGACTCTATCTATGGATCTCCATATTATGCTAATTAAAGAGGACTTGTCACCTCTCCTGACATGCCTGTTTTAATAGCTTTATGCATTCCCTGTGTAATACCAATTCCGGATCATCTATTCTTATGGCTCTATGTAGTGCCATTCCTTTATTATTTCTACTAGAAGTTATGAATGAATTATTAGCAGTCTGCAGTAAGGGTACAGAGGGGAGGTAACCAGTTGGGGGTGTGAACCTGCACCGTCTGAAAATGGCAGCACTGATTGGATAGAGTGATTCTGTGCAGGCACACACCCCCAACTTGTTACCTCCCCTCTGTACCCTTACTGCAGACTAATAGCAATTCATTCATAATTTCTAGTAGACAAACAAAGGGGCATGGTGAGGGCAGAGTGAGAGCATTGAGAGGGGGAGGTCTTTGGCCCTGGATAATTCATCATTATTTACTCCAGAAGCTGGTGTAAAATAATGACTGAAATCTATAGATGCTCCGACATGCCGTAGCTTTCATCTCGGAGCACAGCCAGCTGGTGGAGGTAAGTCATTTTTTTTCACAAGGACAGTGCCTTGTCATGAATTACATGTGCAGCTACCCACTTATGTGTGTACAAGTGGTCCCCTTAAATTTCTGCATAATTCTTCATATTTAATGTATTGTATTTCCCCAATATCAGGCTGGCATTGTCACTCATTTATTCGCCCCTAGGTGGTGCTGGCGCCACTTACTATATATAACTTGGGGTTTGTTGACTTAGGAGGGAGAGTAGAAGGAAATATTTGAGAAGGAAGTAGAGTATTGAGAGAGGAGAAGGAAGTTAATGGAGGAGGAAAGCAGGCTCAGTCCAAAATGTAGCTGCCTTTTCTTTCCTCTGGGCCCTGATCAAGCCTGGAGAGGACCGACCAAGAGATTACTGCAGCCCAGCACAAGACAGTAAGTCTAAGTATGAATAAAAAGCAAGTCTAGTGAAGATTAGAGCTGAGTCTAGCCAAGGGACTTCACCAGCACTAGTGACCGGGAGGAACTTAACCTGTTACGGACACAGGGCGTACCTGTACGCCCTGATGTCCCGGTACTTAATGACACAGGGCGTACAGCTACATCCTGTGTATTTCCTATGATCGGAACTGAGTGCCTGCTGAAATAAATCAGCAGGCACCCTGGGACAATGCCGAGGCTGCTGTGCTGCTGTGGCGGGGACTCGATGTCTCAGAAGGCAGCCCGATGCCGTGCAGAGGCTGCCCAATGCCTTGCACGGCATCGAGACCTGCCTTCTATGGGAGCCGAGGAGATCCAGCCTCAGGCTGGGTCTCCTAGGCAACCTGTTAGTGTATGACTCAGTGTACACTTACAGGCAATGCGTTACAATACAGATGTATTGTAATGCATTGCAGAGGGGATCAGACCCCCAAAAGTTAACATAAGAAATAAAGTAATGGAAAAAAAAGTAAATAAAAGTGTTTTTAATAAAATTAATAAAGTAATAAAATTAATAAAGTAAAAAAAGAAAAAAAACACCCCTGTCTCCTTATTTTATAATAAAAAACAGAACCCCCCACACACACATATATTAGGTATCGCCGCGTCCGTAATGACCGGCTCTATAAATATATCACATGATCCACCCTGTCCTATAAATACCATAAAAATAAAAATAAAACGGTGCCATTTTTGTCACTTTACATAACAAAAAGTGCAACACCAAGTGATCAAAAAGGCAAATGCCCCCCAAAATAGTACCAATCTGTCACCTCATCCCGCAAAAAATGAGCCCTTACCTAAGTCAATCGCCCAAAAAATAAAAAAAACTATGGCTCAGAATATGGAGACACTAAAACATTTTTTTGTTTAAAAAAATTCTGGTATTGTGTAAAACTTAAGTAAATAAAAAAAAGTATACATATTGGGAATCGCCGCGTCCGTAAGAACCTGCTTTATAAAAATATCACATAACCGGTGAATACCGTAAAAAAAAAACGGTGTAAAAAAAGCCATTTTTTGTCACCTTACATCACAAAAAGTGTAATAGCAAGCGATCAAAAAGTCATACGCACCCCAAAATAGTGCCAATCAAACTGTCATCTCATCCCGCAAAAATCTTACCCTACCTAAGATAATCGCCCAAAAACTAAGGAGACTATAGAGACACTAAAACATGATTTTTTTTTTTGTTTCAAAAATTAAATCATTGTGTAAAAAATAAAAATGGTGTAAAAAAAGCAATTTTTTGTCACCTTTTTATCACAAAGTGTAATAGCAAGCGATCAAAAAGTCATACGCACCACAAAATAGTACCAATCAAACCTTCATCTCCTCCCAAAAAAAATGAGTCACTACACAAGACAGTCGCCCCAAAAAAAACAAAAAAACTACGGCTTTCAGAATGTGGAGACACTAAAAAATCTTTTTTTTTTTTTCTCATATTTGGTATTGTCGCATCCGTGACAACCTGCTCTATAAAAATACCACATAATCTAACCTGTCAGATGAATATTGTAAATACCAAAAAATAAAAACGGTGCCAAAACAGCTATTTCTTGTTACCTTGCCTCACAAAAAGTGTAATATAGAGCAACCAAAAATCATATGTACCCTAAAATAGTACCAACAAAACTGCCACCTTATCCCATAGTTTCCAAAATGGGGTCACTTTTTGGGAGTTTCTACTCTAGGGGTGCATCAGGGGGGCTTCAAATGGGACATGGTGTCAAAAAAACAGTCCAGCGAAATCTGCCTTCCTAAAACCGTATGGCGTTCCTTTCGTTATGCGCCCTGCCGTGTGCCCGTACAGCAGTTTACAACCACATATGGGGTGTTTCTGTAAACTACAGAATCAGGGCCATAAATATTGAGTTTTGTTTGGCTGTTAAAGGGAACCTGTCATTGGGATTTTGTGTATAATGCTGAGGACATGGGTTGCTAGATGGCCACTCGTACATCCGCAATACCCAGTCCCCATAGCTCTGTGTGCTTTTATTGTGTAAAAAAACCGAAGTGATACATATGCAAATTAACCTGAGATGAGTCCTGTACGTGAGATGAGTCAGGGACAGGACTCATCTCAGGTTAATTTGCATATGTATCAAATCGTTTTTTTTTTACACAATAAAAGCACACAGAGCTATGGGGACTGGGTATTGCAGATGTCCTCAGCTCTATACACAAAATCCCGGTGACAGGTCCTCTTTAACCCTTGCTTTGTAACTGGAAAAAATGGATTCAAATGGAAAATCAGCCAAAAAAGTGAAATTTTATCTCTATTTTCCATTAATTCTTGTGGAACACCTAAAGGGTTAACAAAGTTTATAAAATCAGTTTTGAATACCTTGAGGGGTGTAGTTTGTAAAATGGGGTCATTTTTGGGTGGTTTCTATTATGTAAGCCTCACAAAGTGACTTCAGACCTGAACTGGTCCTGAAAAAGTGGGTTTTAGAAATTTTCAGAAAAATGTCAAGATTTGCTTCTAAATATTTAAGCCTTGTAACATCCGCAAAAAATAAAATGGCATTCACAAAATGATCCAAACATAAAGCAGACATATGCAGAATGTAAAGTAATAACTATTTTTGGAGGTATTACTATCTATTATAAAAGTAGAGAAATTGAAATTTGGAAATTTGATAATTTTTGGAATTTTTTTATTAAAAAAATTATTTTTTTTAACTTAATTTTACCAGTGTCATGAAGTACAATATGTGACGAGAAAACAATCTCAGAATGGCCTGGATAAGTAAAAGCGTTTTAAAGTTTTCACCACATAAAGTGACACATGTCAGATTTGCAAAAAATGGCCTGGTCCTTAAGGTAAAAAATGGCCCGGTCCTTAAGGGGTTAAAGGTACCTTGACACAACTGGATAATTAGTGCGCAGAATTACCCTTTTCCACTAAAGGCCTTCTGGGACATAGTGGACCTGAATATTTCAGGAGAGCATCTTGCATCAAATAATGTAGCAGAGAGTTTGCTTGCCACGAGGGAGAACAGTCTTATTGGATTGCTCAATATAAAAGTAAGGAAACCATTATATTCAGTACCTGAGTAGAGATGTCCCGAACTATTCGCCGGCGAACAGTTCCCGGCGAACATAGCTTGTTCGCGTTCACCGCGGCAGGCGAACATATGCAATGTTCGGTCCGCCCCCTATACATCATCATTGAGCAAACTTTGACCCTGTACCTCACAGTCAGCAGACATATTCCAGCCAATCAGCATACCCTCCCTCCCAGACCCTCCCACCTCCTATCAAAAAGCAAGGACAGCATCCATCTTAGATTCATTCTGAAGCTGCAGTGTCACAAATTTGACTAAGTTGTAATCGCAATGCGATTAATACAGGTTATATTAATCACATTGCGAATTCAACTTAGAGCTGGGTTCCTAATGGTTGTATTGCTAGAATATATAACGAAGATTGAGAATATAGTGCTATATTCGTTATATTCGTCAATTCTAGCAATACAACCATTAGGAACTCAGATCTAAGTTGTAATCGCAATGCGATTAAGGCTGAGTTCACACGGGCGAGATTTCTGCGCGGGTGCAATGTGTGAGGTGAACGCATTGCACCCGCTCTGAATCTGGACCCATTCATTTCTATGGGGCTGTGCACATGAGCTGTGATTTTCATGCATCACTTATGCTTTGCGTGAAAATTGCAGCATGCTCTATATTGTCCGTTTATCACGCAACCCAGGCCCCATAGAAGTGAATGGGGCTGAGTGAAAATCGCAAGTATCCGCAATCAAGTGCGGATGCGGTGCGATTTTCACGCATGGTTGCTAAGATGACAGTCTATTCACTGTATTATTTTCCCTTATAACATGGTTATAAGGGAAAATAATAGCATTCTTTAATACAGAATGCTTAGTAGGTGGTCAATTGAGGGTTAAAAAATAAAAAATAATTAACTCACCATCTCCTCTTGATCGCGTAGCTGCCGGTCTCTTCTTACTTCTTTAATCATGAGCTGCCGGCTAAAGGACCCGTGGTGACGTCAGATCACATGGTCCAATCACATGGTCCATCACCATGGAAATAATTCAAAATTTTTGGTAAATTTTGTATTTTTTTATGAATAAAAATAATATTTTTTTTTTACTCATTTTTACCACTGTCATGAAGTACGATATGTGACGGAAAATAAACATCTCAGAATGGCCTGTATAATTAAAAGTGTTTTAAAGTTATTACCACATAAAGTGACACATGTCAGATTTGCAAAAAATGGCCTGGGCAGGAAGGTGAAAACAGGCCCGGGGTTGAAGGGTTAAGCAGCGGTATATGGAGCGTCCCACTTATGTGTGTACAAGTGGTCCCCTTAAATGTCTGTATAATTATTCATATTTAATGTATTGTATTTCCCCAATATCAAGCTGGCATTGTCACTACATTTATTCACCCTTAGGTGGTGCTGGCGCCACATACTATATATAGCTTGGGGTTTGCTGACTTAGGAGGGAGAGTAGAAGGAATTAGTTGAGAAGGAAGTATTGAGAGAGGAGAAGAAAGTTAATGGAGGAGGAAAGCAGGCTCAGTCCAAAATGTAGCTGCCTTTTTTTCCTCTGGGCCCTGATCAAGCCTGGAGAGGACCAACCAAGAGTTTACTGAAGCCCAGCACAAGACAGTAAGTGTAAGTATGAATGTAAAGCAAGTCTAGTGAAGATTAGAGCTGAGTCTAGCCAAGGGACTTCACCAGCACCAGTGACCGGGAGGAACTTAAAGGTACCTGGACACAACTGGATAATTAGTGCGCAGAATTACCCTTTTCCACTAAACGCCTTCTGGGACATAGTGGACCTGAATATTTCAGGAGAGCATCCTGCATCAAATAATGTAGCAGAGAGTTTGCCTGCCACGAGGGAAAACACCCTTATTGGATTGCTCAATATAAAAGTAAGGAAACCATTATATTCAGTACCTGAGTGCTAGAAAGTGGACTTAGTGCAAATTTACCCATTCTTTGCCTGTAAAGTAACAGCATTAATAGAACTTTTCAACTGACAATTGCCAGACCTGTTATAAGGAATTCCAGTTATACCAACATCTGGATTATTGCTTTTGCAGTATTGATGAACTGTACCAACTCTCCTGAGACGATTGATTCAGTAAATGTTCAACTGTTTCTACCACAACTGACTCCTCATCCTTTCTACTACTCTAAACATTTGCACCTTACGGTGCTGATGTCACGATTCCGAACACAGGGGCCCAGCCACCAAAACACCCTAAACATACTCACTACCATCAAGGGCACCTCAACTTCCATCTGGCTGGTGTTCCATGCAATAGAGAGAGACCCGGAGGATTTAGTGCTGTCTTCCCCTCCAATGCGGTCCAGGGAGCTACAGAAAAGTGAGTACAACTACTGCACCCATTCGGCACACCACCACCATAACACTCACTACACTCCTGTGGCCCGGTCGTCATACAGGCCTCCTCTGCCATCGCATGTCCTGTCAGCTCACACCAGCCTTTATAAATCAGGGCCATAGTCCCAAGACATAGAGGAGCATTTACCATTCCCCTTATGCCTCTTTTTGGCGCAGAAAAGTTGCAAATCAACTGGATTTGCAGCTTTTCAATGCATTTGAGACTTTTCTAGTCACAGTCTGCATTTTACGCCACCCTCCCCAAGTCTACTAAAAGGGGAAGTCTACAGAAAAACTGGCGTAAACAATGACTGAAATCTGCAGCATCTCCGAGGTGCAATAGATTTCATTCCTACTCATGGAGAACCAGAGGAAGCCTGCACCTCGTCAAATTACATGGCTTCTCGGCAGTGCAGGTTCCATCAAGACCGATGATAAATCAGGGCCATAATGACCATTGTCAGGTGCATTTTTGCTCACCCTTGCTGGCAGCTGTACAAGGCGGGACATAATAACAGGACATCTAAAATCACTTGAACCACTGTCTCTACATCGCTGCTGAAAGTGGAATGCTATGTACAGGTCAGATGGAATTGTATAGCTGCTAACATCTGCTGAAATCACGACTGGAAAAGACAAAAACATAATAATTCCTCAGCTGAAAAATACAACTGTATTTAACCCACCAGCGCTTGTTCAGTAGAAGATTTATTTAGCTAAAGCAAACATTTATATTCATGTATTGTCAGCGCCAGAAGAGGCTAATCCTGCTGAACTGCAACAGACGATAGATGACCCCAGCCACTGTGTGTCTTATGTGATATATGTTCTAATCTAAGAAAGGAATGACACAGTGTATACAATATACACAGTACAATTTCATTTCACAGCAGTCTGTGAAAAATTCCCCAAAGCACTTTTTCCTGGAGGAACTTTAATCTGTAAAAATCATGTTTTTACTTTAATTGCAGTCTGATAATATGTCACCAATTACAGTTTTTAATATTCTTTTCAATTAAATGGAATGCCTTAGATCAGATACAGTAACATGGTGTATATTAGTGGGATCAGAAGTTCGGGAAAAATAGGCTTAATACAACTTCGGTGCATAAAGAGTTTACTAAACTATGATTAAAAAAAAATTATATATATATATATACAGTACAGACCAAAAGTTTGGACACACCTTCTCATTCAAAGAGTTTTCTTTATTTTCATGACTATGAAGGCATCAAAACTATGAATTAACACATGTGGAATTATATACATAACAAACAAGTGTGAAACAACTGAAAATATGTCATATTCTAGGTTCTTCAAAGTAGCCACCTTTTGCTTTGATTACTGCTTTGCACACTCTTGGCATTCTCTTGATGAGCTTCAAGAGGTAGTCCCCTGAAATGGTCTTCCAACAGTCTTGAAGGAGTTCCCAGAGATGCTTAGCACTTGTTGGCCCTTTTGCCTTCACTCTGCGGTCCAGCTCACCCCAAACCATTTCGATTGGGTTCAGGTCCGGTGACTGTGGAGGCCAGGTCATCTGACGCAGCACCCCATCACTCTCCTTCATGGTCAAATAGCCCTTACTTTCAAAGTTTTCCCAATTTTTCGGCTGACTGACTGACCTTCATTTCTTAAAGCAATTATGGCCACTCGTTTTTCTTTACTTAGCTGCTTTTTTTCTTGCCATAACACAAATTCTAACAGTCTATTCAGTAGGACTATCAGCTGTGTATCCACCTGACTTCTCCTCAACGCAACTGATGGTCCCAACCCCATTTATAAGGCAAGAAATCCCACTTATTAAACCCGACAGGGCACACCTGTGAAGTGAAAACCATTTCAGGGGACTACCTCTTGAAGCTCATCAAGAGAATGCCAAGAGTGTGCAAAGCAGTAATCAAACCAAAAGGTGGCTACTTTGAAGAACCTAGAATATGACAAGGCCTTCAACAGGCCATCAAAAGCTGTGTTTTACCACACCTGGTGGTGTTAACTTAGGCAGCACCTGGGCAACGATGAAGTTGTCAGTCCTGGCTCTTCAAAACAGTTGATACCTTCACTTAGGGAAGAATTGAAGACAAACTTCAAACAGTTCCACATATTCTAACTGGAATAACGTTTAATAATAAATTAAGCTTGGGATTAACTCAGTCTATAGGTTTCAACTCAGTCCAAAATAACTCAGTCTATGGCAATTTCAGTCGTCAATGGGGTGACGTATGTTTAAACACTTCCTTATATAATTTACTCCCACCACCCCCGCATCAGATGGATTAAACCAAAGATAATCAACCTGCGGCACTCCAGCTGTTGCAAAACTACGACTCCCAGCATGCCTGGACAGCCTACAGCTATTAGGGCATGCTGGGAACAGCTGGAGGGCCGCAGGTTGAGCATCCCTGGATTAAACAAAACAAACAAATGTCCCTTTATGACTTTTGTCGGTCCAACACTGCTTTTAAATAACATTGCCTAATGGAACTAAGAGGTCCTCTGCCGATGCAAAAACTGTGCCAAACCCTATACCTAAGTCTCATTGTACACTTAGCTATACATGTGCTATTCTCCATTATTTGTTCAGTATTTGACCCAATATGTGATAACTAGAGATGAGCTAATCGAAGTTGACAAAGTGGAACTTGATCAGAATTTAACGAAAAATTTGATTCGTCCAAAGTCGAATGTCCTTGTGCTTCGTGGTAACGAATTTTATTTTTTCAAAAATGGCTGCTGCACATGTTAGAAGGAGGAAATAAGAAGTCTGGGAACGAGGGATCACCCATACTGCCATGCAGCCAGCCAATGAGCAGCTAGCCAGCCCCTGAGATGTCACAGCCCTATAAAAAGCCTCATCCTGCTCGGTTTCTCCATTTTCTAGTGAACTTGCAGGCAGAGACGTTGCAGGCACTAGGGACAGTGACTAGGAAAGACTTTATTTACCAAAAATAACTATTGAGCAGTTCAGGGAAATATTATTGATAATGTAGGGATAGAATAGGAAGGCATTATCCACACTGTAAGCGAGAGAGCAGGGACCACTAGGAGAGTGTAAAGCCTGGGTAATAGGAGCGCTTCTATTACACATTGCTACACTAATTGAGGATCCAAATTGCTCTAATACTACTGATTTTCGGTTGTTTGTATTCTATAATACATCAGTAATTCCAGTAATCTTTGATTCTGTTATTGGGGTGAAACTGTGGTCTGATCCTACAGATTTTAGGGTCTTTGCGTTCTTTTATATATAATTCAATCCATTTATCCTTGATTGTCTAATTAGGGTGAAGTTGCAGCCTGATACTACACATTTTAGGGTGCTCAAGTTTTATATAATCCCTAATTGTGGAATTGGTGTGAAATTGCGGTCTGATGCTGTAAGTATGTTGTTTTTTTTTTTGTTTGTTTTTTATCTATAAGTACATCTATTCATCCTTGATTGTGAGGTGAAAATGTGGTCTGATACTACAGCTTTTTTACACTTACAGTTTTAGTCTGACAGACAGATGAGAGGCCCTTCTAAAGGAACGGGCAGTGGCCAAAATGTTTCTGGAACTGACAGAAGTAGCAGCAGAAGAATGAAGGGTTGTAGCAACAGTCGCAGCAACAGGCCAGAGCTGCCAGTGTCATCCAGTGGTCGTGACCAGCAACCCAGCTATTCTTGAATGGTTGACTCGGTCTTCAACTTCATCTCAACTGACATCAGACAGCCCCAGCCAGGAGACATCAGTCAGCCCCAGCCAGGAGACGGTGGGTTCCTCTGACACCACGCTTAGTTGGCATGGCCCAGATACAAGCTCTGTGCCCCCACCTGTCCTTAACCTGCCTTTTTCATTTTCTGTTCCTTCTGCTCAAGAAGTATTGCATGCCGTCGGCTCAGTTCCACTTTTCAGTAAGGACGAGCTTCTAGAGCAGGGGTAGGCAACCTGCGACACTCCAGCTTAAACTACAACTCCCAGCATGCATACTTTCTCTGCTCTTCTCAGAACTTTTCAGAAATTAGAGATGGGACGGGAAATTCGTCGAATCCACGAATCCCTCGAATCTTGCTGGATTCGTGGGATTCGTGGACTCGAATCCCGACGTAATTTGCCTGAAACGAATCCGGTGGGAGGGACTGGGAGGCGGAGCTGGGGGCCGGTGCGTTCACTGTGCTCCGGCCCCTCCGCTCCAGTAGTTATAAAATGTGTAATTGTGATTAATAATCATGCTGCCCCCTCTGTCTGTAGTATTACATGATTCAATAAATCTTACTTACAGGGCTAGTACTGCTATCGTAACAGGCCGGCCGGGCAGACGAGCGGCAGCGTCACTGACTGACGTCACCTGCTTGCGCCGCCTGCTTCATTCATAAAGCAGGCGGCGCAAGCAGGTGACGTCAGTCAGTGACGCTGCCGCTCGTCTGCCCGGCCGGCCTGTTACGATAGCAGTACTAGCCCTGTAAGTAAGATTTATTGAATCATGTAATACTACAGACAGAGGGGGCAGCATGATTATTAATCACAATTACACATTTTATAACTACTGGAGCGGCAATGGGGGGGGGTGTCTGTGGATGACACTGTTAAGGGGTGGGGGGTGGATCTGTGGATGGCACTGTTATAGGGTGGGGGGGTCTGTGGATGGCACTGTTATGGGGTGGGGGGGTCTGTGGATGGCACTGTTATAGGGTGGGGGGGGGTCTGTGGATGGCACTGTTATGGGGTGGGGGGTCTGTGGATGGCACTGTTATAGGGTGGGGGGGGGGGTCTGTGGATGGCACTGTTATAGGATGGGGGGTCTGTGGATGGCACTGTTATAGGATGGGGGGTCTGTGGATGGCACTGTTATGGGGTGGGGGGGGTCTGTGGATGGCACTGTTATGGGGTGGGGGGGTCTGTGGATGGCACTGTTATGGGGTGGGGGGGTCTGTGGATGGCACTGTTATGGAGTGGGGGGGTCTGTGGATGGCACTGTTATGGGGTGGGGGGGTCTGTGGATGGCACTGTTATGGGGTGGGGGGATCTGTGGATGGCAGGGGGAGAGGTGAGAGGCACTATGATACTACTGGCACATTGGGGGGAGGCACTATGATACGGGCACATTATGGGGGGAGATGGCACTATGATACGGGCACATTATGGGGGAGATGGCACTATGATACGGGCACATTATGGGGGGAGATGGCACTATGATACGGGCACATTATGGGGGGGAGGTGGCACTATGATACGGGCACATTATGGGGGGAGGTGGCACTATGATACGGGCACATTGGGGGGGAGGTGGCACTATGATACGGCACATGGGGGGGAGGAGAGAGGCACTCCGCATTTGATACTGGCACATGATTAGGGGGGCATCTATGGGGACACTTACTGGCACATTATTGGGTGGCACTGTGGGGCCACTTCTTATTGGCACATTATTGGGGGCACTTTGGGGGCATCTACTGAGGCCACAAAGAAGGGGTATTTTATATGGGGGGCTCTGTGTGGTACTAGTATTATCAGGGGTATTATCTGTTTCTGCAGTATAGTATTGGGGAGCACAGCGGAACAGTATTGGGGGTGTTAGGATGATTTGTCCAGAAGATGGGAGGATGATGGAAAAGTAGTAAACTAAGATTTTTTTTTTTGTCAAGCTGCAGAGACGAAAAATGGTGTCTGGTCTGAAAGGAGAAGATGAGGAAAGAGAACATCTACAAGAGACATCACTGGATGTAAGAGGTATGAGGCACTGTATTACCCTGTATGTTCTGTAGTGATAGGAGCAGGGGTCATCGCGGTCATATAGGGTGCGACCGTGACTGGGAGGTGGAGGTTCAGACAAACTGACGCGGTCTGACTTTGTTTCTTACACCGTGCGTTCACACAATTATGTACAGGATTCGTAGGATTCGAGATTCGAAAGATTCGATATATTCAAGAACCTTTTCGGATTCGGATTTGGATTCGGATTCGAAAAAAATTGGATTCGTCCCACCTCTATCAGAAATAAATGAAGCATGGTGGGAATTGTAGTTTTACAACAGCTGGAGTGTCGCAGGTTGCCCACCCCTGTTCTAGAGAACAGTCAGCAGCTACTGCAAGTAGCGAGGATGAGAGTCACTTAGGAGCTGGTGTTGCGAGTGGTCAGGCACGTGGTCCTGAGACTGGTAAGGGTGACATCATTGACGTGCAGACAGTAGTGGATGATGAAGTAGCCAATCGCACGTGGGAGCCAAATGAAGAGGGGTCTTCATCATCATAAGGAGAAGAGGGTTGCAGTTTGCGCATGAGGCAGCGGCTGAGCCAGCGGGGTGGTAGCATGGCCATGAATCAGTAGGGTGTCAGCAGTGTGTAAGGTCTGGAGCTAAATGTGCCTGAGGTAGACCATCTACTACGCAGGAGCATACCTGTCCGGAAAGAAGTAGTGGTGCACGGGTTCACGGAGGCGGCGGTAGCAGGCAGTGAGCACGGAGTGGTGGGGAGAAAATACCATACTCAGCAGTGTGGGAATTTTTCATCAAGCCGCCGGAGGACGTTAGCATGGCCATTTTGTCGAATCTGTGGGCAGAAGGTGAAGCGTGGCCAGGGTGCCAATGTTGGCACCACAGCGCTGTGTCAACACATGCAGCATCACCATAAAGTGGCCTGGGAAAACCGTAGAGCTAATGTAGTGGTCCAGCCTGATGCAGCAACCGCCTCATCACACAGTGGCCCGTACCCATTCTCCAGAAGTCAAGGCTCCACCACCTCAGCAAAAGGGAGCTGTGTTTTTCTTCCCATCATCTACTGGTCCTTATACTCCTGCTCCTTCTCATACTCCTTGTCACTCGTTTCGTCAGCAATTGATCACCGAGGCGGTTGCAAAAAGACAACAGTATGCGTGCACCAGTGGCGTGTCTGGTGTACAGATGTGTGCCGACTCACAGTAGTTATGCCCAGATTGTTCCCTCTCAGAGTAGTTATGCCCTCTCTGTGCCCCTTTCACAGTTGTAATGCCTTCTTTGTGACCCCTTCACAGTAATAATCCCCATTGTGCCCCCTCACAGTAATAATGCCCATTGTGTCCCCTTCATAGTAATAATCCCCAGTGTGCACCCTTTATAATAATAATAATAATAATAATGCCAACTGTGCCACTTGACAGTAATAATGCCCACAGTGCCCCTTCACAGTAATAATGCCCATTGTGCCCCCTTCACAGTAATAATGCCCATTGTGCCCCTTTACAGTAATAATGAGCATTGTGTCCCTTCACAGTAATAATGTCCATTGTGCCCCCTTCACAGTAATAATGCCCACTGGGCTAGTAATGCCCTCTGTGCCCCCTTCATAGTAGAAATCCCCATTACGCCCCCTTCACAGTAATAATGCCCACTATGCCCCCTTCACAGTAATAATGCCCACTATTCCCCCTTCACAGTAATAATGCCCACTGTGCCCTCTTCATTGTAGTAATGCCCACTATGCCCCCTTCACAGTAATAATGCCCACTGTGCCCCCTCCATAGTACAAATGCCCATTGTGTCCCCTTCACATTAGTAATGCCCTCTGTGCCCCCTCCATAGTAGTAATGCCCTCTGTGCCCCCAGCTGTTTGAAGAGAGGGCAGCGCTCATATGAGAGCTGCTTTATCTGTTCTGTTCACCTGCTCGTCGAAGCATTTACAGTGATGAGCAGGTAAACTGAGCAGAGAAGGCAGCGCTCATACAAAAAAAAAAAGTGGACAACCCCTTTAAAGACATACTTGGAAAACATTACATACAGCGCTACAGAACATACAGGGTCATACAGCGCCACATACTTCTTACATTCAGTGACTTCTCTTCTCTAATGTAGATATTCTCTTTCCTCTTCCTCTCCTATTAGACCAGACCACCATGGTGACTTCTTTCAGCCACGCCTCGTCTCTGCAGAGTTTAACAAACAGACATCTTACTTTTCTACTTTTCCATCATCCTCCCACCTTCTCAACACCCCATCCTGCCACCCCCAATACTGTGTACACTATGCTCCCCAATACTTTCCTGCAGAAACAGTCTCCCTGAAAATACTGGTACCACACAGAAAACAGAAAACACCCCTTTATATTGTGCGCTAGTAATAATAAAAAAAAAAACTTCCTTTCAGATCAGACCCCCATATAAAACCCTAAATGAGATCCCCCATTTCAGACCAAACCCCCTTTAGACCTCTATGTCAGACCCCATATAAGACCCCAATTTTAAACCTCAGATCAGACCCCTATTAGACCTCCATGTGAGACCCCGACC
This sequence comes from Bufo bufo, assembly GCF_905171765.1. Lineage (NCBI taxonomy): Eukaryota > Metazoa > Chordata > Amphibia > Anura > Bufonidae > Bufo > Bufo bufo. The sequence continues at coordinate 741,933,183 of NC_053389.1, read as the reverse complement.
CCATTAGACCTCCAGACCCACATATCAGACCTCCGAACAGACCCCCATATCAGACCTCCAGACCCCCATTAGACCTCTAGACCCACATTAGACCTCCAGACTCCCATTAGACCCCCAGACCCCCATAAGACCTCCAGCCCCCATTAGATCTCCAGACCCCCAATCAGACCCCCATACCCCCAATTAGACCCCCATTAGACCTCTAGACCCCCCAGTCAGACCTCCAGACCCCCAATCGGAACCCAATTAGATTTCCAGACCCCCAATCAGACCTCCAGATCCCCAATCAGACCCCCATTTGACCTCTAGACCCCCCAGTGAGATTTCCAGACTTCCAATCAGACCCCCATTAGACCACCAGACCCCCTTTTGACCTCCAGACCCCCAATCAGACCTCCAGACCGCCAATTAGACCACTCCAGACCCCCCAGTCAGACCTCCATACCCCTCCAGTCAGAACTCCAGACCACGCATAGATCACCAGACCCCCAATTAGACCTCCAGACCCCCAATCAGACCTCCAGACCCCCCATTAGACCTCTCCAGACCCCCATTAAACCTCCATATCAGACCTCAGATCAGACTGTAAAATAATAAAGTCACTTACCTCTCCTGCCGCCACTCTCCCTGTTCTGGCTGTCTTCTCTTCTCAGGGAACGCACTTAAGTCACCTGACCTCCTGCAACGTCAGATCAGAGTGCGCTCTGTACGTCCTAATGCTGCAGGCAGGCACTACACAGCAGTGCGGACCCTGAGAATAGCGAGCAGGAGGAGGGGTAAGTATTGGACAGCGCTCACAGCGCTTCACTCCCCCTCCTCCTGCAGAATAGTGAGCGCTTCTATTACGGAAGCGCTCACTAGTATTCCCTTTATAAGATGCACTGCATCTTATAAAGGGAAAAGCAATGAGTGCTTTTATCTATAATGATGGAAGCACTCATTACTTCCGTTCTGGCACCCCCCTGAGAGTGCTGAGAGCCAGCACCCGGGGCGTACCACCTCCCCCCCCCCCCCCCCTAAACATGCCACCGAAGTGCACTCATCCAACGGCGCAGAAGCTGAACGTGCTCCTGTCCAAGTTGCTGGTACTACAGTCCCTCCCTTTCCATTCGGTGGACTCTACACTTTTCAGAGAACTGATGTCTTGTGCAGAGCCAAGGTGGAGAGTCCCAAGCCGTCATTACTTCTCCAAAAAGGCTGTACCAGCCCTGCACACGTATGTTGAACAGAAGGTGGGCCAGTCCTTGAGCCTGTCTGCTAAAGTTCATGGCAGCACCGACGTGTGGAGGTGTAACTACGGTCAAGGACAATATATGTCCTTTAGGGACCATTGGGTGGGTAAATCTGTTTCCTGCCCAGCCACACCAGTAACTTGGCCAGGTGACAGCACTGCCGCCTCCACATTTTCAAGCTGTGAGTCATGCACCAATGTCCTCAGCTGCCTTCTCATCCTCCACCTTGTACTCAGCCTCCACTGCAGGCACAATTCGGATTGCTCCTCCAGCATACCACCTGTGCAGAGCATGGCGGTGTCACCCTGTCCTGCACCTGAGGAGGCCACTTTATTTGTCAGTTGTCAGGACTATGGGATGAACAACCCTCCATGTCCTGGAGCAGATGCTAATAAATCTAGCTGGCCAGGGGACAGGAGACATGGTGCCTACCTCTCATGGCCACCTGAGCCCTGTGGGGGCTGAAGTGGAGGAGAAGGAGGACATACACGCACAAGCAATGTACACAGAAATTGGTGGTTTTTCTGCACAAGTGACAGGAGAGGAGGAGCAGGAGAAGCTAGAGGGCGACGAGGAAGACAGGGCAGATGACCCTGAGACACTGTGGCATTATGCAGTCCCTCTGAGTCCCTTGCACAAATGGCCAGATGCATGCTGAGTTGCTTATGTAGTGACAGCCATATTATCACCATTCGGCAGAGGGATGACTACTAGCTCTCCACTTGTCACGGTGGACAGGATACAAGATACACAGAATATAAACAAACAAGTGTCTATGCAAGAAGCTGGGGATGAAGGTCACCTCCTGACAAATCCCTACCAGCTCTCCCTAGACTTCTTTGCCCACGTTCAGACCCTGAAGGTGGGAATGATCGTGTCCCAGTGCCTAGGCTGAAGATTCCCTAAAATCCCTAAGATGGTGAAAGGGGGAAAGAGGCAGCCTGCTCCCTCAGGACCTGGAGGGGGCAGGCATCTCTCTAACAGCCTAGACAGACAACCACAAGAAAGCAAAACCAACTTATCTTTTACTGAGCAGGAACAGCAAATCCTTCCTTCCTTCCCCTGCCTAGTGAAGAAACTACCCACCAGCAGCAGAGCCTGAACCAGCAGGTGGTGACATACTTGGACTGCACCCTGCCACCCCACTTCCAAGATACCTTGGACTACTGGGCAGCCAAACTTGATTTGTGGCTACAACTGGCTGAGTTAGCCCTGGACAAGCTTTCTTGCTTAGCCAGTAGTGTGGCATCAGAGTGGGTGTTTGGTGAAGCCATAGTTACCCCAAGGAGAACTTGCCTTTCCACCCAAAATGTGGAGAGAGTGAGCTTTGTGATGATGAATCAGGCGTGGATCAGCTTTGATTGTTTGTCCTATAGACTGCGATAATTTAACATTGCGATAGTAGTTTCATTATATTCCTATAGAGCCCTGCCGACGGCTATGGAAAGCAACCGAACGGCTCCCTTGATATCGGTGCGGAGCCCTTGGGAGTGTAGGGCATTCGGGGTTTCACTGCTCAGATGCCATGGTCACAATTGACCACGGCATATGAGGGATTAAATGTCCATGATCGGTGTTATCGCAGATCACTGACATTGACTCCAGTTGTCTGCTGTTTAAAACAGCAGAAACACAGTGGCTATGGTGCCCACTCAGCTTTTGATCAGTCACCATCTTTAAGCCCTGTACTTCAGCCGCAGTCGTTCTTAAGAGCTTAAAGGGGTTGTCCCATGAAAAATAATCTACATTTTTCAAACCAACTCCTGGATCTGAATACTTATGTCATTGCGTGTAATTCAAAATTTAGTATAGCCACTGAGTTATTCAATAAAATCTATCTGTGCAGCGCCTCCTGATGTGTTTTTTCCTTACTTCTCTGTCCACTTCGCTGAGGAGGACTCCTAAGCTCAGTTTGATCCTTCAACTGTCACTAACCATATCTTCTGTTATCTTCAGAAGCTGTGACATTTAGGCATCTTGCTCTCGACCGTATGCCCTCTCAGGTATCTATTCACTGTGTTTTCCTTTAAAGGGAACCTGTCACCAGTTTTATGGTGTCCTAACTAAGGGCAACATAAATAAGTGATTGATTCTCTTAGCACAATGCTGGGTCACTTTCTTTAATTGACCCAGTCAATCTGCCAACATCTTGTATTGAAAAGCTCCAGCTGATAATGATGAGTCATGAATATTCATGAGCTCCTGACTCTCCCCGCCCACCTGCTGCTGAGTGACAGTTTGTTTCCATAGGAATCAGCAGCAGGTGGGCGTGGGAGTGGTTATAGCTCTGAATTAAATATACGCTGGACTCACTGACATCACGCCGGACTCAAATCAGCTCATTAGCATGCGGCATGTGGCATCTTTGTGTGTATATTATGAGGTAACCATCTGTCACATCAGTAAGTGAATACATCTAAGGCACTTTTTAGTAGTTAATGATTGTAAATAATTAGTTAGATTATAATCAAATATCCACATTAAGCACATGATAATTATAGGCCATATCTCACAGTCACCACTAGATGGGGCTGATGTCACCCTCTATATAAGGAGAGGAGTGAGTCAGAATAGTGTAGTCTAGAGGTAGGACGAATCAATTATTTTTTAATCCGAATCTGAAAAGGTTCTCGAATCTATTGAATCTTTTGAATCTCGAATCCTACGAATCCTGTACATAAGAATTGTGTGAACGGTGTAAGAAACAAAGTGATCCAAACACTTATGGGGGGGATCTGTGGATGACACTGCTATGGGGGGGGATCTGTGGATGGCACTGTTATGGGGGGGATCTGTGGATGGCACTGTTATGGAGGATCTGTGGATGGCACTGTTATGGGGGATCTCTGGATGGCACTGTTATGGGGGATCTCTGGATGGCACTGTTATGGCGGATCTCTGGATGGCACTGTTCTGGCGGATCTCTAGATGGCACTGTTATGGCGGATCTCTGGATGGCACTGTTATGGGGATCTCTGGATGGCACTGTTATGGCGGATCTCTGGATGGCACTGTGATGGGGGGGATCTCTGGATGACACATATAAAGGCATCTTATGCTATGTGCCATCCACAGATCCCCCCCATAACAGTCTCCCTGCAGTGTGAATGACCCCCAATACAGGGGCTGGGGTCCGGCATCTGGATTAGGAATGACAGCGGGGATCGGTGCAGTCCCTGTATTCTAATGCACCGGCCCCGCTCACTGTAGTATAATCTTATGATCTAACCTGCATTGTTAAGATATAATAATCCATCTGTATTACTTACATTACAACATTAAGTTCCGTAGCAGAGAGGAGGGAGGAGGCAGGCCGGGAGGAATGAAGCAGGCGGCACGGGTGCGTGACGTAGTGAGTGATGCGCTGCCCGCCCATCCTCCGGGCCTGCCTCCTCCCTCCTCTCTGCTACGGAACTTAATGTTGTAATGTAAGTAATACAGATGGATTATTATATCTTAACAATGCAGGTTAGATCATAAGATTATACTACAGTGAGCGTGGCCGGTGCATTAGAATACAGGGACTACACCAGTCCCCGCTGTCATGGATTCGTCGTATTTCGAATTTAGTAAATGAGGTCGGGATTCGAGTCCACGAATCCCTCGAATCCAACAAGATTCGAGGGATTTGTGAATTCGACGGATTCGTCGTCCCACCTCTAGTGTAGTCTAATCCAGTCTGAGTCTAAGGCCTCATACACACAAACGTATTTTCTTTCCGTGTCCGTTATTTTTTTTTTGCGGACCATATGCGGAACTTTTCATTTTAATGGGTCCGCAAAAAAAACGGAAGTTATTCCGTGTGCATTCCGTTTCCATATGTCCGTATTTCCGTTTCACAAAAAAATAGAACATGTCCTATTATTGTCCGCATTACGGACAAGCATAGGACTGTCCTATTAGGGGCCAGCTGTTCCGTTCCGCAAAATACGGAATGCACACAGACGTCATCCGCATTTTTTCGGATCTGTTTTTTGAGGACCGCAAAATACATACAGTCGTGTGCATGAGGCCTAAGTCAAGTGTTGGAATAATGTTTATTATTGGAGATGAGCAAATCAAAGTTGACGAAGTGGAATTTGATCCGAATTTCACGTTTTATTTGATTCGCACCGAATACGAATTTCCTCACGCTTTGTGGTAACGAATCACATTTTTTCCTAAAATAGCTGCTGCACGTGTGAGGACATGTAGCAAGGAACTTTGGGAAGGCGGGATCACCCATAATGCCATTCATGCAGCCAATCAGCAGCCAGCCAGCACTGTGATGTCACAGCCCTATAAATAGCCTCAGCCATCTTGGATTCTGCCATATTCCAGTGTACTTAGTGCAGGGAGAGACGTCATCAGGCGCTAGGGACAGTGCTAGGAAAAACTTAATTGTGCTAAAAAAAACGATTTACAAGTTCAGGGAATGATTATTCAAGGTGTAGGGAAAGGATAAGAAGGAATCATTTCACAGCATTTATGAACAGGGTTCAGTAGGGGAGGTTACAGCCTGGGTAATAGGAACAATTCTATTACACCTTGCTGCACTGACTGGAGACCCAAATTGCCATTATACAGCTCTGTAATTCCAGCAAACTGTTCTTGTTATTAGGGTGCTGTTTGATACAGCCATTAACAGGGTTTATTACAAGGAAATATTTCGATGTCTTATTTGCCCTTGTGTGGTACAGTTATATGTTCTAAGCATTTTTTTGGCTTGTATTAGTGGGAAAAAAGGGCTTATTAGCCATTGTGTGGTAAAGTGAGAAAATGACAGCCCTTTTTGTCGTGTATTAGTGGCAAAAGAAAAATATATTTGCCGTTCAGCGGTGCAGTTATATGTTCTAAAGCCGTTTTTGTTGTGTATTAGTGGGAAAAGTAAAATATATTTGCCATTCAGTGGAGCAGTTATATGTTCTAATGCCCTTATTGTCATGTATTAGTGGCAAAAGTAAAATATATTTGCAGTTCAGCAGTGCAGTTATATGTTCCGAAGCCCTTTTTGTCATGTATTAGGGGCAAAAGTAAAATATATTTGCCGTTCAGCGGTGCAGTTATATGTTCTAAAGCCTTCTGTGGCATGTATAAGTGGAAACAAATAAGGGCCTATTTGCCGTTCAGCGGTGCAGTTATATGTTCTAAAGCCCTTTTTGTCGTGTAATAGTGGCAAAATAAAAATATATTAGCCCTTCAGCGGTGCAGTTATATGCTCTAAAGCCCTTTTTGGCATGTAATAGTGGCAAAATAAAAATGTATTTGTTGTTCCGCCGAATTGTCACAATTCGGCAAAGGGATGACTTCTGGCTCTCCACCTTGTTAGACCCTCGCTACTGGTCCAAAATGGGGCCCTTTTTACACCCACTGAGAGGGAGGATAAAGTGAGCTACTATAGAGACATCCTATGTAGTCAGTTGGCCGCTGCCTATCTGCGCCATTGTTCATCCTTTCGCAGGTCTGACTGGGAGGGCCCTCTGCGCTCACGTTCCACTGCTATGGCTGCTGGGGAGGGGTGGGGTGGCAGGTGCAGTACCAGCTCCATCAGCAGCAGCCTAAGTCTAGAGTTGCTGATGAGCAGCTTTCTTCACCCGCATAGTGAAGAAACTACTCACCAGCAGCTAGACATAGAGCAGACCCTGAACCAGCAGGTGGTGACATACTTGGAGTGCACCCTGCCAGCCGTCATTGAAGATGCACTGGACCACTGGGCAGCCAAACTGGATTTGTGGCAGCAACTGGCCGAGTTTGCCCTGACAAAGCTGTCTTGCCTGGCCAGTAGTGTGGCATCAGAGTGGGTGTTTAGTGCTGCGGTGGCCATAGTTGCCCCAAGAAGAACTCACCTGTCCAAAATGTGGAGAGACTGGTGGATCAGCCAGGATTTCCTCCCACCAATGCCTGATGCATCAGACTAGATCATCCATGGTGCCACACCAACATTTTGACAAAAGTGACCAGTTATTTCTGGCTACCTGCCTCAGCAACTTTTCTGATGCTGCCACCCACCTGATGGCACACATCTGATGCCCAGTGCTCCTTCTTTCACCCACCATCTTCAGCTGACACTGGTATTGCCACCAACCTCCCCACTCTATCACTGGGTCACTCTGTGGTCTCCTGTTGCTGCTGCCACCTCCACACTAAGTCACCTTGCCACTCTGTGGTCTCTTGATGCTGCTGCCACCTCCACACTATGTCACCTTGCCACTTTTTGGTCTCCTCATGTTGCTGCCACCTCCACACTATGTCACCTTGCCACTCTGTGGCCTCCTGATGTTGCTGCCAGCTCCACACTATGTTACCTTGCCACTCTGTGGTCTCCTCATGCTGCTGCCACCTCCACACAGTCACCTTGCCACTCTGTGGTCTCCTCATGCTGCTACCACCTACACACTATGTCACCTTGCCACTCTGTTGTCTACTCATGTTGCTGCCACCTCCACACTATGTCACCTTGCCACACTGTGGCCTTGTGATACTGCCGCCACCTCCACCTTGCCATTATGCCACTCTGTAGCCTCCTCCTGATGCTGATGCTGCTGCCGCCACCTCCACACTCTGTCATTGTGCCAGTCTGTGGCCTCCTGATGCTGCTGCTGCTGCTGCTACCTCCACACTGTCATTGTGCCACTCTGTGGCCTCCTCATGCTGCTTCCACCTCACCACTATGTCATAGGGCCACTCTGTGGATTTCTCATGCTGTTCCCACCTTCCCCACTTCATGATTGTGCCACTATTTTCTCTTTCAGCCTGGCTGACATCATCATTTATTTGACCCTTCTTCTGATCTGTCAGAAGGAAGGAAAAATTAGACGCACAATAGATCCTGTATGTTTAGCAGCTGTAAGGCCTGTATGGTCCCATCAGAATTGGCTTATGATTTAGTAGCTAAAAGCAGGAGTGGTTACAAATCACAGAAGACATGGAAATATTCTATTCATGTGTCATCTCTGCTTTGGATCCACCCCTGTTTTTTATGGCTTTAGCAATACTGATGTATTACTAACCAAATGCTGACGGAGTGAAGGTGGATGCTTTACAGACAGGATCTGTATTTTGTGGGCTCTTTTTCTGATGGATCAGAGCAAGGGCAAAATAATCAGTGACGTCAACACAAACTTACTGCTGACACCCTCTCCACTCTGTTGGGGGACTCTACTTGTATAATTGTAAGCCCTCACGGGCAGGCCCCTATCTCCTTCTGTACCAGTTTGTAGCTTGTCTTGTTTATGATTAGTGCAATTATCTGTATTATGTATGTATACCTCTTCTCAGATGTACAGCGCTGTGGAATGAATGGCGCTTTAATAATAAATAATAATAATAATAAGCATTTAATAGAACGCCTGATGGAGACCTGATTATTCCACTGCGAACACCAAGTCAGTCAGAGGGAGACAGCGTAGTGTTAGAACAAGCACAAAGATGTGAAGCTGACACCTTAGCCACCCCTGGACCCAGGTACAAGCCAGGGGGAGGCCTTAAGGAGAAAGGAACAACTACCAAAAGCAGGCCAGATGTAACAGAGAGGTGTAGTACAAGACTGGTAGAGGTAATATGTCTGAAAGCACGTATGGACTCTACAGCACCCATGTTCATTAGTTGCTTCCTGTGCCTGAGCATACCAAATTACAGTTTGTCTCACTGTGAGAATCTCCACATCTCAAGGTGGATCCTGTGGAAGTGTACTGTAAGTATAGCAACCTTTTCAAAGAATGGAGCAGAGGAGTTTGCCTGCCATTAGGGAGAACACCTTGTGGTCACCAGAAGTAAAGTAGATGTTTGTGTGTACAAGTCAGTTACTAAAGTGCAGTATAAGAAAGATTGCTTAAAACATCTAAAGAGACACCAATTTGGCCTATGGTTATCTGTGCATCTGTGAGACATGTACCATCTGAGGAGACTGCATTTATGTGTAGCATCATCTGGTCCATAACAAGTAAGACTCTCTTGAATTATCTGCATCTAAAGCTTCAGTAAAGAATTGTTTGCTGCTAACCTGGGCTCATTATTTTCATCCTACATTTGCACCTCAAGGTGCTGGCGTCACAACAATACTGTACCCAAAAAAGAGGCCCATACCTACTGCCTACAGGTCTCTGAATGGGACCTTACAAGGTTTACCAATATACAATGGATGGGCCACTATAAGTAGGAAGCAACATGACTAGTGATGAGCAGCATAGGCAATCTTCATTTTCGCTATATTTCACAAATTTTTGACCTAATATTCGCCATAAATTCGCAAATTCTAGAGTTCGTGATCCCCAGTCGTTATTTTCTTGATTGCGAAAATCGGCAATGTATTAATGTGTGTATTGAGTGAGCAATACAGTTGTGGCTCACTTTTGCAACATATTTCAAGCTACTAGGAGTTTCTTGAGACTGGAGAAAATGGTTGGCAGCAACTTTTGTGACTGTGAGGAAGAACTCCTGATCACTGTAAGTAATTTTACATTACAGTTTTTGATTACATTTCGCATGAATGACAAAAACACTAATCCCTATCACAGCACAGTAATTCCTATCACACTACCTAACACCCTAGCTACACTATATCACTATCTAACCTACACTGACTATCTCCCACTAACCATCTGTATTATATATATGAGCTAACTAACTATCTAATGTAATTGAATAAGGATCCAGATGACTCAGCAAAGCACAGAGCACAGCAATGTCACTGATCTCTCTCTCTCTCTCTCTCTCTCTCTCAGAACTTCAAAAAACAGCAGAAAATGGCTGCTGGGGAGTTTCTTATATAGTAAGGGGTAGGCAACTTTCCTATTGGTTGCTAGGGATGTTGCTACGTTCAGTCAAAGATATTGCAGCCTTCTCATTGGCCGACAAGCAAGAAGCAGTGAGGGTACTGATGAAAAAAAATCTAGACTATTCACGATTACGAAGATATAGCACTATATTCTAGATTTTCGCAATAAAAATTTGTGATTAGAATATTCATGAAAACATGGGAAGAAATGAATCTGAGGGCCTACCCTTTATGTACATTGAAACCTTTTATATCCATTGTGATATTTGTTGACATTGGTGACATATGATTCATAAGGAGTAATCAAATATTTGAAATAGACCCTAGTGAGAAGTGGTTGGCTTCAAGTCAGCTCAAAATAAGTTTGTCTTCTGCCATTTCATAAGATGGCCGCTGATGGAGGATCATGTGACCAGCCTCCTTAATTCTAACACACTGCACTAAACTCAACAGTGCAAATGCAGATAGCAGATATACGGTATTTGAATGGAGAAGGCTGAATAATGTATATGGTCTCATGACCCTCCATTGCCAGACATTTTATGGACAGGACCTCCGTGTGGACAGCACAAAAGACTTGCCCAACAAGGGGACATACCTTATGAAATATAGTAAATGGTACACAATATCTACAAACCCCAACATAAGAAAAAGTAGAGCTCCCAATTTGATAACACAATTGTGTGTACCTTAGAAATCTAAAACAGTAGTGATACACCGGCGCTTGCACTGAGTTAAACTGACGCAGCGGTACCGCAACGGTATCGCCACCGTTGGATATCAAATAAATGATGTGTGCAATATATATGTAGGTACTGCGCGACTTGTACTCCCTATTGCTTTCTTAATCAGAATGGCACCATGAAGATACGCAGTGGTTATAACAGGGACTTTACAGTTTGGTTGTGATGTCTTAACCCTAGATGTTCCTCTGTGGGCACTGTTCTTCTGCGTCTTTCCAGTTCTTTTCTTTTTTCTTTTTTCTTTTGTTTTTGGTGCCGTCCGAGATGAGGAAAGGTTTTGGGGAGCTGGGCCCTAATAGTAACAACTGTTTTTAATAAAATTGTTTCTTGAGCTTGCCCCGGCCGGTGGCACAGCTCGTGGTTAAAAGAAGCCGCGGCTTCTTTTAACCACGAGCTGTGCCACCGGCCGGGGCAAGCTCAAGAAACAATTTTATTAAAAACAGTTGTTACTATTAGGGCCCAGCTCCCCAAAACCTTTCCTCATCTCGGACGGCACCAAAAACAAAAGAAAAAAGAAAAGAACTGGAAAGACGCAGAAGAACAGTGCCCACAGAGGAACATCTAGGGTTAAGACATCACAACCAAACTGTAAGTCCCTGTTATAACCACTGCGTATCTTCATGGTGCCATTCTGATTAAGAAAGCAATAGGGAGTACAAGTCGCGCAGTACCTACATATATATTACCTTAGAAATCTATCACTCCAATATAGAATCACACACAGTACATCCTTAGAAAATATAATCAAGACTTTATTAGTACATAATATACAATAAAAAGATCAAATATTAAAATCAATAGCGGCGGCATACAAAAACAAACTAGAAGCACACCGCTGCTGTATTAGCACCATATGATATCATAAGTGGGCACTATTTTGGGTCACATTATAAAGAGTATCAGGAATTGTAGTGGTTCCTGGTGGGGGGCTGGCTTTCCGCGATGGAGCGCACATCTTCATAGTTTGTGCGGCGTGCGTTCCACCATCTTTTGTCGGCACATTTGGACTCATGCGTGTGCGTTCCACGGTGGCGTTCACACCGGACTTCCGGTTTATGGTCTGCATCCCACTGTGAAGCGCTTAGAATGGGGGCTCTTCTATGGCTACATTTATAATTTTCTTTGTCAATACAGTGGGATGCGAAAGTTTGAGCAACCTTGTTAAACGTCATGATTTTCCTGTATAAATCGTTGGTTGTTACGATAAAAAATGTCAGTTAAATATATCATATAGGAGACACACACAGTAATATTTCAGAAGTGAAATGAAGTTTATTGGATTTACAGAAAGTGTGCTATAATTGTTTAAACAAAATTTGCAGGTGCATAAATTTGGGGCACTGTTGTCATTATATTGATTCCAAAAACCTTTAGAACTAATTATTGGAACTCAAATTGGCTGGTAAGCTCTGTGACCCCTGACCTACATACACAGGTGAATCCAATTATGAGAAAGAGTATTTAAGGGGGTCAATTGTAAGTTTCCCTCCTCTTTTAATTTTCTCTGAAGAGTAGCAACATGGGGGTCTCAAAACAACTCTCAAATGACCTGAAGACAAAGATTGTTCACCATCATGGTTTAGGGGAAGGATACAGAAAGCTGTCTCAGAGATTTCAGCTGTCTGTTTCCACAGTTAGGAACATATTGAGGAAATGGAAGACCACAGGCTCAGTTCAAGTTAAGGCTCGAAGTGGCAGACCAAGAAAAAATCTCGGATAGACAGAAGCGACGAATGGTGAGAACAGTCAGAGTCAACCCACAGACCAGCCACCAAAGACCTACAACCATCATCTTGCTCCAGATGGAGTCACTGTGCATCGTTCAACCATTCGGCGCACTTTACACAAGGAGATGCTGTATGCGAGAGTGATGCAGAGGGAAGCCTTTTCTCCGTCCACAGTACAAAAAGTGCCGCTTGAGGTGGGCTAACAGCACATTTGGACAAGCCAGCTTCATTTTGGAATAAGGTGCTGTGGACTGATGAAACTAAAATTGAGGTATTTGGCCATAACAATGGGCGTTATGCATGGAGGAAAAGAACACAGCATTCTCCAAGGAAAAACACCTGCTACCTACAGTAAACTATGGTGGTGGTTCCATCAATGCTGTGGGGCTGTGTGGCCAGTGCAGGGACTGGGAATCTAGTCAAGTTGAGGGACGCATGGATTCCACTCAGTATCAGCAGATTCTGGAGACAATGTCCAGGATCAGTGACAAAGCTGAAGCTGCGCCTGGGGCTGGATCTTTCAACAAGACAACGACCCTAAACACTGCTCAAAATCACTAAGGCATTTTTGAAGAGGAACAAGTACAACGTTCTGGAATGGCCATCTCAGTCCCCAGACCTGAATATAATTGAAAATCTGTGGTGTGACTTAAAGAGAGCTGTCATGCTCGGAAGCCATCAAACCTGAATGAACTAAAGATGTTTTGTAAAGAGGAATGTTCCAAAATACCTTCAACCAGAATCCAGACTCTCATTGGAACCTACAGGAAGCGTTTAGATGTTGTAATATCTGCAAAAGGAGGATCTACTAAATATTGATTTCATTTCTTTTTTGTGGTGCCCAAATTTATGCACCTGCCTAATTTTGTTTAAACAATTATAGCACACTTTCTGTAAATCCAATAAACTTCATTTCACTTCTCAAATATCACTGTGTGTGTCTCCTATATGATATATTTAACTGACATTTTTTATCTTAACAACCAACGATTTATACAGGAAAATCATGACGATTAACAAGGTTGCCCAAACTTTCGCATCCCACTGTATGTGTTACGATCCATCGATTAGCTAAGTTATATAAGGGGCAATTATTTATTATTTATTTTTTATATTAGTTTTTTTTTTACTCCATGCACTTGGGACAGGATATGATGTAATGCGCCCCAGTATGGAACGCACGCCGCCATGCACATGATGGACCTTTGAGTATGTACAGCAAGTAAGTGGGGCCCTATATGTTTCACCTGGTGATTAGTTTTAATTACTGATAGGGTATAAATAGGCATCTAGCACAGTACCATGTTATCCCCTGAGGAAGCAAGAACGAAATGCGCGTCGGGGCTGAAGTTACACTGGTCGGTATATGATTGATTTGCTACCTTTTGTAGATCCATGTTATTCTCTATTACCTTATTAGTTTTCTTCTTTTCTTTTAAAATCTGTTTATTGATTGATTTTATAACACAGAAATGGTTAAACAAGGGATACAATACCCCAATGGGACAGTGCAAAAAGTAAATACAATGTTGAGAAAAGGAGTCATCCAAGTATATGAAACATACACAAGAGCAATGCGAGTCACATGATAGGAGGAATACTACAAGAAGCATTAGATGTTAAAAGCATTAGATGTTAAAAGTGACACGATTGGACCAATCCTGTAGCAGCGCACAAATAGAGACTGAAGTCTCAGTTAGGCCCTATGAAAGAAGCAGCTCCCGCCATGAAGGAGTACCATGAGGTAACGAACCCATATACAAGGTGGGTAATAGTTAATATGAAATCTGCCTCATATTCCAATGGTGAGTATATTCCCATATAAAACTTATTAACAAGTAACGTCCAAAAACAATGACAAGGGAAGGGGAGGAGGAGGTGGAGGGAGGAGGGGATGGAAGGGGGTAAGGAAAGTAAGGAAGAGAAGGGGTATATAGGGAAGGTTGTGTATAAGGTTCCCCTCCTTTGGACCGATGATATTAACATTGGATAGTTAGGATTCAAATAGGGGAGCAGAGGATTACATGACCAGTGATAGTGCCAGTTAGATCATAAGAATGTGAGAATGCAAATGCAACTTCCGTCTTTTGGAAGGGTAGTATGTAAATTAAGCTTGAGTCAATTCAAACTTGAATAATCAGGGAGTCAGGGGGGGGGGGTCTAGGTCTCTAAGCTGGTGAGGGGATATGAGATCCTTCCTGGCTTTCCATGGGAGCCAAATTTTTGTATATTTGTGATGGGATCGGAGTTCCCAATGAGATAGTTCCTCCAATCTTGCTATAGCTTCTACTTTCCCTCTCCATTGAGAGATTGTTGGAGGGACTATTGATTTCCAATTGGAGGCAATCAGAATCCTCGCTGCTGCCAACAAAATTCTCAAAAGAGATAATTTCGAGGCCATAATAGTGTTGGGTAGTAAAGTCAACAAAGCTATTTCAGGAGCACCAGGAAGTATATCTTCTTTTAGTTCAAGAATATCCCTCACCAGACCAAAAATCCTATCCCAAAAGGTTTTTATCTTGGGGCAATGCCACCAGATATGTAGGAAAGAACCTTTTCCCGTGTGACATCTCCAACATCTGTTTGGTGTGTCTCCATACATCTGACTTAACCTTACTGGGGTTAAGTACCACCTTGTGAGAACTTTATATGCATTTTCTTTAACAATTACACATCTAGAAGTAAGTTTCGGTGCACTTAGAATGATTTGAGTTTCTTTTTCCGAGAACTTCTTTTCTAAGTCTCTCTCCCATTCCTTTAAAAAGTATAAGGAGGAGGGGGCTTCTAAAGACAGCAAATTACTACTCGCAATTGAAATGATCTTTGACGGATATTGAGTTTGAGAAACAAGTCTCTCAAACCAGTTAAGAGTCGAATTTGTTTGGATCTTTTTGAGAATGGAGCTGAAGGCAGACTTTAGACATGTATATTGTAACTGACTAAGATTAGTGAGACCAAATTTACCTCTTATGGAGGCGGGGTCTAGAAAGGTACCTTCGTCGTCCAGTAGCTCCTGTATTGGTAAGGTAGAGTTACGTACTTGGGAGGGTAAAATATTAAAACTATCAGAGTTGAGACTAATACAGTCACTGATGTTTGTGAGTAGCGATGGATATGTTAAGCAAGTTCCTCTTATATCTGGATTATTCCACAAGGACAATGTAACTGATGTCAATGGAACACCTGTGATTGAAAGAGGAGGTTTCCCAGATTCTGATAATAACAGGGGTCTAATAGAACAGCCCACCAATTTTTCTTCCAAAGGGATCCACATTTTATGGTCTGGTCTCCTTAACAAATCAATGATTCTGTTAAGATGAACGGCTCTGTGGTACCTTTTGATGGAAGGGAACCCAATTCCACCTTTTAAAAAAGGGAGGAGCAGAATCTTATTGGAAATTCTAGGTTTTATATTACCCCCAGACATAAGAAGAACATAGATTTCTGAATGTCTCAAAGAAACTGTATGGTAATTTACTGGTAGAACTTGTAGTAAGTAGGTAAACTTGGGGGACTATTAGAGTGTTGAAGATGTTACGCCTACCTATCCACGAGATGAAAGAAGGGGACCAGGAAATTCAGTATTGCAGGGATGGATTTTAGTAGAGGGGAGGAAATTAGCTCGTATAATTTATTTAAGTCAGGTGTTATATTAATTCCCAAAAATTTTATGAAGGTGTTCGTCCATACAATGGGGAGTTTTCTTTAAGTTTCTGAAGGAGTCTGGGAGGGGGAGAGTTAAATTCATAGCCTCTGATTTAGCCAAATTTATTTTAAAGTTTGAAATGAAGCCAAAGGTAGTAAAGGTCTGATTATAGCAGGGAATGCTATTGATGGGTTGGAGATCATTAAGAGTAGGTCATCGGCATACGCCGCTTGTTTAATCTCTAATGTCCCACAGGTCAAGCCTTTTATTTCGTTAGATTGTCTAATGTGTTGTAAAAGAGGTTCAATCGGTTAGAATAAAAAGTAACGGTGACAGGGGGGCATCCTTGTCTAGTTCCATTGTTAATTTGCACCGGTTGGGAGAGGATGTCATTGACTTTAATATTAGCGTTAGGAAATATATACAAGCGAAGATGGACATTTAGTAAAGGGGGGGTAGGGAAACCCCAGCTTAGTCAAGGTACTTTTAATGAAGGACCAGGCCACTCTGTCAAATGCCCTTCTCAGCAACCGTCCCCAATAACACAAAAGGAGGACCAGTCCTTTTTAGCATAAGCAATCGGCATTTATGACTTTATAGTATTGTCTTTTCCTTCACGTCCAGGAATGAATCCCGTCTGGTCGGGATGAATAAGATCCTTTAGTAGAGGTTTAATTCTGTAGGCTAGTATTTTAGCGTATATTTTGATATCTAAGTTCAGACAAAGATATAGGTCTGTAACTGGAGCATAAAGAAGGGTCCTTTTGTGCCTTAGGGGATCAGAGTGATGTGGGCACCGACAGTTTGTGACGGAAAGGCTTTACCTGCAGTGCTTCATTAAAGGAGTTAAGTAAGTGGGGCAATAGGCGTTTCTTTGAAAGATAAGTAGTACAACATGGGTAGGCCATCGGTGTCCAGGGACTTCCCTTTTGCCATCTTTTTGAATGTGTCTGATAGTTCTCCGAAGGCTTAATGGTAGTACATAGGTTAATGGCTTGTTCAGAGGATAACTTTGGAAGATGAATATTACTAAGGAAATCTTCCATTATGGCTGCTTTATCCTCCTTAAGGGCTTCAGTGTCAGATTTATCTATATTGTACAACTCTGAATAGAACTTGTGAAAGGCCTTTGCTATTTCTAAGTCGCTTTTGACTAATATTTTGTCATCCGCACGAATGGCTGAAATCCTAGATTTCCTCTTCCGTTGTTTTAATAGCGCCAACATAAACTTAGTGGGTTTATTACCATGTGCATAAAATTTATGATTAGTGGCTAGGTATAATTTTGCTGATTGTTTGTTTAGCAGTTCTTTAAGCTCTTCTCTAGCTGAGGAGAGTTCCAGAAGTTGCTGTTTGTTGTGGGAGCTTTTGTGTGAGGATTCCAGAGTGGAGATTTTTTTGTATAAATCAGCAACTTTGGCTCGTCTTTGTTTGCTCACATGGGATGCAATTGAAATCAATTCGCCTCTGATAACTGATTTATGCGCTTCCCATAATATATGCGGGGACACTGTATCTGAGTTATTAAGTACGAAAAATTCTTTGAGTTTATCCTCAACTTTGTCTTTAATCTGTGTATTGTCTAGCAACGTTTCATTAAGTCTCCAGACGTATGTTTTGGGAAGCGTATCAGGCATTTTAAAGGTGAGAAATACCGGAGCATGATCCGAATGTAGTATATTCCCAATATGAGTCACTACACAGCAGTTGTATCTGGGTTGTAGGAATTAAAATATAGGTCTATTCTATGATACGTATCAGCGATGGGAGTAAAAGGAGAAAGCTCTTCCACCTGGGTTATTCGCTCTCCAAGCATCAATAAGGCTGCTATTGTGTATTAACTTTTTAATTGCATAAGCGTTTTTAAAGGGACTGAAGACTTACCCGATGAAGTATCTAGGCAAGGATTAAGTGCTACATTTGAATCTCACCGCTACGACGGCAATTCCCTCTCTGAATTCTTCAAAAATCTGCCAAATATTTTGAACCAGATTTTTTGACCTACATTAGGTGCATAAAAGTTAGCAAAGGAATATGTTAGGGGCGTTTATGGTCCCTTTTACTACAAATATCTACCGTTAGGGTCGGATTTTACTCCTAACATACTAAAGTCTGTTTGTTTGTGGAAGCCAATACTCACGCCGAGTTTGTTAGAGTGCTCTGAGGAACTGTGATACCAGAGATTAAAGTAGGATCTCGTCATATTAGGGATCTTGTTGTTTTTAAAATGAGTTTCCTGTAGAAAGATTACATTAGATTTCTCTTTGTGCAGGAAATGGAGGATCTGGCTCCTTTTTGCAGGGATTTTAAAGCCCCTGACATTATATGTGGTAATATGTATATCTGTCATGGTGTAACGTAATGGTGTAAAGCACTGTACTTACATAACCCTTGGCACAGGAGTAAGTTATAGAGATTACTTGTCACAGAACAAGACGGTTGAATCATTGGCACGTAGAGTTTTCGGGTTAGGAGGAGGGGTGGGTTAGGACTAAAAGGTAAGAAAAATAACATTAACATCAAAAAAGAAACAAACAAAAACATTCCTCTGAGGATATTAAAGACCAGGGATACATTTATCCCTACGAGGGACCTCATTCGGTCAGAACCTCTATCTGAGGTTAGAGGATGCAGAGGTGTCTAGCCTCTGGATCAATTCAGGGCTGACAGAAGTATGGAATATCAGTGGTTCATTAAATAAAAGATTCCAGGACTGTAAAAGTGGAGTGATATATGTTGCGGACAAATAGCATAGACCAGTCTCACCTACTAAACATTACTTCAAAATAGATTAAGGCGAAATGCATAAATCTATTCGGGCGTATGCTGTTAGCCACACGGTCCCTCCGACCCAAACTGATAAAATTGGGAATTACTCAATGGGGTTGACATACAGCATTAGGGGTAACTAGAGGGACCATATCACCAATAGTGATGTCGCGAACATAAAATTTTCAGTTCGCGAACAGCGAACGCGAACTTCCGCAAATGTTCGCGAACTGGCGAACCGGGCGAACCGCCATAGACTTCAATAGACAGGCGAATTTTAAACCCACCGGGACTCTCTTCTGGCCACAATAGTGATGAGAAAGTTGTTTCAAGGGGTCTAACACCTGGACTGTGGCATGCCGGAGGGGGATCTATGGCAAAACTCCCATGGAAAATTACGTAGTTGGACGCAGAGTCGGGTTTTAATCATAAAGGGCATAATAAACTAACATTCCTAAATTGTTTGGAATAACGTGCTTTAAAACATCCAGTGTGTGTATACGATCAGGTATGATGTTGTATCGATCAGGTAGTGTAAGGGTTACGCCCGCATCACAGACATTGACAGACCAAACTCCCCTTTTTAATGCACCGCAAACAGTTCATTTGCACAACCGCAAACTCCCCATTTGCACAAGGTTGGATACCAAGCTAGGCACGTCCCGGTGATGTCATTGAAGGTTTCTTCCTCCACCCAGCCACGTACAACACCAAGGGTCCCCGAAAGGTCAATTGAATTGATTTTTCGAACGGGGAGATGGGTATAAAAAAAACGCTGGCTCCCTCCCCTTTGTTTTTATCCACGGTGACTGCGTCTGCAGCCGTGCCATTTACTGTCACCACACCGATATGAGTGGTATTTCTGTAGTACTATTCTCATCAGTTTAATCCCTCTAACGTCCCCGACTCCCCAATCTGGGGGCCATTTATTAAACAGATTTTTCGGACGGGGAGATGGTTAAAAAAACGCTGGCTCCCTCCACTCTGTTTTAATCCACGGTGACTGCGTCTGCGCCGTGCAATTTACTGTCACACCCGATATGAGTGGTATTTTCTGTAGTACTATTCTCATCAGTTTAATCCCTCTAACGTCCCCAATCTGGGTGCCATTTATTGAATAGATTTTTCGAACGGGGAGATGGTATCAGTGGTTGGCACTGGCAGTGGGCACACTACAGTCAGTAGAAGCGGGCCTGACACACACTGGCAGCAGGCAAGCAACTGAAATTACACTAAAGTGTAAAAATTAAATGCCTTATTTATCGGCAAGCTACTGTGCCACCCGGTATGAGTGGTTGGCACTGGCAGTGGGCACACTACAGTCAGTGGAAGAGGGCCTGACACACACTGGCAGCAGGCAAGCAACTGAATTTAGACTACTGTCTAAAAATTAAATGCCTTATTTATCGGCAAGCTACAGTGCACCCGGTATCGAGTGGTTGGCACTGGCAGATGGGCACACTACAGTCATAGAAGCGGCCTGACACACACTGGCAGCAGGCCAGCAACTGAAATTACACTAAAGTGTAAAAATTAAATGCTTATGTATCGGCAAGCTACTGTGCCACCCGGTATGAGTGTTGGCACTGGCAGTGGGCACACTACTTCAGTGGAAGAGGGCCTGACACACTGACTGGCAGCAGGCAAGCAACTGAATTTAGACTACTGTCTAAAAATTAAATGCCTTATTTATCGGCAAGCTACTGTGCCCACCCAGGTATCAGTGGTTGGCACTGGCAGTGGGCACACTACAGTCAGTGGAAGCGGGCCTGACACACACTGGCAGCAGCTAGCAACTGAAATTACACTAAAGTGTAAAAAATTAAATGCCTTATTTATCGGCAACTACTGTGCCACCCCGGTATCAGTGGTTGGCACTGGCAGTGGGCACACTACAGTCAGTAGAAGCGGGCCCTGACACACACTGGCAGCAGGCAAGCAACTGAAATTACACTAAAAGCTGTAAAAATTAAATGCCTTATTTATCGGCAAGCTACTGTGCCACCCGGTATGAGTGGTTGGCACTGGCAGTGGGCACACTACAGTCATTGGAAGAGGGCCTGACACACTGACTGGCAGCAGGCAAGCAACTGAATTTTAGGACTACTGTCTAAAAATTAAATGCCTAATTTATCGGCAAGCTACTGTGCCACCCGGTATCAGTGGTTGGCACTGGCATTGGTCACACTACAGTCAGTGGAAGCGGGCCTGACACACACTGGCAGCAGGCAAGCAACTGAATTTAGACTACGTGTCTAAAAATTAAATGCCTTATTATCGGCAAGCTACTGTGCCACCCGGTAATCAGTGGTTGGCACTGGCAGTGGGCACACTACAGTCAGTTGAAGTCGGCCTGACACACACTAGCAGCAGGCAAGCAGCTGAAATTACACTAAAGTGTAAAAATTAAATGCCTTTTTTAAGCAAAGTCCTGTGCCACTCGGGATGACAGGGGTGGGCACTGGCAGTGGGCACACTACAGTCAGTTGAAGTCGGCCTGACACACACTGGCAGGCAACTAACCTTAGATTAAAGTGTAAAAATGAAGTGCCTTTTTTTTAAGCAAAGTCCTGTGCCACACGGGATGACAGGGGTGGGCACTGGCAGTGGGCACACTACAGTCAGTTGAAGTCGGCCTGACACACACTAGCAGCAGGCAAGCAGCTGAAATTACACTAAAGTGTAAAAATTAAATGCCTTTTTTATGCAAAGTCCTGTGCCAGCCGGTATGAGTGGTGGGCACTGGCAGTGGGCACACTACAGTCAGTGGAAGTCAGCCTGACACACACTGGCAGGCAACTAACCTTAGATTAAAGTGTAAAAATTAAGTGCCTTTTTTTAAGCAAAGTCCTGTGCCACACGGAATGACAGGGGTGAGCACTGGCAGTGGGCACACTACAGTCTGTGGGCCTGCAGCTCCTCACACACAGGCAGGCCAGGCAACTGCAATATGTATATAAAGGAAAAAAAAAAAAGCAGACTAATGTTGCAGCCCTAAAAAGGGCTTTTTGGGGTGCTGTCAGGACGCTGTCCTTACAGCAGAGATCAGATGAGTCTTTCAGGACTGGAGTGGACACTGAATTCACTAGCCTAGCTATCGATTTCCCAATTAAATCAGCAGCAGTTACAGTCTCCCTCCTCTCACTAAGACTGCAGCTTCAGAATGAATCTAAAATGGATGCTGTGCAGGAGGTGGGAGGGTCTGGGAGGGAGGGTATGCTGCTGATTGGCTGGAATGTGTCTGCTGACTGTGAGGTACAGGGTCAAAGTTTGCTCAATGATGATGTATAGGGGGCGGACCGAACATCGCATGTGTTCGCCCGGCAGAGGCGAACGCGAACAAGCTATGTTCGCCGGGAACTGTTCGCCGTCGGATAGTTCGGGCCATCTCTAATCACCAACAGCCACCATCTCTACCAGTTAAAACTGACATGTAGACAAGAAATGTAAATAGTTCAGGAGATTATAGATGTAGTCAGTCCTCTTCTGTAATAATGCGTCTGGGGGTGAGTTTACCCTGTTTTTTCTTAGATTTTTGCGACCTGCCACCTCCAACGATCTCCCAGGAGGTAGAAGGTGTGATGTCATGTGGGATCAGAATGTCATTGGTAGCCGACCAATCTGGAATGTTCACATCTTGTATATCCAAAGCAGCGAGGATATCTGGGAGATCCCTGGGAGATCTCAAGACGTATTTCTTCTCCTTGCATGTGATCAACATTCCAAATGGAAATAGCCACCTGAAAGCAATGTGTTTTTGTCTAAGGTGGTCTGTGAGAGGTTTTAGGGCACGTCTCTTATTGAGGGTGGCAGGGGCCAGATCTTGGAACAAGAGGATTTGAGAACCTTCGTATTCAATGCCCCCACTTTCTCTAGCTCTCTTCATCACCAGGTCTTTTTGAGCGAAATTTAGGAGCTTGCATATAATGTCCCTTGGAGGGTCACCTGGTTTAGGTTTCGGACGTAGGGCACGATGAGCTCTTTCTATTATGATAGGATCAGAGTAGTCTTCTCCCAGCAGGGATAAGCATATTTCTTTTGTTGCGGAGGGAACAGCTTCTAAAGCGACAGTTTCCGGTACGCCTCTGATGCGGATATTGTTCCTCCTCCCTCTGTTGTCCTGATCTTCCATATAGTCGTACAAATAGTTGATGTGCTGTTGGTAGCCGGAAAGAGCAGTGGAATTCTTGCTTGTATATTCGGCAATAGCAGACTGATTGGACTCTAAAGCTTCAACCCTATGGCCTATATGCTTCACTTCTCTTTTTATTTCAGAGAGTTCTTCCAAAACAGGATTTAAAGCCTTAGATAAAGCTAGGGAGATGAAAGATCTGGATATTGGGAGATCTGAAGCCACATCCATTTGTTCCTCATCATCACTTTCTCTATCTTGATGTGAAGTAGTTTGTCTTTGAGAGCTTTTGGGGGTGTCCAGACTAGCCCCTTGGTTGTCCAGGTTTTTCTTCATCATGAACCTATCTAGGTCAGATTGTGCAAGAGAAGGTGCTTTAGGCTGTCTGTGAGAGTCCTGGTCAGCCCCCTTATATCTTCCGACCTTCACCATAGATGCGTGTGTTCTGGCCCCTGTAGCTAATTACTCACTTCTTCATCCAGCGAATAAGTAGATTATCACTTCATTTATATATATAGCTGTATTTTATTCCATCTCTGCAACCTCTTACGAATAAGGTTAGACATTTTCTGCCATTTTGCACTGACCGCCTAAATAGGGTACTGTCTCTTTAAATGTGCATATTCAATGAAGGCAATCTTTAAACAGCAGATGTTCATCCAGTTTTGGCACTGATCTTCTGGAGGATCTGTTGAGCTGTAAGCTTAGCTTAGGTCCAACACTTAACAAAGATCTCTGGGCTTTAGGAAGCTGCTATATGTAGGAGAGACCGCAGCAGCCTGCGATCAAACAGCTATTTGACCAGCAGCGCTTATGACAGACAGGCTTCTACAGTAGTGATCTACACTGGCTGGCAGGTACGTTTTTTATGCAATACTGAGGAATATAGCTATCGCTGGCGACAGTTCATATAATCGCTATGGCCGGGTATCTAAGATGGCGCCCGCTCAGTGGGACAGCCTTCAGTGTGGTGTTATAACCTTTATGATGCCGGACTGGGGTAGTACTGTATGTCTTTATGTTACCTTGCCCCAGGCGTTCTGTTGCTGGTTGTTCTTGTCGGTTGGCGCCGCTGATGAGCTCTGTAGGAGACCACGCTCCACTTCAAATCCAGGCCGAGGATTTCATTCCGCTAGGCCTCAATCCCTCTGGGTCGATGCGGTCTTTAGATCCCAGGCAGCTCTTAATGCGGGGTAGATGTTATCCGGCAACACCTGTGGGCATGCTCCAGGCTTGCGGCAGAGTTGTTCTAGCCAGCTGGAGTGGCGGAGAAGCTCTATGTGCGGCCTCACTCCACCTCAAATCTAGGTCGGGGATTCCTTCCCCGCTAGGCCTCTCACAAAGCCCCGGATCGGAGCGGTCTTTTGGCCCCAGAAAGGTCTCAAACTGGGGTAGATGTTAGGCCTTGTCTCCTGAGAACCAAAATAAGGTTCATAAACTTTATATAAATGACGGATGGGGTTAGATTAGTTCTGCTCTCACAGAGCTGATGAGATGGACGTCCTTCCCGGTCAGCAGCTAGCCACGCCCCCCCACCTTATTAGTTTTCTAACAGTTCAGGTGTCTTTTTATGTTGAGGCCGTATCTCCAAACCTTATTGGTTAGCACTTGCACTTTATATTAGTTGGGATGGTCAGACATACACCATTTGGCATATTGATTTATATAACTGAGAATATTGAGTCCACTTATGGTATCATATGGTGCTAATACAGCCCCAGTGTGCTTCTGGTTTGTTTTTGTATGCCGCCGCTATTGATTTTAATACTTGATCTTTTTATTGTATATTACAGTGAGGAACATAAGTATTTAAACACCCTGCAATTTTGCAAGTTCTCCGACATAGAAATCGTGGAGGGGTCTGAAATTCCCATTGTAGGTGCATTCCCACTGTGAGACAGAATTTAAAAAACAAAATTCAGGAAATCATTGTATGATTTTTAAAGAATTTATTTGTCTTGCACTGCTGAACATAAGTATTTGAACACTTAAGAAAATCAGTGTTAATATTTGGTACAAAAGCCTTTGTTTGCAATTACAGAGGTCAAACGTTTCCTGTAGGTCTTGACCAGGTTTGCACACACTGCAACAGGGATTTTGGCCTACTCCTCCCCACAGATCTCCTCTAGATCTGTCAGGTTTCAAGGCTGTCGCTGAGAAACAGAGTTTCAGTTCCCTCCAAAGATGTTCTATTGGATTTAGGTCTGGAGACTGACTAGGCCACTGCAGAACCTTGATATGCTTCTTATGGAGCCACTCCTTGGTTATCCTGGCTGTGTGCTTCGGATCGTTGTCATGTTGGAAGACACAGCCACGACCCTTCTTCAATGCTCTGACTGAGGGAAGGAGGGTGTTGCTCAAAATCTCACAATAAATGGCCCCATTCAGTCTCTCCTTAATACAGTGCAGTCGTCCTGTCCCCTTCGCAGAATAGCACCCCCAAAGCATGATGTTACCACCCCCATGCTTCACAGTAGGGATGGTGTTCCTGGGATGCAACTCATCCTTCTTTTTCCTCCAAACACGATGAGTGAAGTTTAGACCAAAAAGTTCTACTTTGGTCTCATCTGACCACATGACTTTCTCCCATGCCGCATCTGGATCATCCAGATGGTCATTGGCAAATTTCAGACGGGCCTGGAAATGTGATGACTTGAGCAGGGGCACCTTCCGTGCAATTCATGATTTAAAACCAGGACGGCGTAGTGTTCTACCGACAGTGACCTTTGAAACTGTGGTCCCACCTCTCTTCATGTCATTGACCAGCTCCTCCCTTGTAGTTATGGGCTGATTCCTCACCTTTCTTATCATCAGTGATACCCCACGAGATGAGATCTTGAATGGAGCCCCAGTCAGAGGGAGACTGACAGTAGTCTTTAGCTTCTTCCATTTTTTAACAATTTCTCCAACAGTTGATCTATTTTCACCAAGCTGCTTGGCAATTGCCCCGTAGCCCTTTCCAGCCTTATGGATGTCCACAATATTGTTTCTGGTGTCTATTGACAGCTCTTTGATCTTGCCCATGGCGCTACTAAGTTAGATTATTAAGTGTAGTAGAGGTGGACTTTTTAAAGGCACTGTCACGGTCATGTACACGCACACACAGGGGGAAGGATAGTGACCACTGCACTCCACCCTCACCCCTGGCCCTGCCTACTTGCCACGCAAGTCCTGATGACACAGGGGACAACTGGACAGCAGTCCCTAGCTTAGAATATGTGCTGGGAGGACAGACAAGACAAACAACAGATAGTGAACGGACCGAAGTACAAATGGAGAAAGCAGCGAATAGTCAGGAGAAGCCGGGGTCAAATACCAGGAGAGCTAATAAGTACTACAGGAATGAACAGGAACAGGTCAGGTCACAAGCCGAAGGTCAAGCCAAGAGGTCACGTCAGGAACAAAGGAGCAAGCAGTAACGGGTCAAAATCCAAATAGCACAGGGTTCACAGTAACAAATAGTCTTGGACAATTAAACACAGGCAACCTGTAGCTAGCAGGTTGCCTGTTTATATAGTGAAGAGCAGAGGTCATGTGACGTGGCCAGCGCCTCATGACCTCCCCCCTGTCTGTAGCCGAGTGCCGAGTGACAGGCACAGTAAAAGGTCTTTGAGAGCCAGAATTCTTGCTGTTTCTCAGGTGTTCAAATACTTATGTTCAGCAGTGCAAGACAAATAAATTCTTTAAAAATCATAAAATGTGATTTCCTGATTTTTAATTTTTTATTCTGTTTCTCAGCGTGGGAATGCACCTACAATGTGAATTTCAGACCCCTCCATGACTTCTAAGTGGGAGAAATCGCAGGGTTTTCAAATACTTCTGTTCCTCACTGTATGTACTAATAAAGTCTTGATTATATTTACTAAGGATATACTGTGTGTTTGATTCTATATTGGAGTAGTACAATATATATAAAGACTATATTAGTAAATGCCAAATCATCATCTTACAAACACATTGGTTAACAATAGTCAAAAAGTGGACAACCCCTTTAACCATTTTTGGCATTATTGTTAAAATGCAGCATGCTCTGTGTATGGGTACTGCCACACATTCGGGTTTTTTAATACAGTTTTTGAAGCCAAAACCAGGAGTGGATTGAAAAAAGTGGAGGACGTTTGTATCTGCCATTTATACTTTCTGTCCTGTTATGATCCACTCCTGATTTTGGCTTCAATAACTGCATCAAAAAGCCTGAACGCGCGGGCAGTAGACTATGGCTTATTTTTTTTTTGGGAAGGATATATGTGAAGAAAGTCTTATGAATAACTTTATGGCTGGGTGCACAATCAGTACTGTCTGTGGTCAGGCTGTCTAGGGACACACATCTTTGACAACCTCAATGGTAACACCCAGTTGTCAATTTATTCATACAGTTTTCTAGATGTATATGTAAAGAGGGAACAGATTAATGGTAGATTTGTAAGGAAAGATGCTCCAGAATTGTCATTCATTGGGGAATTTACTAAAATAGGACATGTGAGGATAGGTGACAGGTCCTCTTTAAAAACCAGTTTATAAAAGAGTCAATAAGGAATACAAAAGAAGCCATAAAGCACATGTAAGTTTCCAATCCCATCTCAGATGTTGCATTCTCCTTCATCATCACAAGATGTCAGGATTTGTACTATTCTTGCTCTGTGAACTCAAGCAGAAAAAAAAAAGTCTGCAGGTTTAGACAAAGCAAGTTTGTTAAGAAAAAGTTTTCATCCCATTAAACAGTGCAGTGCCTCCTCTGAGCTGCATACAAATGTCATGCAAATTCCTCACAGCAACAAAGATATGAAGACCCTGCTGGACTTGCCCTGAAACCCAAGACAGAAGGTATAAAGGAAGGAAGAAGTTAAAGAATCAAAGGCAGATCCTCGAGTGGAGAGCATTTGGGATTCTTCTGTGCGGATTGGGCATCCATAAGAAGAAAATTTTCTTCAGGTTTCTGGAAGTTCAGAATAACTATGGCTGCATTGTGCACCTTCCATTTGGGTTTAAAGCCTCTCTCCTTGTTACATTTCTTTGGTTTGTGATGGACAAAGTAGTACTAAAGAAGGTGGTGAACCTTCCTGCTATGGAGGTTTTGACCTGTACTTCGTGTTGGATAAGTAAGTGACGGTGAAGCATTATGGCACTGACTGATTCCTTTTTAAGCAATGTATAGAATGCATTGGTCTACCTCTTGCATCAAAAGACAGATTGTGTGTCAAGTCAACAAGTTATTTGAGGTGTCTCGCCAGAATATTAGTGGAAATGCTGTGGATTGACCCTCGGCTGTCTGCATAGATCTTTTTTAGATTGCTTATGCAGTTGGGTTATTGGCCTGAAGTAAAAAGTAGACTTAAGTGTACTGCTATGGTTATGGGTCAGCTCATGACCTACTCCAAGATGATGACCCATATTAGATTTCAGGTAACCAACTTCTAAGTTCTTCAGGATAGTTTTAAGTTTCAGTAAGGGTCATCTCATAATATCACAGGATAGCTACTGGACAGACTGATGACACTTTATATTATTACTCAACCAACAACACAGGGATGTTCAGTAAATTGTCTGTCTCTTCTGTTCTATGCAACTGGACACAACAAACATCGCATCTACACAAAGGTGGCAGAGTGGCAAATAAAAAGCCAGCTGATTGCCAAGTGACTTGCGATGCTTTATTGCATGCAGATTTAGGAGTGCTGAGATTGTCATGTGGCACAACTTATTGTTATGTGGTGGCCTAAAAGAATGAGTCTTAAAGATTTGTAATTATGCATAAATTATGCAAATGTACAATTGGCTGGTTAAATATGCAAAGTAGAGTGGCTGATCTTGAAGATATGGTATAGGAAGGCACAGATTTGACTAAACTTGTAGAATTTTTTCTTTTTTTTTTCTTTTTAATAGTAAGAAACTAGAAAGCTGTTTGCAGACCCACACATGCGGGGCAAATGGTGTGCAGATGTGAACCTGGAAAAACAATGTGTATAATACTTCAGCAGGATTTATCACATTCACCTCCTCCATATTTTCTCACGTTATGTAATATGGAAAGCAGCTCCAACATACTTACGATATAATGACGTGGGTAGATGAAAGGATACAATAGAGAGTAGATATATGGTTATTGGAAGTGTATAGCCAGCACGGCATGACCTCACAAGTTCTAAGTTGGGGTTTGCAGCTCTGCTACATCATTACATTCATGGAACCAATTGCCCAACCATGACTTTTTAGCGCAATTATACTAGTCTCTTGCTGAACATTGCTGAATAGTGGTGCCGCGGGCATAAATACCAGGGTAGTATGTATGCCAGCCTCTATATGGGTCAGCCCCACAGGTTGTGCTAACTTTGGGTGATGGAAGGTAAAGATGTATTTAACTGAATGTAGGTCCCTAGGAGACCAACGAAAGGAAGACACATGGGACAGAATACAGACCAAATGTGACGAAGTGGTGCTCCATTCCAAGTTGTGCTATAGGGCCCCAGGGTTTCTTACTACACCCCTTAGTGGTATGGTACTTTTAGTTAGGTATTATATGGGTATTTAAGGAGACATTAAAAAAAAATCCATAACAGTTTCTAACTTTCTTCTCCTAAGATTCCCCTTGAAATGCAGAGATTACTATGGATCAGTGCTGACTGAGTGCACATATCTGGAGGCTTGAAAAATAGCTGAGCCAGCTGTTTCCTGTCTTCAGCTGAGTCTTTGCCTGCGTTCCTGCTGCAGATCTGCCAGCTGTGCTCATGGAAGCAGGCTTAGAGTTTCTGGCTCAAGGCAGAGCTGCATTGAGAGGCTATATATCTGCATGGGCTTCATACTCTATCTCATGTGTCTCTGTATTTTAGAGCAAAAGGAATATATACATCTGACTAATCGGTCTGCCATTGATCAGACCTCTAATACATTAAATATTGATTGTACTGGCTGATTTCCTCATGATCTAGATAACAAAAGACATTAATGACATCATTACATGCACTGAGCTTCCCAAATGATTCTTCCCAGGGCAGGACACCAGTCAAAATGTCACAAGCTCTGCAGATAAATGTGTCTCATGAATATCGCAGAAGCCAGTTATTCCTAGAATACAGGAATTCCGGAGCTGCCATGCAGATGGCCAATCGCCATACAGATGGCCAATCCGTTATAGAAGTGCTGTGCGCACTGAAGCAATATACCCTCTCCACAAGCAGCAAAGTCCCTAACCCTAAGCGAACATTATATTTGCTAACATGCACAGTTCCTGTGATCCTAGACAGTCTATAGCTTTTTGCTTTCTTCTCCCAGAATAATGGCACTTGTCCTCAATATGTAGTGATGGAAAACCTTTTGTAGAAGGCCTCACACTAACATATGCAGCTCCTCACACTTCGGCTGCTTAGGCAAGACTCTCTAGCGGATGCAATCAGACAATTCTAGAAAGCACCTGACTCAGAGATGGAGTCTGAGTATGGCATAATAACTAAGCTGCACCACCTATATACAGCTCTTGGGATCACAGTCTAATCATGAAAAGTACATTAACCCTTAATGGTAGATATTAACCCATTTAGCATTGAATTGACCCTTTGCAGTAGCCCTCTGGGGCACTGCATTTGTACTGACCATTCTGTGTCTTTATTTGTTTTATACCGAAGAGAAATGTGTAAGTAATATTTAAGGAGAACCTGACAGCAGGATCAATCCTATTAAACCAGGCTTCCTGTATTTTGAAAATCGGTTGCGCCATTCCTGAGAAAAAAAGACTTTCATACTTTATGGAAATCAGGCTTCAAAGCACTGAGAGGCGGTGCCTGCACTGGAGAGCTCGAGGAGCTGAGCTGCACTGAGCAGCTAGGCCTTCCCCTCATTTGCAGTGCCATAACCGAATTTCACAGGAAATATATTATTTTAATCATGAGGATCAACCCTACCAGGCAGTATGATCCAGCTGACAAGTGCTCTTTAAAGTCTAACATTCAGATTTAGCTTTAACTGCAGGCAAAGGGGTTGCATGAAGAAAATCCCCTTCCATATACTATGCCTGTTATGAGCCACTCTGTAAATCAGCTCCTTCTCTAGGAAACCAAAACCATCTGTGCATGACATGCTTGGCCATTCATCTGCATGGCCAGCATGTGATGCTACATTACAACTAGTGCTGATAGCCAAACATTAGAGAAGCCATCTTCTAGAAAAAAGGGTAGTTATGTTAAAAAAGTTTAATTTAAAATCACCCCTTCTTCCCATGTTCCACTCCACGCATTTTTAACCAAGCAAAGACGCTAGAAAATCAGCTCTCTAGTTTGATGACCCTCTGACACAATAACCATAAGCCACCTTCTTGGACCCTTGTTAATTGGATCATGGGGATAAGTGGCTGTTGAGATTATTTACTGGGACAGCTTAAGGGCTTGTTCACACGAACATGCCGTATTTTGCGGTCTGCAAATTGCGGATCCGCAAAACACAGATGCCGCCCGTGTGCCTTCCGCAATTTGCATAACGGAACGGATGTCCCTTTATAGAAATGCCTATTCTTGTCTGCAAAATGGACAAGAAAGGGACATGTCTCAGAATTTTTGCGGGGCCATGGAACGGAGCAACGGATGCGTACAGCACACGGAGTGCTGTCTGCATCTTTTGCGGCCCCATTGGAGGGAATGCGGCTCGGATGCGGAACCAAACCACGGTTGTGTGAGTGAGCCCTAAGTTTTAGGTCTTGAGTGAAGTACACCATTGAACTTAGACAACCCCCAAAACCTGGGGTGGACCTTGACTTTTTTCTAAAGAAGAAAACGTTTGATTATTATATGGTGACTGCCAGTGAAGTTACTAATATTCAGGTTCGAATGAGTTCATGGTTGGTGATTTTTTTATATTTAATAGGCTATAATGCACAAGAGAGAAATAATAATTGACCCAACCCAACCATGGAAGGAACAACTGGCTGAGCATTGTGGAAGACTAAGTTCAGCAATAACATAGCTGCCAAGAGTTTCCCATTCCTGACCTAAAATGTGGTTGTAATGAATATTCCACCGACTTGGCTTCCAAAAAGTTGTTCAGAGCTGTCGGCTTTAACTGGCAATGCCACCTAGTGGAATAAAATACGCTAAGAGCATTGACCACTTCAAGTCATTTTAAAGAAATAGCATTACATTTCATTACAGTCCAGGGTTCGGTTGTATATGTTTTCCTGGGACGGTATGATGTTAATCCAAAGAACCTTCCCAGAATATGAAAGGCTGTGGATATCCCTTGGATTAAAAGCTAATACTTGTTCACAAATTAGATGCAGAGGTTGTGAAAAAAGTAAACCCTATCTTGACATTTAAACTATTCTGATGATTTAAAGAGAATGGATCCAAGATGTGAAATGTAATCTTCCCCCAGTCCCACACTTACGTAGGTCCCTATTTATTCAATTACTGAGCTCAAGACCTACTTAAAGACATACAGTCATTTTACAGTGTTTGGAATGCTGTGAGAAGACCCTCAGAGGAAACTGCAAAAATATATTGGGAAACGCTCAATTGACAATTTTTTTACTGCAATACTTTAGAATATGAAATTCTCTGTGACCATTTATGTTAATATTGAAGCATTCCCACAGCAAGAGAGAACAATACTAACAATAAATAAAAGGGGTATTCCAGTTACAGAAAGTTATCCTTTATCCACAGGCTAAGGGATAACTATTAGATCAGTGGGGGCCCTACCGCTGAGACACCCAAGAGAATAGGGGACTCAAACCCCATGAAGCTCCCCTGAAATGTATCGAGTGGCTGGTTCAAAGTGCCCACCGCCACTCCATTCATTTCTATGGGAGTTCTGGAGATGGCCAATCTAAGTTATACCCTCTCCTGTGGATAGGGGATAACTTTCTGTAACCAGAATACCTCTTTAAGAATTTGGTATTTAAAGGGGCAATACAGGCCTACAAAATTGGTGGTTTATCCAGTGTTGGACTGGGGTTCTTTGGGCCCACCAGAGGAAATTATTCATCAATTGAATCAAAGAAATAGACCCTAGTGGCAACTGACTGGCTCCAAAGGCAGTCAAATATTTTTTTTCTACTGGATCTTTGGGGCCCATTTTGGAATCAGAGCCTGGGCCCAGCGGAGGATCCTCTGGTATTCTAGTGGGCCAGCCAACCCTGGTCACATCCCCTCCTACTTTGTTTACCAGTCACAACTCCATATTTTGGTATTATAGCTCACTACAACTACCCATTCAAGTAAATGGGAGTGGACTGTAAAACCAGGCACAGCCAACACAAAAGTATGGCACTATGTCTGGTAAATAAGGAAGGGGGCACAGCATTGCAATGCAATCAGCTGATTAAAAGAGGTGCTGTAATGTTCATGGCCTACCCTTTGGCCATCAATTTTGTAGTTTCAGAGAGGCCATATATGAACAAATAATTAAAATAATAGTTGAGTGGATACATTTAACAACTTATTTGTGCTGATTCTGACTTACAGTAAGTATTGAAGTCCAGAGCTGAATTCACAAGTCTCTATAGGGCTGAGGTAGACAGCGCTATGTCTATGTGAAGTGAATGCAGCAGTGGACTTATTCCCCTTTAATGCAAATCCCAAAAGCAAGTTCTGCATAGGATCTGGGCCAGTAACAGAATGCTTCAAGGTTCTGATTTGAAATTGTAAATCCAACTCTGGCTCCAGGATCGCAGCTCACACAGCCACACAATTAGATTGAGTACACATAAAAACTGTGGAGTAGTGTGTAAGACATCTCGGTGTGTACTTTTGTAAGATGTTATGGTACCCCATCGGAAACACAAATTGTATAGTATAGTTGCAGTACCTCAAAACAGGGAAATTGCAAATTGTTATTGTTGCTTAAATGCTATTTGATGTATTGTATAACCCATATAACTTTGTATTGATCAGTCAGGGTTAAGCTATGTAATGGACTTAGGTCTACTGCTAGTTCTCAGTGTGACTCTAGTGTTAACTGAGGAACTGAGAGGAGCTTCATGTGCTCACTTCTTGGAGCTTTGCATCAAAAAGGCCATCTCTGCTTCACAGTACTGCAGAAAGAGAGAAAGAACTAGAAGGTTCAGAATCTGCATGCCTAAGCACTGGAGCTAGTCAGTAAGGTATTACTGCCATGAGAGGGACATTGCTAATATAGCCTTCCATACTTGGACACAGTGCTGACCAGCCATATCCTAATCCTTTAGTACCCTTCAGTCTGGGAATTACAGACATGTTTGTGAGAGCCTTATTGCCAGCCTTATATTATGCAGAGAAAGAGAGACTTTGGAGAGATGGAGTGAAGGAGTACTACAAACCCCATCCTGGCCTACACCCATACATCACTATCTGGGAAGATTTGCACTGAGAATAATTGACATGTTGGCTGGATCTAGTGACTAACTGGGGGTGAGAGAAGCCTCAGTCAGTCAGTCTGAAGCTTTAGCTCACGCTCATAGAGTGCAATACTGCAGTCTGAGCAAGGAGCCACAGAAAAGGAGTACACCCAAGCATTCATCTGGGCCTTGCACCGGACAGAGGACAGGGAGTCAGGAAACCAGATTGTCTGGTCTAAACCCAAGCATCTGGCCACCCTACCCCAGCGCCATTTGTCAACGTCATTGTGACGAATACCACGCCTCGTGCCCGCTTGACGTCACCTACGTCGAGCTCACAAGGCGCAGTATGCAGTATGGTCACTTGTTACCAAAGCGTGACGTTACGCCCTCCAGAGGAGCAGGTAAGGTCAGCTTGGTACAGTTTACACAGACACCTCCTGTCCACGCGGGCACAGAGAGGTAACAAGCTGAGCGAGCCTTTTCACGGCCGCAGTGAAAACAGCGTAGTCTCAGCCCGGGAAATCTGCCACCAGTTTCTTGTATATATAAGCCCGGTCCGCTAACGGTATTATATAGGGTGAGAAACCAACCCGGGGTAGCTTTTAACTAGGCCGAAACACGGACGTGGGGATTCGTGATCGATATACAAGATAGCACAAGATTAAATTATATATTTAATCGCCTTAAGGGCACACTAGATATAACACTATACACACAGAGAATATACAGTTGCAAGAAAAAGTATGTGAACCCTTTGGAATGATATGGATTTCAGCACAAATTGGTCATAAAATGTGGTCTGATCTTCATCTAAGTCACAACAATAGACAATCACAGTCTGCTTAAACTAGTAGCACACAAAGAATTCAATGTTACCATGTTTTTATTGAACACACCATGTAAACATTCACAGTGCAGGTGGAAAAAGTATGTGAATCCTTGGATTTAATAACTGGTTGAACCTCCTTTGGCAGCAATAACTTCAACCAAACGTTTCCTGTAGTTGCAGATCAGA
Source organism: Bufo bufo (assembly GCF_905171765.1). Taxonomy (NCBI): domain Eukaryota; kingdom Metazoa; phylum Chordata; class Amphibia; order Anura; family Bufonidae; genus Bufo; species Bufo bufo. The sequence goes on along the minus strand of NC_053389.1, from coordinate 741,897,862 downwards.
CGTGCACAACGGTCAGGAGGATTTCTTGACCATTCCTCTTTACAGAACTGTTTAAGTTCAGCAATATTCTTGGGATGTCTGGTGTGAATCGCTTTCTTGAGGTCATGCCACAGCATCTCAATCGGGTTGAGGTCAGGACTCTGACTGGACCACTCCAGAAGGCGTATTTTCTTCTGTTTAAGCCATTCTGTTGTTGATTTACTTCTATGCTTTGGGTCGTTGTCCTGTTGCAACACTCATCTTCTGTTGAGCTTCAGCTGGTGGACAGATGGCCTTAAGTTCTCCTGCAAAATGTCTTGATAAACTTGGGAATTCATTTTTCCTTCGATGATAGCAATCCGTCCAGGCCCTGACACAGCAAAGCAGCCCCAAACCATGATGCCCCCACCACCATACTTCACAATTGGGATGAGGTTTTGATGTTGGTGTGCTGTGCCTCTTTTTCTCCACACATAGTGTTGTGTGTTTCTTCCAAACAACTCAACTTTGGTTTTATCTGTCCACTGAATATTTTGCCAGTACTGCTGTGGAACACCCAGGTGCTCTTTTGCAAACTGTAAACGTGCAGCAATGTTTTTTTTGGACAGCAGTGGCTTCCTCTGTTTTATCCTCCCATGAAATCCATTCTTGTTTAGTGTTTTACGTATCGTACATTCGCTAACAGGGATGTTAGCATATGCCAGAGACTTTTGCAAGTCTTTAGCTGACACTCTAGGATTCTTCTTCACCTCATTCAGCAGTCTGTGCTGTGCTCTTGCAGTCATCTTTACAGGATGGCCACTCCTAGAGAGAGTAGCAGCAGTGCTGAACTTTCTCCATTTATAGACAATTTGTCTTACTGTGGACTGATGAAGATACTTTTATAACCCTTTCCAGCTTTATGAAAGTCAACAATTCTTAATCGTAGGTCTTCTGAGAGCTCTTTTGTGCGAGGCATCATTCACATAAGGCAATGCTTCTTGTGAAAAGCAAACCCAGAACTGGTGTGTGTTTTTTTTTTTATAGGGCAGGGCAGCTGTAACAAACACCTCCAATCTCATCTCATTGATTGGCTGACACCTCACTCCAATTAGCTCTTGGAGATGCCATTAGTCTAGGGGTTCACATACTTTTTCCACCTACACTGTTAATGTTTACATGGTGTGTTCAAGATAAACATGGTAACATTTAATTCTTTGTGTGTTATTAGTTTAAGCAGTTTAATTGTCTATTGTTGTGACTTAGATGAAGATAAGATCACATTTTATGACCAATTTGTGCAGAAATCCATATCATTCCAAAGGGTTCACATACTTTTTCTTGCAACTGTATACAGTGGTCTGAGGTTACAGGTATAAGTGATATAGGTACAACAGGGTTAAGCAGAACAATAAGTCAGTTTACCAGATATATGAGTCCCTTGGGTAGTGATGAGGTCTTAGCTGTATTCACGTCGGAGGCAGTGATGTCAGCTGGTTACAGCTCCCTCCAAACACATTGCACGATGTGACCCCCTTTCAGAGAAAGACCCGCCTGCTGGCTGGCACAAGCCTTTTAACCTGTTGCTGGCCCCCCCCTCCTGACTTTTGGGAGGGGTCCACTCCCCCTCGGCTGGACTGGCTGCAAATGACCCACAAAACCCTTTAGGGTTTATAGCTCCAGTTCAGAAAGTCACAGGGAGATGGTTCTGGGACCAACGGATCCGCCTGGGTTCCGACTACAACTAGAGTCCAAACATGGTGCTGCTATTGGGTTTCTGTGGGGAGATATGGATATCTCCCTTCCCTGGCATACCACCCTCAAACAAAGACCATGGGCATGTTCATCGTGGCCACCAGGACACAAACATGTATCCGGTTTGTGCCTGCAATGGCCGGGTGATTCATAATTACTTATGAAATGTAGGTGCCAACATGTCTGGGAGGTATCATGCTGTCTGACTGGAGGTGTGAAATGTAACCAAATGTGGCCTGCTAGGAGTTTTCTGCTATTTGTCTGCGGCTTTGAAGCAGGGGCCCCCTGTGGAGCTTGATTTCCTCTGCCATCTTTCAGCAAATGGTGGGTGTGAGGAGATGGCTGACAGTAAATATTAATCCATATTCCTCACAGTCATCATCTACATCTCCTGCCTTGTACCCGTACAACACTCATAATACAGAGCACACCCCAACTACCATCAGGCAGGAGCCCCAACATCAGGGTGTGCCCCAAGGCAAGAAAGTGTGCAGCCTACTGTCACTGCCCGGTCCTAGGATGCCTCAGTGTAAGGATTGCCACTGTGAATAACTGTTGCAGCCAGAGCCACTACCACTCCCATCCTTGACTCTGCTTCTCTGGGGCTTGAGGCATAGTGTCTACATGGTATTGACTTTGGATGGTTTGAGACTTTCATGACTCTTGAGAGGAGCAGCTGGATGAAAGCGGATGGATCAGGACATTCCTATCTAAAATAAACCATGGTGTTTTGCATTGCACTCACAAAAGGGTTTATTTTCTGAGACAACATATTTAAATAAGCTTTAAAACGGTGGAAGTGGAGCACCCATTATTTTTAGTAGAAGCTATATTCTCTTGTGAGATTAGAAAAACATGGCTGCTCTCTTTCAGAAATATCACCACTCAGCTGGTTGTGCCTAGTGTTACAAATCCGCCCTGTTCAAGTGAATGGATCTTAGCTGCAATACCAGACATAACCCAAAAACAAGAGTGGTACTGTTTCAGGCAGAAAGCAGCCATGTTTTTCTAATCTTAAACAACCCGGTTAAAGGAATTTTTCAGGACTTAGACATTGATGACCTGGGGCCTGACATTTTTCGCATTTTGTTTTGTTGAGGCTTTGTGCTAAAATAAAATAAAAATCAGTTTTTTTCCCCATCATTCTGCAGTCAATTCCCCACAACATCATTCTGTGAAAACATAATGATAGAAATCTTGCTAATTAATTGAAAAGGAAAAACTAGAATCTTGAATTGACATAAGTATTCGGACCCTTTACTCAGGGCTTAATTGAAGCACCTTTCACAGTGATTACAGCCTCCAGTCTTCTTGAGTATAATGTCACAAGGTTTGCACACCTGGATTTGGGGATTTTCTGCTATTCTTCTCTGGAGATTCTATCAAGCTCTGTCAGGTTGAATGGAGACTGTCGTGGACAGCCATTTTCAGGTCTCTCCAGACATGTTTGATTGGGTTCAAGTCAGGGCTCTGGCTGGGCCACTCAAGGACATTCACAGAGTTGTCCCTAAGCTACTTCTGTGTTGTCATGGCTGTGTGCTGGTCACTGTCATATTGGAAGCCGAGTCTGAGGTTCAGATCACTCTGGATCAGGTTTTCATTAAGAATATCTCTGTATTTTGTTCCATTCAGCTTTACCTCAACTCTTACCAATCTCCCTGTCCCAGCTGCTGAAAAACAAACGCAGAACATGATGCTGCCACCACCATTCTTCACTGTATGGGTGGTATTAGGCAAGTGATAAGCAGTGCCTTGTTTCTCCAAAAATGTGCAGTATCCGAGAACCAGGTACTTGCAAATTGTTTTGTTCTATATTGCTATTTTATGTTACTTAATGTTATTTTATGTGTTCACATGTTGTAATGTACCCAGCATAGCTTTGGTATGGATGAGACGGAGTTAACCACCCTACCTCAGCCCCTGCAGGAACTTAATGTTGGATCCGCCCCTAGCTCAGTCTAGCTAGTGTGGTAGTGGGTTAGCAGAGGAAGAGAGAGAAAGCTGCTACTCCTCACAATACTGGACCAAAGATCCTGGGAATCACCTTCTTTGAGGACTAGAGATGAGCGAAGTTATGAAAAACTTGATTTGGATGCTTCGCCAAATTTCACAAAGAATAACTTAGTCACGAATTGCATTCCATTGTATGTAGCGGGCATTCATCACTGATCGCGGCATCTGACTGCAACGCTGGCCAATCGTAGCGCACAGCTCATAGCCTGGGAGTCCCAGGCTATGAGCTGTGCGCTACGATTGGCCAGCGCTGCAGCAAGGGACAACCCTAATACAAAAACTCCGCCCAGTACAACAGAGGGAGCGCAGACACCGGAGCCTATACCGGGCGAACGGAGCGGCGCCCAGACATACTAGTAAGTGCAGGGGGACCCCTGGGCGCCGCTCTGCCCACTGATATAGTTAGTTTTTAGTTTTTAAACTAGTGAAAGGTCCTCTTTAAGGAACACCTTCACCCGATTCTCCACCTTGAAGCCCTTTGAAATAAAACTTTAGATAATTTCAATGTTTTAGAAGAATTGCTAAGCCGAAAGTACACCTTAGGCCTCTTTCACACTACCGTTTTTTTTTTTCCGTTTTGCGGTCCGTTTTTTGCGGTCCGCATACGGTCCGAATACGGAACCATTCATTTCAATGGCTCCGCAAAAAAACGGAATGTGTTCCGTATGCATTCCGTTTCCGTATTTCCGTTTTTCCGTTCCTTGGAAAGATAGAACATGTCCTATGTTTGTCCGCAAATCACAGTCCTTGGCTCCATTCAAGTCAATGGGTCCGCAAAAAAAACGGATTACATACGGAAATGCATCCGTATGTCTTCCGTTTCCGTTCCGTTTTTTCTGAACCATCTATTGAAAATGTTATGGCCAGCCCAATTTTTCCAATGTAATTACTGTATACTGTATATGCCATACGGAAAAACGGAACGAAACAACGGAACGGAAACGGAAACACAACGGAACCAAAAAAACGGAACAACGGATCCGTTAAAAACGGAACGCAAAACACTGAAATGGACATACTGTAGTGTGAAAGAGGCCTTAGTGTGAGGGAACATAAGAGGTTGCTGGACACCTCTGGCTCCGCTTGTCTGAAAATAAATAATAAGGTCGGAAAAACTGAAGATCAATATAATCAATGTAGAAGGTAGAAAGGCCACTTGCTTCACTCAAAAAGGAAGACATTATAGGCTACACGTTCAACTTCACTAAATCACGCCCCTCTCACAGTAACAGTGCCCGGCAAAAGAAGGGTCCATGCACAGGTCCGTAGTGTATTGCGGACAAGAATAGGTCATGTTCTATTTTTTGCGGAGCCGCGGCCTGGGAGTTCGGGGCCGCACTACGGAAATGCAGATGCGGAGAGCACATAGTGTGCTCTCCACATCTCTTCCCGCCCCATAGAGAATGAATGGGTCAGTACCCGTTCCCAATATTGCGGAACAGATGCGGACCCATTTGCGGACGTGTGAATGGACCCTTAAGGTGAGCTGTGCATGGGCCCTTACTGCTTTTCTCAACCTCAGACAGTCACAGAGTGACATGTCTTCCGGCTCTAGTGACTGAAGTGTTGTGTCACGGATAACTCCCTCAGGCTGTTGCTCCCTGGGAATCAGTCCAGTGGAATTATAGTACTGAAAAATGAGGCCAGAGGTAAACAAATCAACATCTTTTTTTGCTAATTACAACAAAGAACTTGAAATACATACAGTAGCAACAGGCTTTAGTGCAATTCTTCTCTGACACCAGAAAGAATATTGAGGCAGGTTAATTGGTGGTAATTCAGCACTTAGGTGAAATTGACCCAGCAATCGTTTGGTGATGGGTGGTTTAGCTGTATTCCCTTACTTCACAGCAGTGTCTGTAGAAGCTGAATATAGCAGTTCACTTTGCGGAGTGATAGTCCTCTCCACTCTGTCTAGATAGGAACCCTTCCCTATCTTGGCAGGAAGCAGGACCAGCCCACTCCTACCAAGAGGGGAGAAACGGGGAGTTTAACCCTGTTCCTGCCAACCTTTGCCATTCCTTCCTTGCTGGTAGTAACAGCCAGGAAACAAACAGTGAAATACATAAGATAACAACATACAATTTGTAGTACCCCCAGGTCTCAGTTACTACACTTTTGCTGGATGGAGGACAGGGTGCCAGGAAACTGGACTTTCTGAACTAAAGTCGAATGTCTGGCCACCCTAGTTGGAGGTTTTTCAAAGACAGTATTATGCAATGCAGTCCACCTCTCTGTGTTGGTCATAGACAGATGTATGCGGCAGAAGACCTTTTTACACAACTGTATGTGGCCACTTGGTGTCCAGCAGCTGATTGTTAAAGAGTTAGGTGCTTGCTGTTGATCATCACCCTGTTTCAAAACCCTTCTCTCTTACAATACCTTCACCAATGGTGATGGCGGACTGCAAACCATAAGTAATTAATAGAGCTTTATATGCAAACCAGTAGAAAGTAATTTTTATTTTTTTTTAGTAAGAGGGAGGACCTCTTGGATTATAGGGCCCATGTGCAGCTGAACACATGATATGTCCACCACTTCTATGGGTCATATAGGCACAGCATCCAGTGGTTACATAACTTTATTTTCTGCATTTGTAATATATTTCTATATTGGTTTTACATGACTTTGGAATAAGCCAACCTGAGGTCAAGATCATTCTTCCGTTTGAGAATATTATTTTTGCAGAGGAGTTCTGCTACAGTCGCACTAGTTTTATATGCTATTTGTCAGATGTATTAGTGCGGATGTACTGTAAAAATGTGCCCAGAAACGTTTCTGTACAATTGAGCAGTGAGGTCATTACTTGAGAAGATGCCAAAAAAAATATATAATTATGCCCAAGCTAATCATTGACATAAACCATCCAAAGCAGACTCCGTCCCATTGACGTTCAGCGCATATGGTCTGCTTCCCACTGGGCTTTATAAAAGTCTGGCCCACTCAACATCTCTTAACTCTTCTTCTGCTGGTCTAGACAGCAACTGGTATATTAGGTGTAAAAGAAAAAAACACCACGACTATAAGAACTTGTCTGATTGTGGTTGAAATATCATTGTGTGTGCGATTGCTTACTATACGGCATTTTAGAAACTGGCATGAATCGCGCCTATAATGTTGGGCCTCAATTTTGGTTAAAATCTTGAGAATTGATGATGGAAAGAATTCAAGTATATCAGAACAGAACACAGAGGGTGGAGTGACGGCTAGTGCTAGTGCTATCTAGAGACTAGTGTACGAAATTTCCTGTGTGTGTGCTGTCTGTGGGGGTCATTATTAGAATTCATCGAATTTGTCAGCTACAGTATATATAAATTATGGAGAAGTAGACTGGATGTATTGGATTGAAACCAGTGGCTCACAGCACAGACTATACTGCCACCAGCAGCATCTGCAGTCAGACGAAGAAAAAGCTTTTCTGTGTAGATGTGAAGTTGATTGTCACTGCTGAAGAAGGCATTCAGGCATGTTCACAAGCAGCAGATTTGTTGCAGACATTACTGCAACTGTCCCATTTACCTGAATGGGATTTGCAAGAATCCACGTGTATGCAAGAGATTAATTACCAATAAGGGCGGGTTCGCATCGGCATTATTGAATTCCGTTATAGGTTCTGGCGACAGGACTATTTTTCCGTTATGTATAACGGAACCAAACGGAACCGTTATTTGTCCCCATTGACATGTATTAGGACGGAGCAAAACATAATGCCTCAGTTTTGCATTCCGTCCTAGAATTCCGTTATGTTCCGTTATAAGTCTGTTATAATAGAACCTATAACGGAATTCCCTAACGCCAATGCGACTTATCAGGAACAGATTTTCGATCACAGAAATGTTTTCAACAAATGTAGATACACCCTTAAAGGGGTATTCCCATCTGGGACATTTTTGGCATATGGCTAGGAAATGCCATAAATATCTGACAGGTGTAGGTCCCACTTCTTGGACCCAATGTTTTCTCTAGAACAGGGTCCCAAAGAGCACAAAGCCCGCGGCACGTATGTGGCCACCCTCCATTCACCACTATGGGACACCTGAAAATAGCCAGTCTCAGCTATTTCTGTAAGTCTCATAGTGGTAAATGAAGAGCTGGCTGCACTTGCGTGGCTTACTCTCCGTTCACTGCTATGGGACTTCCAGAAATATCTGAGCACACTTGCATATAGCAGTGTATTAAGAGGACATGGCGCATGCGCAGTGTGATCTCCGCTCACTGCTGCACTCTATTCTTGAAATAGGAGAAATTCTCATGTCTTAGATGTGCCAGACGGGGAAATACCTTTAACAAATTTAATTTAAAAGGCAAACTGACTCTGAAATATTGAAGTGGGAAGATGTTCCATACTTTGCATCTTAATGTAGCATCTATTCTTACCAGTGATCCAAGGGCTATTAGTATTGGGTGGGTCTAGACCCAGGATCATAAGCATCTGGTGTATGCTGAGGGTTTAATGGTAACAGACTTTAATCCAAGCAGATGACAGGGAATAAATGGGCCTCAGTGAGTTTTGGTGAGGAGACGCAGCTATTTCTTGATCCAAATAAGGCCTCCTGTTTTGGAAACCTGTCTAAAATCCACACTACGGGAAGATATAAATGAGGGACATGAACATGTGGAGTCACTGTGGGTAAAAATACATGGAGGCAACAAAAATAAATACTAATAGGAGTTTATTATAAGCCACCACAGAAAATTTACTACTAAGGCTACATTCACATGAACGTATTTTGTTTCCGTGTCCGTTCTGTTTTTTTTTGCGGATTGGATGAGGACCCATTCATTTCAATGGGTCCACAAAATATGTGGACAGCACACCGTATTCTGTCCGCATCCATATGTCCGTTTCGTAGCCCTGCAAAAAAATATACAGTAGAACATGTCCTATTCTTATCCTTTTTGTGGACAAGGATAGGTATTGTTACAATGGATCTGCAAAAAAATGGATGTCATATGGATGTCATCCTTTTTTTTTTTTTTTGCGGATCTGCAATTTGCGGACTGCAAAACACAACATTCATGTGAATGTAACCTAAGGGAAATAGATGAGGCGGTAAATCATAATGAGGTCATTATTATGGGGGATTTCAACTACTCAGATATAGACTGGGAAACTGAAACATTTAGATCTTATGAAGTGAACAGGTTCTTAGCAATAACCAAAGACAATTACCTTCCCCAACTGGTTCAGGACCCGACTAGAGGGACGGCCATACTAAACTTAGTATTAACCAATAGACCTGACAGAACAACAGATGTGCAGATGTGCAGGTTGGAAAACACCTGGGAAATAGTGACCATAAAGTAATAACCTTCCAATTGTCATTTAAAAGAGTGTTTCTTACGGGAGGAACAAAAATACCAAGCTTCCAAAAAAAGACAATTTGACCAGTTAAGAGAAGCCATTGGACACTGTCCTCAATGCAGCCACAAAATGAAATACTTTTAAAGACATCCTAAATTCTAATTGTAAGAGGTACATACCTTACAGGAAAAAAACGGGTAAGGAACAGGAAAATAAAAAAACAATTTAGACAAATGTAAAGCAAGGAATGACAAAAATAAAGCATTTAAATCACTAAAACAGGAGTGTAGTGAGGAAGCATTGAAAAACTATAAGGGAAAAATAGAATTCATAAAAGACAGATAAAAGCAGACAAACTGGAGATAGAGAGATTTATTGTCAAAGAGAGTGAAACTAACCCTAAAATGTTCTTCAATTATATAAATGGTAAAAAGTATAAATATGAAGGTGTCGGCCCTTTACAGAGTAATGAGGGGGCAGTCGCAGGGAGTAATGAGGAGAAAGTGAAGCTAATAAATATTTTTCTCCACTTTATTTCCCACTGAGGAAAATTAACTGTCAGATGAAATGCAGAATGTAAAAGTGAACTCCCCATTTAAAGTGCCCTGTCTGACACAGGAAGAAGTACAGCGGCATCTTAAAAAGATTAAAATAGACAAACCACCAGGTCCAGATGGCATACACCCCCGTATCCTAAGAGAATTAAGTAATGAAATAGACAGACCCATATTTCTGATATTTAACCTCTTCATGACACATGACGTACCGGTACGCCATGTTGTCCTAGTACTTAAGGACACACCGGTACGTCATGTGTATTTCCAATCACCGCCGCACGGCGGGCGGTGATCGGAACCCGGTGCCTGCTCAAATCATTGAGCAGGCACCTTGGCTAAATGCGCAGGGGGGTCCCGTGACCCCCCCCCCGTGTCGACAATCGCCGCAAACCGCAGGTCAATTCAGACCTGCGGTCTGCGGCTTTACCTGCGGTTTGCGGCGGCGATCGGCGGTGCCATCGGGTTCCCATGCGGCTGTAGGAGGGACCCGATGGCATGGAAGGCAGCGCGATGCCTAAGGAAGGCATCTTGCTGCCTTCCGGTGACGAGCCTGTGAGATCCAGCCCCCTGGATCTCACAGGCCGGAAGCTGTATGAGTAATACTCACTGTATTACTCATACAGCCAATGCATTCCAATACAGAAGTATTGGAATGCATTGTAAAGGGATTAGACCCCCAAAAGTTCAAGTCCCAAAGTGGGACAAAAAAATAAAGTGAAAAAAAGTGTGAAAAAATAAAGTTTTCCCCCCCAAAAATTTAAAGTTTTAAGTAAAAATAAACAAAAACGTAATTTGCCCCAAATAAAGTTAAAAAAATTGGTAAAAAATAGGTGAAAAAAAAAGTATACATATTAGGTATCGCCGCGTCCGTATCGACCGGCTCTATAAACATATCACATGACCTAACCACTCAGATGAACACCGTAAAAAAAACAAAAAAAAAACTGTGCTAAATAAACCATTTTTTGTCACCTTACATCACAAAAAGTGTAATAGAAAGCGAGCAAAAAGTCATATGCACCCCAAAATAGTGCCAATCAAACCGTCACCTCATCCCGCAAAAAATGAGACCCAACCTAAGATAATCGCCCAAAAACTGAAAAAACTATGGCTCTCAGACTATGGAAACACTAAAACATGATTTTTTTTTTGTTTCAAAAATGATATTATTGTGTAAAACTTACATAAATAAAAAAAAAGTATACATATTAGGTATCGCCGCGTCCGAATCGACCGGCTCTATAAAAATATCACATGACTTAACCCCTCAGATGAACATCGTAAAAAAATTTAAATAAAAACTGTGCTAAATAAACCATTTTTTGTCACCTTACATCACAAAAAGTGTAATAGCAAGCGATCAAAAAGTCACACGCACCCCAAAATAGTGCCAATCAAACCGTCATCTCATCCCGCAAAAATTATACCCTACCCAAGGTAATCGCCCAAAAACTGAAAAAATTATGGCTCTCAGACTATGGAAACACTAAAACATGATTTTTTTTGCTTCAAAAATGAAATCATTGTGTAAAACTTACATAAATAAATAAAAAGTATACATATTAGGTATCGCCGCGTCCGTGACAACCTGGTCTATAAAAATACCACATGATCTAACCTGTCAGATGAATGTTGTAAATAACAAAAAATAAAAATGGTGCCAAAACAGCTATTTCTTGTTACGTTGCCTCACAAAAAGTTTAATATAGAGCAACCAAAAATCATATTTACCCTAAACTAGTACCAACAAAACTTCCACCCTATCCCGTCGTTTCTAAAATGGGGTCACTTTTTTGGAGTTTCTACTCTAGGGGTGCATCAGGGGGGCTTCAAATGGGACATGGTGTCAAAAAAAACAGTCCAGCAAAATCTGCCTTCCAAAAACCGTATGGCATTCCTTTCCTTCTGCGCCCTGCCGTGTGCCCGTACAGCAGTTTACGACCACATATGGGGTGTTTCTGTAAACTACAGAATCAAGGCCATAAATATTGAGTTTTGTTTGGCTGTTAACCCTTGCTTTGTTACTGGAAAAAATGGATTAAAATGAAAAATTTGCCCAAAAATTGAAATTCTGAAATTTCATATCCATTTGCCAATAACTCTTGTGGAACACCTAAAGGGTTAACTACGTTTGTAAAATCAGTTTTTAATACCTTGAGGGGTGTAGTTTCTTAGATGGGGTCACTTTTATGGAGTTTCTACTCTAGGGGTGCATCAGGGGGGCTTCAAATGGGACATGGTGTCAAAAAAAACTGTCCAGCAAAATCTGCCTTCCAAAAACCATATGGCATTCCTTTCCTTCTGCGCCCTACCGTGTGCCAGTACAGCAGTTTACGACCACATATGGGGTGTTTCTGTAAACTACAGAATCCAGGCAATAAATTGGAATTTTGTTTGGCTGTTAACCCTTGCTATGTAAAAGTAAAAAAATAACATTAAAATGGAAAATCTGCCAAAAAAGTGAAATTTTGAAATTGTATCTCTATATTCCATTAATTCTTGTGGAACACCTATAGGGTTAGCAAAGTTTGTAAAATCTGTTTTCAATACCTTGAGGGGTGTAGTTTCTAGAATGGGGTGGTTTCTATTATGTAAGCCTCGCAAAGTGACTTCAGACCTGAACTGGTCCCTAAAAATTGGGATTTTGAAAATTTCTGAAAAATTTCAAGATTTGCTTCTAAACTTCTAAGCCTTGTAACATCCCCAAAAAATAAAATATCATTCCTAAAATGATCCAAACATGAAGTATATATATGGGGAATGTAAAGTAATAACAATTTTTTTAGGTATTACTATGTATTATAGAAGTAGAGAAATTGAAACTTTGAAATTTGCAATTTTCTACAAATGTTTGGTAAATTTTGTATTTTTTTATAAAAAAAAATGAAAATAATTTGACTTAATTTTACCAGTGTCATGAAGTACAATATGTGACGAAAAAACAATCTCAGAATGGCCTGGATAAGTCAAAGCGTTTTAAATTTATCACCACTTAAAGTGACACTGGTCAGATTTGCAAAAAATGGCCTGGTCCTTAAGGTGAAATAAGGCTGTGTCCTAAAGGGGTTAAGGACTCTTTAATGACAGAGAGTGTTCCACAGGATTGGTGCTTAGCAAATGTGGTGCCAGTATTTAAAAATGGGTCAAAAACAGAGACTGGAAACTATAGGCCGTAAGTCAAACATCTGTCGTTGGTAAACTGTATGAAGGTTTTCCAAGAGATGCTATTCTGGAGTCTCTCGGTGATGATAAGCGTAAAACATCGTATCAGCATAGTTTCATGAGGTATTGGTCCTATCAAACTAATTTAATCAGTTTCTATGAGGAGGTAAGTTTTAGACTTGACCGCAGCGATTCAATGGATGTCATTTATCTTGACTTCTTACAAGAATTTGACACTGTACCACATAAAAGGTTAGTATACTAAATGAGAATGCTTGGACTAAGGGAAAATGTCTGTATGTGGGTAAGTAACTGGCTCAGTGATAGAAAACAGAGGGTGGTTATTAACGGTACACACCCAGATTGGGTCACTAGTGGGGTACCACAGGGGTCAGTATTGGTGCGGTCACCGTCACTAGTGGGGTACCACAGGGGTCAGTATTGGGCCCTATTCTCTTTAATATATCTATTAATGATCTTGTAGAAGGCTTGCACAGTAAAATATAAATTTTTGCAGATGACACTAAACTGTGTAAAGTAATTAACACTGAAGAGGACAGTATACAACTACAGAGGGATCTGGATAGATTGGACGCTTGGGCAGAGAAGTGGCAGATGAGGTTTAACACTGACAAATGTAAGGTTATGCACATGGGAAGAAACAATGCAAGTCACCAGTACATACTAAATGCATCTTATTTATGAGGTTATGTTTCAAACTCTCTGAGCATTAGGGCATTAGGTAGTTTTTTGCTTTAAATGGCCTTTCCAGGCTCCAGATATTTGCAATATATCATTAGGAGGGGTCATTAATATCTAATCAGTGAGGGTCTGACACCCTGCAACCCCACCGATCAGCTGTCTCCTGCAGCCTTGAATGCCTGAACTTCCACTGGGAATGGAGCCGGAAGTAAAGCTCCTTTCATAGTGCAGTGACTGTGCTGGGTTACTGCAGCTCAGCTCCCATTCACTTGAATGGTGCAGTAACCCAGTGCGGCCAATGCACTTTACATGTATCTGTTTTTCTGGCTCCATTCAAAGTGGAAGATCTGCAGAGAACAGTTGATCAGTGGGGGTGCCAGGTGTGGACCCCCACAAATTGTCCATATCAATAGGTCATCAATATGTGGAGCCTGGAAAACCCCTTTAATACCATACAGCTTTTTCTTTTTGATAAGCTTTTGGTTGTTTAAAAAAAAAGTGAGTTTTGCTTTTCAGGGAAAAATATTGTGAAATGATGCAATAATCACGAGACTTGGAATAGAGTTCTTATGTCTAGAAACCAAGGCAAGTCATAAATAATTATTAACAAAACATGTTGGATAAACATTCCATATCATGTTTGCACTTTAAAGGTGAGGTCTCGTTTAGAAAACCCATTTTTTAAATACTCTGGTAGGAATTCTGAGTTGTAGAGGAATAAGGGTGGGGAGTGGATATGCCTGTGCAGTCCATGGTCAGTCTATTGATGTTATTGGGTACGGTGTAATGCTTTATGTCGTCTGTGACGTCACTGTGCACTTGTGGCCATGTTCCCAGATTACAGCGATCGATTTATGCACTACTTTATCTCAAATATCTTCTGTTCTGAGTATCTGCAGTGGCATCTACAGACTGTACATGTAATTTATATTAGCTACATATAGTTACATAGTTTATACGGTTGAAAAAAGAAAAAAGTCCATCAAGTTCAACCAAGGGAAAACAGAGGGTGGTTATTAATGGTACACACTCAGACTGGGTCACTGTCACTAGTGGGGTACCATCGGGGTCAGTACTGGGCCCTATTCTCTTCAATATATTTATTAATGATCTTGTAGAAGGCTTGCACAGTAAAATATCCATTTTTGCAAATGACACTAAATTGTGTAAAGTAATTAACACGGAAGAGGACAGTATACTGCTACAGAGGGATCTGGATAGATTGGAGGCTTGGGCAGATAAGTGGCAGATGAGGTTTAACACTGACAAATGTAAGGTTATGCACATGAGAAGGAACAATGCAAGTCACCCGTACATACTAAATGGTCAAACACTCGGTAACACTGACATGAAAAGAACTTAGGAATTTTAATAAACAGCAAACTAAGCTGTAGAAACCAGTGTCAGGCAGCTGCTGCCAAGGCCAATAAGATAATGCGGTGCATCAAAAAGGGCATAGATGCCCATGATGAGAACATAGCCCTGTCACTGTACAAATTACTAGTCAGACCACACATGGAGTACTGTGTACAGCTCTGGGCTCCTGTGAACAAGGCAAGCATAGGAGTGGTGACTGTGGGGAGATCTAATAACTATGTATAAATATATCAGGGGTCAGTCCAGAGATCTCTCCCATCATTTATTTAGGACTGTGACTGTGACAAGGGGACATCCTCTACGTCTAGAGGAAAGAATGTTTGTACACAAACATAGAAGAGGATTCTTTACGATAAGAGCAGTGAGACTATGAAACTCTCTCCCTGAGAAGGTGGTGATGGTGAATTCACTAAAAGAGTCCAAGAGGGGCCTGGATGTGTTTCTGGAGTGTAATAATTAGTGTTGAGCGAATAGAAGTTAATGAAGTAGAATTCAATCCGAATTTCAGGAAAAATTAATTTGCCAGAAATCTGAATTTCTTGACCCTTCGTGGTAACGAATGAATTCTTCCTGAAATGGTGGTAAAAAAAATAACAAACTCACCGGATCCATTTGATCGTGGGGAGGCTGTCGCACCCATCTTGATTGGAGAAAACACGCCAATTTTCACTCGCGCTGACCAGGTCATCACGCTTATTACAAAACTGGAGTGAGTAGTGTAAAAATGCAAAAAGTCGCTAAATTTTGCGCAAGTAAGTATAAAGAGTCGCAAAAGCTCTATTTCGAGATTTTTTTATGCCAGAATTCAGGAGAGAAGGTATGATAAATCAGGGCCTGTGTCCTATGTAACTTTTTGTGTAATTCTCAATATGCCAATTGGCATATTAATAAATACAGTATATAAATATTTTTGTCTATAGGAGAATGTGGACTGAGTAAATATCAGGTCTAGTACAACATTCAAACCTCAAGAACCTAAAAGAGGAGTTTACCAGTAATATGTTCCTGACAGAGTACTACAAGACCTTTCAGATGTAAGGTTCCATATGGTTGTAGGAGCAGACATATGGACCGTAATACAAAAAATGTCCTCTTGAACAGAAACAAGATGTTGCATCCCTTGTTTCTTGACTTTGATCAACAAATTCTCTCTATTACACATTGCTTATTATGACCATAGCATCTTGGTGACAACCGGGCTACAAGTTCCTACGAACTTCACCTGGTGCATTATTTTTTACAGTCGTCTGATAATGGATGCTCGTAGAGCTATAGTTCGTAAACCAAAATAACCATGTACTTCCCTTGGAGTTTGAAGTTACTTTTGGGCCTGAAAGAATTAACTCTTTCCGAAAGCCTTTTGACGCTTGAACCTAAACATGCTTGAAGAAAACCATCCTAAATTCCCTTCTCATGTACACTGAGTATTTCCATATGTGCATCTTATTTATGAGGTTATGTTTCAAACTCTCTGAGCATTAGGTAGTTTTTTGCTTTAAAGGGCCTTTCCAGGCTCCAGATATTTGTAATATATCATTAGGAGGGGTCATTAATATCCAATCAGTGAGGGTCTGACACCCTGCAACCCCACCGATCAGCTGTCCCCTGCAGCCTTGAATGCCTGAACTTCCACTGGGAACAGAGCCAGAAGCACAGCTCCTTTCATAATGCAGTGACTGTACTGCAGCTCAGCTCCCATTCGCTTGAATGGTGCAGTAACCCAGTGCGGCCAATGCACTTTACATGTATCTGTTTTTCTGGCTCCATTCAAAGTGGTAGATCTGCGGAGAACAGTTGATGAGTGGGGGTGCCAGGTGTGGACCCCCACAAATTGGCCACATCAATAGGTCATCAACATGTGGAGCCTGGAAAACCCCTTTAACACCATACAGCTTTTTCTTTTTGATAAGCTTTTATGAGTTTTGCTTTTCAGGGAAAAATATTGTGAAATGATGCAATAATCACGAGACATGGAATAGAGTTCTTATGTCTAGAAACCAAGGCAAGCCATGAATAATTATTAACAAAACATGTTGGAAAAACATTCCATATCACGTTTGCACTTTAAAGGCGAGGTCTCGTTTAGAAAACCCATTTTTTAAATACTCTGGTAGGAATTCTGAGTTGTAGAGGAATAAGGGTGGGGAGCGGATATGCCTGTGCAGTCCATGGTCAGTCTATTGATGTTATTGGGCACGGTGTAATGCTTTATGTCGTCTGTGACGTCACTGTGCACTTGTGGCCATGTTCCCAGATTACAGCGATCGTTTTATGCACTACTTTATCTCAAATATCTTCTGTTCTGAGTATCTGCAGTGGCATCTACAGACTGTACATGTAATTTATATTAGCTACATATAGTTACATAGTTTATACGGTTGAAAAAAGTCCATCAAGTTCAACCAAGGGATTGGTGGGGGACGTGAATCCCAGAAGGAATTGAGACTCAGATTTTTACACATTTTCATAAGCATTAATGTCATTTATAGTGTTGGGCGAGCATGGTCGGCCGAACACCATTTTGCTTGAGTCTACTCCCCGCACATTTGTTGGCTGCTATGCAGCCAATAAACGTACGGGGAACTACTGGCACTCACTGTAATGCCGTAGTCATGTTGGTTACTGGCATTACAGCGATTGGCTGGTCGGAATGCGTCTTCGGGTGCTATATAGCACTCGATGGCACGTGGTTCGGCTCAGTCTTAGTCAGGGCGAGCTGCAGCAGAAGGGACAGATAGTGTAGGGACAGGAATAGTTTACTTTTTTTTTTTAGGCAGGGTTTAGTATTGAAAGGTGTTAGAGAGACCCAAAAGTCCTTTTAAGGACTATTGTTTTTTTCTGGCTGCAATATATATTATTAGTGCGACCTGCGCTAAATTGCGTGCAATTGTTTGGCCGCTGCTGACAGTGACACAACCTCTGCTACATCTGTTGTGTTACATTTGCGCATTTTAAATATCTGCAACATTTAGCGCAATTGTTTGGCCGCTGCTGACAGCAATATTACCTGCGCTACATCTCCTGTATAACATTTGCGCATCCTAAATATCTGTGACATTCAGTGTAATTTTTTTCGCCGCTGGTGACAGTGACATTACCTGCGCTACATCTCCTGTATAATATTTGCGCATCCTAAATATCTGTCACATTCAGTGTAATTTTTTCACCATTGGTGACAGCGACATTACCTACGCTACATCTCCTGTATAACGTTTGCGCATCCTAAATATCTGTGACATTCTGTGTAATTTATTTGTGCACTTACAAAACCTGCGTTTCTGTACATGTGACATACTTGCAAGCATATATACCATTTAATATGCTCAAGCCGAGCAGTAAGGGATGGGGAAGTGACCGTGCTGCTGATGGTTCACGCAGAGGCCATGGCCCTGGGCGCGGTGAAACTGTGCCTGCTGCCAGAGCACAAGAAACACACTAATCCACGATACTTAGCTTCATGTCCCAGTTTGCAGGGCGGGGCAGGACACCACTCTCGAAGTTACACTAGTGCGACCAGGTGGTCGGTTGGATTGCAGCAGATAATGCTTCCAGTCGGTTAGGCACCACCCTGTGTTCCACAAAGTCCAGTCTCAGTAGCCAAGAGTCTGGTCAACAGAATCCTCACCCTGATCCTCCTTTCTCCCACCATGGAGAGTCTTGCCAAACAAGTGATCCCACACTCAGATCTTCCGAGGAGCTCTTTTCATCGCCATTGCTTGATTTGGGCCTCTCGCCAAGCCCGCTTGAAGATGGACATGAGGAGCTCTTGTGCACTGATTCCCAAACTCTCGAGCATTCACAGTCAGAAGAAGATGACGGTGGGGAACGGCAATTAGTGTTTCACGAGGTGGATGATGATGATAAGACACAGTTGCCAATAAGTCAACGGCAATTAGTGTCTCAAGAGGTTGATGATGAGGATGAGACACAGTTGTCAATAAGTGAGGTTCTTGTTATGTCAACAAGTCAGGAGGATGACCAGAGTGAGGAAGTGGAAGAGGAGGTGGTGGACGATGAAATCACTGACCCAACCTGGGAAGGTGGCAAGTCGAGCGAGAACAGCAGTACAGAGAGGGAGGGAACCGCAGAACCACAACAGGCTGGAAGAGGCAGTGGGGTGGCAAGAGGGAGAAGGCGGGCCACACCAAACAGGAACGCAACTGTTACCCGGAGCACCCCCTTGCAGCAATCTCCCTTGCTAAGGGGTAGGTGTTCCGCAGTCTGGCGCTTTTTTTAGGAAAGTGCAGACGATAAAAGAATTGTCATTTGCAACCTGTGCCGTACCAAAATGAGCAGGGGCATGAACACTAGCAACCTCACCACCACCAGCATGATCCACCACATGGCATCAAAGCAACGTAATAGATGGGCCGAACGCCTGGGTCCACAATCAGTGTCTGTGGGTCACACCACTGCCTCCTCTTCCCCTGTGTTACGTGCTGGCCAATCCCCTGTCCAAGACGCAGGCACTGATGCCTCCCGCCCTGCGCCTGGACCTTCACAAGCAGCATCAGTTAGCACATCCACTTCTGTGTCCCAGCGCAGAGTACAGATGTCCATACCCCAAGGCTTGGAACGAAAGCACAAATACCTAGCCACCCACCCACAGGCCATAACACTAAATGCGCACCTTTCCAAATTGCTGGCCCTGGAAATGTTGCCATTTAGGCTTGTGGACACTGAGGCTCTCCGCAACCTTATGGCTGCAGCCGTCCCTTGTTACTCAGTCCCCAGCCGCCACTATTTTTCCCAGTGTGCCGCCCCCGCCTTACACCAGCATGTGTTCCGTAACATCACCCGTGCACTGACCAACGCAGTTATTGGGAAGGTCGACTTAACGACTGACTCATGGACAAATGCTTTTGGCCAGGGACGCTACATTTCCCTGACGGCACACTGGGTGAACGTTGTGGAGCCCGGGAGCGAGTCGTACCCTGGGATGGCACAGGTGCTACCGACGCCAAGGATTGCGGGCCCTACTCCCATCAGGATTTCCGCCACCACCTACATTAGTGGCTGCAACCCCCACCTTCTTCTCCTTCACCATAGGATAACTTTAACTACCGTTCCTTTCTACTTTAAGTCTGATGATCCTATATCTTCTCATTTAGGGGTTGTGTGGTCACATTTGCAGCTCTCTCCATTCACTTTTGCAACTATCCAACTTGACTATTTTAGTAAGTCCCATAGGAATGAATGAAGAGAGCTGTGCCCTCTATTCACAGCAGGTGCAGGATTGGGGGTACTGGGTCTGGTGGAAGGTGCTGGTCTCAGAATTAGCACACATATAAAGACATTCCTGTGGATATCACACAAATGTCCCTGTAAATCAGGCAGTGGTTTTTGCATATAATTTGGATTAACCTGGTATGATGTTCTTACTGACTTCCCCAGAGGCTTCTTGATATTTGAGATGGTAAGGGTCCATTCACACGTCCGCAATTTCGTTTCGCATTTTGCAGAACGGAATTGCGGACCCATTAATTTCTATGGGGCAGCATGATGTGGTCCGCAATTCCGATTGCGGACAAGAATAGGCATATTCTATTAGTGCCGGCAATGTGCGGTCCGCAAAATGCGGAACGCACATTGCCGCTGTCCGTGTTTTGCGGATCCACAAAACACATTGCGGACGTGTGAATGAACCCTAACCGAGCTTATCCTTAAATATGGTTCCCTGATTTCCACAGCACATGAAAACGGCAAAATGAAAAAATAGGTTGTTACATAATATATTGACGGTTTTGATGTGCTCCCCAAACACTGATATCAGGGACAAAATTGCACCTTTGGTGCCCATAAATACAGTAGATCAAGATGAGTTTATGAAGTGCTGGCTCGGACTAGCCCACAGGGCAACAGGTGAATCCCCAAGTGGGCCCCTAAGTACGGGTGGGCTCCCAGTCCTCCACCCTTTGCACTAGTTGCACATGGCCAGTAGTTTGACCCCACTACATATGAATAGGCAGCTTACAGAATCTCAAGCAGCAGTTTATTATTATAGGGGCATTGGGTGGCAGAGAAGACTTCTAGGCAAAAAGGCACTCCAGCCAGTATCCTTTTTCCCCAGATACCCAGCTTCTGAAAGTTGCTGTAAGGACCCCATAATCAATCATCTGGAGCATCTTGATGTCATGTGAGAATGTAGTATTTGCATGTAGCGGTACATTGAGCCCCCAAAATGATTTTTTTTTGCCCCAGACACCCCAGGTTTCCAACACAACTTCACAGTCAGGTTTCTACATGCAGTTCTGGAAGCCAAAATCAGAAGTGGATCATAAAAGGATCGAAAGTATAAGGCCTCTTTCACACCTATAGCTGTGAGTTATCTGATCCTCAGTTGTGTCATGTGACCAACACTCTGACTCTCCAACTAACACAGTGTCTAATGTGTGGACAGGAAGTCAGTTTATCTATTCATTCCTGTGAGACTGACAATGAGGCTTCCATACGAATGAATAGAGAAACTGACTTCCTGTCCACACATTAGACACTGTGTCAGTTGGAGAGTGTTGGTCACATGACACAGCTAAGGAGCAGAAGGGAGGATATAACTCACAAATACATTCACTAGTAAGAAGATTGTATCTGCAGGACAATTAACATCATGTATCATGTTAATGAGAAAGAGAATAAACATTTTTGTGGGAGTGCTCCTTCAACTACGAGATCAGCTTCATTCATTAATGTGTTTTGATATACTGTATCTTTACATTCCCCTCCCCCATGCTTATTTCACCGATCCCGAATTATACAGTATGCGGAAATGAAAATACAGTAATACAGTACACATCACCAAGTAGATGGAAATAGTTATGGACACTTTTTCACACGATATTGAAGTAATTACAATACCATGGTAACTTACCAGAGATACATTTAAATCTCTAAAGGTTTCTTTATTTTAATTTTTTTTTTCAATTCCTGCTGAGTTTTTTTATGCCTCTGGGAATCTGAGGGACTGAAACCTTGTAGGTGTGTGTTAAGAATAATTCTAGGATCCAAGCCAGCTGGTCTGGATGGGATCCAAAGCATTACAACACATTGCTCCTGAGGGCATTGCGGGGTCTGTTAAGCTCCATACATGCTCTATTAAAACAGATGCTTATGCTTAGGAGAATTTCATTGGGGCGAACGTCTGCTTGACTTCCTGATATCAAAAATGTAGCACAGATAGCTCAAAACTACTACTGTATACTGTGCTATACAATACCGTAACAGCAGCTAGATCAAATTATGAGCAATACACCTTAAAATCACATGAAAATATACAACAAAAAAGAAAGTTATTTTACACATCAAGAAATCATTTAATTTCCAGATTCTCCAGACCACAAGAATTATTTCTTCTGGAGATACAAAAAAAGTCAACCTCTGATCCTCTTCCGGTTCATCTCTGGGTTCACACCACTTGTAAGGTGTCCATACAATAGCTGGTTCAGAGGAGCGTAATGGGGAGAGAGGAAAAAGCAGCTGTCAGACAGGAATCTCCCTGAAGAACAAAAGGAACAGACTTTAAAATTCAAAATGAAGATAATGTAGGCCACTTTTAGTTGGTAAAGTTGGGATTAAAGAAGAGCGAATTATTAAAACGTTCGATTCGGCTGATTCGCTGAATAAAAAAATAAATAAATCACTTCATAACTAATTACTTCGTCACGAAGTGCATTTTTTGGTAAGTAGGGGGTGCAATGACAGGGAGCTGCGATAACGCTGACCCCGTCATTGTACCCCTCAGATGCCGCGTTCATACATGAGTGTAAAAACGGTGTAAAATTAACATTAAAAAAAAATGTAAATCAAACTTACCGCCTCCATTTGCTCGCGATGGGCCGGCCGCCACCATCTTGCTTGAAGATCTGGCACGAAATCTCGCGAGGTGTCATCATTACGACGCGGCCCATCGTGAGCGAATGGAGGAGGTAAGTATGATTTTTTATATTTTTTTTAAACTATTTCAGATTAAATCGATTTCTCTAACACGAAGCATGAGGAAATTCAGCTTCGAGGCGAATTTAATTTATCCTGAAATTCGGATCGAATTCCACTTTGTGGGATTCGATTCACTCATCTCTAGTCGGGATATTTAAGATCCCACCATGGGAACTCCCACACCCCCACCCATTTCAGCCCAATGACAGCCCAGATTTGACAGTTTAGTGTCCTGGGTACTTTGTAGTCCGGACGTTCGTGGACATTTGCACCTGTTAACCCGATGCCTGCGATTTTGTCCCCACGCACAGGCACGGGCCTGGGCTTCTTCATTCCCCCTGCCAAAAACTTTGCAGCAGTTCTTGCCACAGTTCCACAGCAAAAACAACAGCAAAAACTGCAGGCATTAAGCATGGATTTGTCCTATGGAAAAGTCTGCAGACTTCACTCTCTCCATTGCAAAGGTTGAAATTTGCAGGCAGGGGAGAACAACCACAGGTTAATTTATTTTAAGTTTTTGTACACAGCGTGTGGATGAGGTTTCTTAAAATTGCATCCACTTTTCAGGTACTGTGCAATGCTGCAGATCTACTGCATGAAAATCTATGACAGCAAATCCACAGCCATTAAGTCACGTGTGGGCATACCATCGGGGTATGACTTTTTTTTCTAGTAGTTTTCCCACAAGCTTCTCTATAGGACTTCAAAGACTGTAGAAAAATTGCTGCTACAAGTGTGACAAAATAAAAAATTCCACCAAAAACATCTTCCAGAAAAACTATATAAAACTACTTAAAACATCGAATTGTTTAAAAAGCTTAAAAACATAGGGGGGGGGGGGTGTTATCAAACTGGTGTAAAGTAGACCTGGATCAGATTCCGCCTTTCATTCTTCACACCCCATTGGAAAATGAAAGGTGGAATCTGATTGGTTGCTATGGGCAACTAAGCCTTTTCTACTTTACACCAGTTTGATAAATCTCCCCCAGTGTGTGTGAAGGAGACCTGATACCTTCTGCACATGGTCATGATCTATGGATCTATATTACAGCATCCATAGAAATCAATGGGCCCATAGTGTTTATTTTCATTAAGAATCAGCAAAATAAATAAACAAACAAATAAATAAATTATCCATCATATGTTTCCGAGATATCTTCTAGATGGCTGCTTCAGGACAATACTGTTCATAAGTACCATACTATTACTATGGTTCATGTAGTTCATCATGGAAGGTAGGAGAGAAGGTAGGAGAGAAGGATGAAAAGAAGGAAGGGAGGGTGGGAGGAAGGATGGATGGATGGATGGATGGATGGAGGAAGAAAGGTTTGAAAGAAAGAAGGAAGTGAGGAAAAAAGGATGGAAGGAAGGGAGGGATGAGTAGAGAGAGAAATGAAAAGAAGGAAGACAGTGATGAAGGTCTGTCTGGTACTCAGAAGTGAATTACAGGTACAGCATTCACTGAAGTCAGTTCTGCTATCTCTGCTCCTGATTAGGTTTCTGGTGGTGAATCAGGACCCAGTGTCTATCTTTGCGGATTATTGATCCTGTGCCTACATGTTACGAAGATGAACATCTGCAAAGATGTTTATATTCTTGCTTCCATGTGTTTCCTCCAGGTTTTTGACAGTTTCCTCCCACAGTCCAATTTGGTTTCATTTCAACTTTAAGCTGTCATAATGCTTTGCATCACATTTATTATGTGCCTGGTGTTAAGCTGTCTAAACTCAAGAAGTTCATTCCTGATAATTGCCTACTGCTAAGCTGAAGGCAAATCCGAATATACAGATGTAGCAGGGTTAACACACAAACTCTTATCTCAAATTTCTTAACTCATCGCGTTATCTTGAAACAAAAGCCATTGAAAAGCAATTGAAGGTGTTTGCTTAACGCATTTAGTTTAGATAACATCCGTACATGGAGCAATCATCTCCTCTGTATGGGCATGAGCGGTTAACCTACTGTAGTTGCTCATCTCTATTGAGAATCATTGCTTGCTGGCAGGAAATGGGGATTTAATGTGCCATTTGTAAATTCATCGAGTGATCGATGGTACATTTACCCCGGGCAATTAACAGGAATGAGCACTTTTAAAAACACCGGTTTCCAATAATTGCTCCATTTCTCAGTCAATGTATCAGGGCCTTATGTTAATCTGGCTCACCTAATTGGTGTCTATGAAATTGGCCCTTTTTTGTGTGTTTGAGCTTAACATAGAGAGATTAGATTGTGAGCCCCACTGGGCACAGGCATTGATGTAAGTAATGGCTATGGGCATAACTATAGCTATAGCAGCCATAGCACTTGATATGGGTCACAAAGGTGGGTGAGACCAATCCAGTGCCACATTGTACCTTTTTGAGGGGAATAACAATATAGTGACTTTTTGCTATAATGTGTTTTTTTTTTTATATGGTGCTATTATACATGCTTTAATTATTGCTACTTATGCTGCTGCTTTAATTTTATTACATCACGACATGGCGGGGGTCCCATCTCATTTTGCTATGAGGGCCAATGATTATCTCTAAACTGTAGGATATATTTTTGCTATATAAGCAGTAAGCTAATAAATCCTCATTTATTATAGAGATTTCCGGCTGTTGGGACTTTTTGGGGTAACTTGTGAATTTAAAAAAGAAAAAAGAAAAGAAAAATAAATCTGACACTGAAAGTAAAGCCCTGGCCACAAAACATCTGACCACTGCTTAGTAGATGCTATTTGCCGGGCATGGCACAAACCCCCCTAAAATAGCTCAAAAATGCATAAAAATGTTGGCCCATTTTTTGGAGCACCTTGAGACCTTCATCTCTTTCAACAAGTCACTTAAAGGGGTTATCCAGTTTTCTCATATGGATGACAATAGCCTAAAGGATGGGTCATCAAGATCAGATCGGCGGGGGTCCGTCTCCTGGCAGATCAGCTGTTTGAAGACCCTGCAGGGCTCACCCGACTACTGGGTTCTCTTCACTATTTACCTGCTCGGCATCGACATTACAGCGGCAGAGCAGTGGGACAGAGCGTACCTACAACTACTCCATCCCATTCAAGTGTAGGATGACCTGAGGATAGGTCGGACAGCGCCTTTAATAAATGTGGTTCAAAAAGTGTACGCCATTTCTTTGGGTGAAAATTACACCAGAATTCTGGTGTATTCTCTTTAAGGCTACTTTCACATCTGCGTTTTCCTTTTCGGTTTTGAGATCCGGCATCGGATCTCAAAACTGGATGAAACGCTTCCGTTTCGTCCCCATTCATTGTCAATGGGGACAAAACTGAACAAACCGGCACGGAGTACACCAGAATACATTCTGTTCCGTTTTGTTGCGTTTCCATGCCGGACACAAAACTGCTGCAAGCAGCGGGGTTTTTTTTGTGAGTCATGGGACACTGATCAAGACAAATCCGACGAGAAACACAATGTAAGTCAATGGTGCCAAATCCATTTTTTCAGACACGAAAAAAAATAAGGATCTGGCGCCTATTGACAGTGGTTTTAGTGACCGATCCGTCTTGTTAGTTTCGGAGATAATACACCCGAGATCCGTTCTGAATGGATGCAGACGATTGTATTATTGACCGGATGATCCCCTGTCGGATCCAGCAAAAATGCAGATGTGAAAGTAGCCTAAATCATAATTGTGTTCAACAATCATTCTAGCTAAGCATGGCAGGATACTACTCACTGTTATGGCTTCCTTTAGAAGATTTGTGTCATTAATAAAGCGGTAACCATTGTAATTTTCAGGGCTGACGTCATGGTTATGTCTGTCTCCAGTCCAGAGTGTATGATACACATGTGTGTTTCACTGGAATTGTCTATAGATTCTGTAGAAGAGCCTGTCTATCATTATGGAGTTTAGGAAGTTACCCAATGTAGGACGTGATGTCATTGAAACAATTTTCACCGAACCCTGGTGCTAACAAACTGCAGATGCGACTCTTTTGCCCACATCCAAATACTGAATTGGAAGTTTGGTATACCGAGGGCTTAACGTTAAAGGTGATGTCCCATGAGAAAATACATTTACATTTTTCAAACCAGCTCCTGGATCTGAACACTTTTGCAACTGCATGGAATTAAAAGTTTATTATAGCCACTGAGCTATTCTCTGAAATCTATCTGTATAGCGCCACCAAGCTGCCAGCTTGAAATAAATCTAAGGCCTCATGCACACGACTGTTGTTGTGTTCCGTGTCCGTTGTTCCGTTTTCCGTGATTTTCTGAGGACCCCTTGACTTTCAATGGGTCCGTTGAAAACTCTGATAATGCACCGTTTGTCATCCGCGTCCGTAATCCGTGTTTCCAGTCCGTCAAAAAAATATGACCTGTCCTATTTTTTTCACGGACAACGTTTCGTGGACCCATTCAAGTCAATGGGTCCGTGAAAAAACATGGAGGCACACAAGATTGTCATTCGCGTCCGCGTCCGTTTTTTTCCTATCATTTGCAAGGCAAGCTTAACTTAGATTTTTTTTTTCACTTTTCATGTCTGGTGATCCTCCAAAAATCAAGGAAGACACACGGAAACAAAAACGGAAACGGATCACGGAACAACGAAACAGCTTTTTGCGGACCGCAAAAAAATCCTGTTGTGTGCATGAGGCCTCATGTTTTATGCCTCTGTTTGATGTATACGTTGCAAAAAAAGGATACAAAAACGCAGCACAGCACGTTCTTGTATCCTGCACAGTCCAGTAAAAAAAATATATATATACTTTTTTTTTTTTACAATGGAACTCTATGTTGAACGGATGCCACTGTATGGCATCAGTTTGAGGCATCTGTTTAATGTGTACGTTTTTTGTATACATTGAAAGGATAGGAAAAACATGATGTGAACCCGGCCTAATAAATCTAGCACAGGAATTGCAGCAATAAAGGGAGATCTCTGGATCCATGTGAGGTACAGGGCTGGTTCTGGCTTTGTTAGAAAGAGCTTATCATGTACTTTATGATGTCTGATTTTCTTTTTTTTTACATTACCCATGGGTTAACCCCCATAGATGCTAGCACTTGTAGTTTCACGACAGCTATGGATACATTCACGCTGTGTACGGGGTTACTCTTTATTCTGGCAGCAGGTTATATCCTCCACTTGGTTACACCCGAAGCATTGGATAAATATAAAAATATTACATTTGACTTTCATTACCTTAGAATTAAGTTAACGTGTCACCGCCCATATGATTTTAATAAGATCTTTCTTGGTGAGATCATATCATCAGACCAATGAATTAAGATAAATATAGGCCATCTATTATGAAGGGAACATATGGAATAACTGGAGATCGCACCAGCAATCCATGTAATTGGGCGACTCAAATTGCTCAGCCACAGTTAATACTTTAATGGTCCTGTTCTGTAGCACATTGCGTCTTATATGAATCCCGTCCAACGCAGTCTCCAGGGGTTATATTATATGTACCGCCTCACATAAGTGAGAACTCAAGCAAATTATTTCCAAGATACATCAAGCAATTTTCACACTTTTACAAAAGACACCCTGTCACCCCATATTTTAGGCTAAAGTGTAATTCTAGGACACACCTAAATTTTGTTAGCATCCACCTCAAAAACTAGCGATGAGCGAATCGAAGTCAAACGAATTGACTCCGATCCGAATTTCAGGAAAAATTTGATTCGCCGCAAAGCCGAATTTCCTCTCACTTAGGGGTAACAGATCAATTTTCCCTGAAATGGCGGGGGAAAAAAACTACATACTCATCTCATTTGCGTGCGAAGAGGCCGCTGCGGCCATCTTAATCGAAGATACCGGGCGGAATCTTGTGAGCGGTGACGTCTGACATCACCAAAGAGGGGGATGTGATGACATCTTCACCTCACAGTGCAAGATTTTGTGCGGTGTCTACGCAATCAAATGGATAAGGTGAGTATTTATTTATTTTCTACCCGGTTAACCCTTGAAAACCCTGAATGTTAATCTCACATGCCACGATCAGAAATAAACGCAGCATCTGATGGGTTCAATGATGGGGGCGGTGCGATCACCATTCCCCGTCATTGGGTGCACTACATAGAAAGAAATGTGCTTCATGACAAAATAATTTGTGAAGACCACACAATTGCATTACCTGCAAGACCACCAAGAAGACATTAAGAACTATCTTCTAGGGACATAGGAGTCTCAAAGAAATATATGCACACATGATGGAACTGAAAATATGTCACAGGAAATATGGTCTGAATAAGGGGTGGTCTTCTAAAAGAGGTAAGTGGAGAGATTCCACTGTATATTGATATTTAACATACTATATGTCATGCAAGAGGGTGTGGACCCACAGCACCACTGACCAGCTATACCCTGGAGGGGCGTGAGTAAGTAACCACCTGGTCTTAACTAGAGCCTCTGATGGTCAGAATAGGCTTGGGCTGTTAGGGTAGTCACCAGTTGCCACTCCAGAGCAGTCCCCTGGTCAGTGGCAGCTGACCTGGGGGTCAGAGATACTGGTGCAAAGCACAGAAGGGAGAGACGTAGTCAGAAAGTCCAGAGTCAGGGCAGGCAGTGATCAAGCAAAGCCCATAATCGAAGTCCAAGTTCAGAGGCACAGTCCATTTAATCGAGAAGCGGGGTCCGGTTAACAGTAAAACAGAAACTTCAAAACACCTTCACACAAGGAACTAGACTGGCTAGTGACCAAGATTGCTCAGGCGACTTCCTGAGACAGGAAGCACCTT
The DNA here is from genome assembly GCF_905171765.1 of Bufo bufo. Taxonomy (NCBI): domain Eukaryota; kingdom Metazoa; phylum Chordata; class Amphibia; order Anura; family Bufonidae; genus Bufo; species Bufo bufo. The sequence continues at coordinate 741,868,400 of NC_053389.1, read as the reverse complement.
TAAATACATCCTGCAATCCAACCATTGGCTGGGGAGATAGAGGGCGTGTACGTGCTGCCTCACAAAGGAGGAGAGACATGCCCGTGCATGCCCTAACAAACAGTACAGGACTCTAAGCAGGAAGAAAGCTCCATCACGGAGTGCAGATACAACAATTTAAGCTACCTGCTGCCCGTGCTTGTCAGCATGGTGCACGGAAGCAGGAGGGAATGAGGCAGCCTGGCACCCGTGCCCGCATTTAGGGGCAGCAGCGCAGGCACGGACCACTGGGCTAACACCATAGTATTGGTGGAGGTGTCATAGTCCCATGTCAAAGTGTCGGACTATGCGTCAGCCATTAGGGAGATGGCTGTTAGTGACAATGATCAGTTTCTCAAAGCAAATCCACATGTAGATGCCTAAACCAGGGTTACACAACAAAATTGTTGGACATCGGTCTTACGCTGGATGTAGGTCTTGTCATTAGCTAGTTGAGAAACTACAGATGCAAATCTTTTAGGCAAATATGTCCCAATAGGGCAATAAAGAAGTCAAAAAATCCTTTATAGAAGCTACCAATAGCCACAGAGAGGTTTAAAGGGATTCTGTCACCTCTCATAACCCAAATTCGGATTTTAAACCAGTCATGGTCCACAGCTTACCTTGAATCGGCTGTGCTGTTCTATATTGTAATCCGTCCAGTAGTTTTGCAGAAAAACAACTTTTATAATTATGCAAATTAACCCTGAAGGTGCCCAGAGGGGCGTTATGTTCCCCTTTGTGTGCCCAATAACGCCCCTCTTACAGTGCCCAAAACGCCTTCCTCCAGAATCCCTGACCGCCCACAGCGTCTCATCCCTCTCCTCCCCCTCCCTGACGGCCGAGCGAAGTCTCGCGCCTACGCAGTACCCACTGAGGGCTGCGCCAGTGCGATTTGATGGAGACTGAGGGCAGGAGCTTCATCGTCGTCACTGGACATGCGCCGAGCCCAGTGACGTCCGATGCTCGCTCTTCCCTCAGTCTCCAGCAAATCGCACTGGCGCAGCCCTCAGTGGGTACTGCGTCTGCACGAGACTTCGCTCGGCCGTCAGGGAGGGGGAGGAGAGGGATGATACGCTGTGGGCGGTTAGGGATTCTGGAGGAAGGCGTTTTGGGCACTGTAAGAGGGGCGTTATTGGCCGATTCAAGGCCGATTCAAGGTAAGCTGTGGAGCATGACTGGTTTAAAATCCGAATTTGTGTTATGAGAGGTGACAGAATCCCTTTAAGGTGGGAATTACCCTGTTTTATAACATTCATGCGGTCATCATTACACCCAAAATAATTTGAATCATGTTTTTTAATTAAACACAAATCTTCAGTACATCATATGTCACAAATCTAAGAAATTGTAAAGAAACTAAAAGGAAGCTATTAGGAAAAAATGCCAGCAAACTCAAAAACTGCTACCAGTTATCCTTTACTATTATAGGTATTAGAAGAATGGCCGTGGCTGCTAGAGACCCAGGTTACGTCTGCAGAGTAAGAAATCAGAAACTGGATGCTCACTAGTAGCAGACCTATAAGAATGACCAAGGGATACAGGAGAGTAATCAGCAAGCAGAGTCAGAACCAGCAAAGTTCGTGCAAACCAAATCAGTAGACAAGGGGTTAATCCAGAGACAAGCAAATCAGTTGACCCGGAGGGTCAATAATAACCAAATCAGCTTAGAGTAGTACAATGTACAAATGAAGTAACAGGAGCAAGGATACATATGAAATCACAGGCTCTGACATAGAGTCATTTCCCAATTTAAATCCCTGGATGATTGGATGCTGTGTCAGAACCGTGATTGACTCAGTGCACCCTCTCTCTTATAGGGCAACCATTCAGGGCTTGGCCACTCAGCAGGGCAACCCTCCAAAAACAGCCATATGACTGGCACACACACTACTCCTGTTCTCCCCCAGCACCGCTGTGGACTGGTGGCTGTTGGGCTGAGATGATGAAGACAGAAATAACGTCAATAGTAAAAAATGCACCATGTACACACATCTATTTTGCAATTATTCAACCCTGAACCAAAGCGACTATAAAGAATTGTATGGTTTGAAATACCCATTTCGAACATCATACTTGCAAAGTCAATCATGACCCCCATCTACAGTATGAGTCAGAGTGGACAGCATACCAGCTACAGAGGACATCTCAGGCTCTGGAGGAACAGACATGTCTATGTGTGAGCTGCACAGGGAGCAAATACATTTCAAAGGATAACATTTAATGTTTGACTGCTCCCATAATGGCGCTGTAGGTTCTACGTCAGATTAGCGATAGTTGCTGGTGTCCTGGCAGCAGAATACTCTGTGATGTCTGAAGGCGTTTGGCGAATGTGCAGATACTGGCAGCGGTTATTGTTGAGTGCAGAAAAGGAAGCAGCCAGGGACAGCCAAGACCATTGAGCCCTCCTTGGATTCACTGCATGCCCATTAATACTATATTGTGCTCTGCAAAATAACATAGAAACATAGAATGTGTCGGCAGATAAGAACCATTTGGCCCATCTACAGGGTGTGCCATTTATATGGATAAACCTTAATAAAATGGGAATAGTTAGTGATATTAACTTCCTGTTTGTGGCACATTAGTATATGTGAGGGGGGAAACTTTTCAAGATGGGTGGTGACCATGGCGGCCATTTTGAAGTCGGACATTTTGAATCCAACTTATGTTTTTTCAATAGGAAGAGGGTCATTTGACGCATCAAACTTATTTGGAATTTCACAAGAAAAACAACGGTGTGCTTGGTTTTAACGTAACTTTATTCTTTCATGAGTTATTTACAAGTTTCTGACCACTTACAAAATGTGTTCAATGTGCTGCCCATTGTGTTGGATTGTCAATGCAACCCTTTTCTCCCACTCTTCACACACTGATAGCAACACCGCAGGAGAAATGCTAGCACAGGCTTCCAGTATCCGTAGTTTCAGGTGCTGCACATCTCGTATCATCTGAAGGCAATCGTATATGCTGTGAAGATACGAGATGTGCAACACCTGAAACTACGGATTATGGAAGCCTGTGCTAGCATTTCTCCTGCGGTGTTGCTATCAGTGTGTGAAGAGTGGGAGAAGAGGGTTGCATTGACAATCCAACACAATGGGCAGCACATTGAACACATTTTATAAGTGGTCAGAAACTTGTAAATAACTCATGAAATAATAAAGTTACGTTAAAACCAAGCACACCATTGTTTTTCTTGTGAAATTCCCAATAAGTTTGATGTGTCACATGACCCTCTTCCTATTGAAAAAACTAAAGTTGGATTCAAAATGGCCGACTTCAAAATGGCCGCCATGGTCACCACCCATCTTGAAAAGTTCCCCCCTCACATATACTAATGTGCCACAAACAGGAAGTTAATATCACCAACCATTCCCATTTTATTAGGGTGTATCCATATAAATGGCCCACCCTGTTGTATGCCCAATATACTGAGTACTATGGATAGCCCCTGGCCCTATCTTATATGAAGGATGGCCTTATGCCTATCCCATGCATGCTTAAACTCCTTCACTGTATTTGCAGCTACCGCTTCTGCAGGAAGGCTATTCCATGCATCCACTACTCTCTCAGTAAAGTAATACTTCCTGATATTACTTTTAAACCTTTGCCCCCTCTAATTTAAAACTATGTCCTCTTGTAGCAGTTTTTTTTCTTTCAAATATTCTCTCCTCTTTTACCTTGTTGATTCCCTTTATGTATTTAAAAGTTTCTATCATATCCCCTCTGTCTCGTCTTTCTTCCAAGCTATACATGTTAAGGTCCTTTAATCTTTCTTGGTAAGTTTTATCCTGCAATCCATGTACTAGTTTAGTAGCTCTTCTCTGAACTCTCTCCAAAGTATCAATATCCTTCTGGAGATATGGTCTCCAGTACTGAGCACAATACTCCAAATGAGGTCTCACTAGTGCTCTGTAGAGCGGCATGAGCACCTCCCTCTTTCTACTGGTAATTCCTCTCCCTATACACCCAAGCATTCTGCTAGCATTTCCTGCTGCTCTATGACATTGTCTGCCTACCTTTAAGTCTTCTGAAATAATGATCCCTAAATCCCTTTCCTCAGATACTGAGGTTAGGACTGTATCACTGATTTTATATTCTGCTCTTGGGTTTTTACGTCCCAGGTGCATCATCTTGCACTTATCAACATAAAATTTTAGTTGCCAGATTTTTGACCATTCCTCTAGTTTTCCTAAGTCCTTTTCCATTTGGTGTATCCCTCCAGGAACATCAACCCTGTTACAAATCTTTATGTCATCAGCAAAAAGACACACCTTACCATCGAGGCCTTCTGCAATTTCACTGATAAAGATATTAAACAATATGGGTCCCATGTTGCCTTAAATTCATTGATTGCACCATTCCATAATATGTAATACAGATAGTCAAAAGTTGTCCTGCAATTCACATTTACAACTGGGCAAAGTTATTTTTAAACAATGTCTATGGTCATCTCTACACTGACCAAATATTACATGAGTAACCCATCCCTCCCTCCCTTCCAGAATCTGAAGGTTGAGTCAACGCCATAATACAGACCCAAACAATCTTAACACTGGAATCTGCAGCCAAAATGATTGTTCAATAGCATTTAGCATATTATACACCAAGCGATGATCTAATGTTATGATCATCGTTTATTCAATGAAGGACATTACCTCATCGTATTCTGTCCAGGAAATTGGCTAATGATTGCTGGGATGTGAAGGATCAACAAAGCCAGTAGTATTTGTAAGTGCAGAGGCTTCTTAGCTCTACCTGTAGGTCAGTGTAGTATTCATGTACCTGAGGGCTCCGGATTTTAAATCAAGACCATTTGCTTCTGTCATGTGCTTGGCAGGGGGTTATGTTATTCATCTTCCTGGCTGATTAAATTTAGGATATGCCAAAAATGTCTGGTAGATGTTGATCGGTGGGCATGCTTGGTTGTTTTAGTAACCCCCATAGATCTCCTTTACTTCTCCACTTTGCAGCAAGTCATTATTAGAATGTTAAACTTTGCATTCAGCATGTTCTAGGTACACTGAGACTATATAGTAGAATAGTTTTCCCAGGATTGAGATTTGCAGTAAATTCACATTTTAGGCCTTATTCACATCAACGATCACACAATTTGGTCTAGCATTTCTGACAAAATCTCTGACTGAGGTCCCTAATGGAGCCTGTGACACAGATGTGAACCCTGCCTTTTTGGCACAGGGAATGACTCATCATGAATAGCTTTTGGTCACATTTTCAGATTTTTTTTTACAAAATGAAAACTTAAAACAAAGTGTACACAAGTGTTCTTCCTCATCTTTCTTCTTTGCTCAAGATATCCAGGGATGAGATGACCAAAGACCATCTTTCACAAAAAATTTTAAAAAACCTCTGCATTACACTGTAATGCAAAATTTATATTTTCCAAAGCTGGTCATCTTGCGCCACTCCTCTTAAGATATTTTGAATCACTTGTATTTGGCGCACAGCATGAGCTCCACTTTTGTGCTGCATTTTCTTAGTAAATCTTCCCCCTTCCCAATGAAGGGGGAAGATTTACTAAGAAAATGCAGCACAAAAGTGGAGCTCATGCTGTGCGCCAAATACAAGTGATTCAAAATATCTTAAGAGGAGTGGCGCAAGATGACCAGCTTTGGAAAATATAAATTTTGCATTACAGTGTAATGCAGAGGTTTTTTAAATTTTTTTGTGAAAGATGGTCTTTGGTCATCTCATCCCTGGATATCTTGAGCAAAGAAGAAAGATGAGGAAGAACACTTGTGTACACTTTGTTTTAAGTTTTCATTTTCCGCCTAGTTTTGAAAAGTGTGAAGGAATAAGGAACCTGGGTAAGATAAAGTCATAAACCATGCCACATTTACATTTGCTGTGATTCTAATTTTTCCACAAAACAATAGTGTTTATTTTGCCAGCTATGAGATGGTATAACAATAAGTGTCTAACATGTTTAGCTAGTTAATATTTGCTGTCATATTTTGATGAATTAAGTGCAGTATGTGCCACATTCTTACCGGCTCCTAAATGTATGCATCCTGCAATACTGCTGAAAAAAGTCTTTATCATTCTGTGCGCCCTTTTCAGAATACAGTGTCATAGAGATGAACAAATTGGTTCTAAACTCAAATTCAAGAAAAAAATAAATGAAAAATGTAACCCAAATTTGGGGTGATTTGATTTGGGCAAATATCTCAAAATGGCCATTTTTCAGATTAGAAAAATGCCAAAAAAGTTAAGCTTCTTTTGGACCATTTAAGAACAAATAACATAAAAAACACCACAGTGCAGCATGTTTTTAAAGAGGCAGTTTGTTACCACCAGCATCTGCTTACCCATAGCCCTATATTACGCTGTCAGTTTAAGTTTACTAATACTGGCTTGGCGTTAAAGAGCTTCAAATGAGTTGCATACAGTCCCTGGAGACCCCAGAATGTCATCCACAACTTTTCAGGGTAATTGGAACACTTTCAATTTGAGTTGAATTTATTTGCGCCCGAATTGAATTGCCTGACCAATTAAGCCAAATCGAATTTCAAAAAGTTCACCCAACACTAGATGGGACTGTTAACTAGTCTGATACAAATGCACTGATGCACAGTGTTTACTATGTTGGGATTCCTAGCATAAATTGTGTACTAGGCCCCATTTCAGATTGATGCATCCTATAATTGTACCATTCCTGTCAAATATAGGAATGAGTTTAGGATTGTTTCTTCTGGTGTCCAAAAACTTTTCTTCTTTGCTAGCCTCAGCAAGAAGGATGAGCTGTATACAATCAGTATGTGAAGTGGTTTAGCTGAAAACATTACTAGGCCAAGGCAGAAGGTCTTTGGACCATCTCAGGCACAGGACCAAGGTGTGACTGCTATCTCTGCATATTTTATGTCTATATTCCTGGCTCATCTTATTCCTTGCATCTAGAAAATGTTCTCCTGTGTGTAAAATTACATCTTATAGATTCCAAATTGAATTCTAGGACATGTTCTCTTACATCTCGATCACTTCCATTTGCAAGTTCTACAATAAGGCAGGCAGAATAGGGAGACAGGGAGAATTACAAAAATTTGCACCCTGTTGCTATTTATAAAAATGGTTGTCTGGTTGACTCCTTAAAGTTAAAACTGAAAATAACTGTACTTGCTATGTAGCCTAATTACGCCTCCATATAATTATTTTACTTTGGCAGCCTTAGGCTCTCCAGCTGTTTGGGGACAAGTCGCAGAAGTGCAATTTTATCAGATGTTATTGTAACTTCAGTTTTAAACATGCAGTTGTACAATTTCTAGGTGTTTAATAGATAATAATATAGGCTGGTATAACTATATTGGCTGTCCCTACATCAGACTGGCACTGTGGCAATAAGATTAATATCTGCCTATGTTTAAGCCTTCCATTTTTCTGCCACCTGGAGCGCTTGGCTTCTTAAAGTGTCCTTAGAAAGTAACGCAAGGACCCCAAGGGGAACACAGTGTGTCCGCACAGTATCACTGCTGCTATCACTTTACTTATGGAGTGGAATTTACCGTCTCCTATTCTTACTCGGCATGCTTTGGCAGCAATGTTTGAAGGATCTGCTCAGTCAGCAGCTCAGAGCTCGCAATATTTATGGTAACTCATTAAATCCACATGATGTATTTCAGCTATAAAGTTGGCCAGCATGACTGGAATAAACAGTGTACTGTAGGGGATATGGAGGTCTGGGATTCATTGTCCTTCTGACACTCTGTGTCCTTAAAGGTCCAAACATCTGAGGTCATGATAAGTAGAACTTTCCAGGGGAGATAACACTTCAGAATGTTTTTAATTCTACTGATTGAAACTGTGATAATCTTCCCACATCGTGATCAAATAACATATTTTTAGTATTACTTGACTTTTCTTGGTTGCTGTATAAGGACATGCTAACAATATGGTACTTACAGCAAAATACAGTCTTAAAATACAGATTCTGGGGATTCCAGCAGTTAGGAATGTACTGTTGCCAAGAATGCATCTTTCCTGTCCCTCAATGGAATGGTCGTCCATGACTTGTCACCAGGGACATAACAGATTCTTAGCTTGTTCTTAGATTGTCAGAGTGGTGGCCATTCTTTCCTCAGTCTCTACAGAGAGTGTGTCAGCAGATTTATAGCTACCTAATGACTCCCAGCACCTGAGAGAAATCATAGTAACATAGATTGCATGGCAGAAAAAAGGCATATGTCCATCCAGTTCAGCCTATTATCCTGCAAAATTGAAAGAGGAAGGCAAAAAAAAACTGTTGTGAGGTGGAAGCCAATTTCCCCCATTTTAGCGGGGAAAAATCCAGACTCCAAATCTTAGAATAACTCCCTGGATCAACGACCCATCTCTAGTAGCTATAGCCTGTAATATTATTACACTCCAGAAATACATCCAGGCCCCTCTTGAATTCCTTTATTGTACTCACCATCACCACCTCCTCGGGCAGAGAGTTCCATAGTCTCACTGCTCTTACCATAAAGAATCCTCTTCTATGTTTGTGTACAAACCTTCTTTCCTCCAGGCGCAGAGGCTGTCCCCTCGTCACAGTCACAGTCCTGGGGATAAATAGATGATGGGAGAGATCTCTGTACTGACCCCTGATATATTTATACATAGTAATTAGATCTCCCATCAGTCATCTTTTTTCTAAAGTGAATAACCCTAATTTTGATAATCTTTCAGGGTCCTGTAGTTGCCCCATTCCAGTTATTACTTTAGTTGCCCTCCTCTGAACCCTCTCCAGCGATGCTATGTCTGCCTTGTTCACAGGAGCCCAGAACTGTAGACAGTACTCCATGTGTGGTCTGACTAATGATTTGTAAAGTGGTAGGACTATGTTCTCATCACGGGCATCTATGCCCCTCTTGACACACACCATTATCTTCTCAGCCATATATCACCTAATTTGCATATAAACAAAAAAAATAGCATTTCCTAGAGATGAAAAAAAGGCCACAAAGGGACAAAAGGGTATATGTGAATACGTTGGTAAGTGCCTGTCACCGCCAGCTCTCTGAGAAGCTCTGGCAGACGTTCTTCTGTACCTCTTGCATAATGTTCTTTCTTTTGGTTTCACTTTGTCATCTCTTTTCCTTCTCCCAGCTGTCATCTATTTACACTGATTGCCTCCCTTTATATTCCCTCCCATGCTGCCTCACTTTGCGGTTTATACTACTTCCTGGATTGTGTTCACTGCTAGATGCTGCAACTGCTGGTTCCTCAGATAAGTCTTTTCCTTTATTTGAGTTTCCGTGCTGGCTTGATTCTAGGTGACCCTGACTCCCTCCGTATTAAGTGCAGGGAGCCGGTGGTTGTGTCCCCTCACTATTATAGGGTTTTCAGGTGTCACACAATCTAGGTACGAGGGCATGCAATTATCTATCATAAAGATCTTTGCATGGGCAGAGCAGTCAGGGAGAGCTCTAGGGGTTTTATAGGGCTCACCCATATGTTCCTTAGTTTGGGATCAAGTCAGTCGGATGTTTATTTAAAACTTCCAGTTTTCTGCAACACCATCCGTGACAGTGCCTTACTGAGTGTTGGCAGTCAATTAGTAGCCATAAACCTGCTGACAGACTCCCTTCAATAGAGATGAAAGGGAGTTACAAAGAACTTCAATTGGGGGAAATAAATCACTGGTTTGCATAGCATGACATGAGCATGCACAACTGAGGTAGACTAAGGCTGACTTATTCTATATATTTGGGGGTCTTTTCAATATGGCAGTATATCTTATGTGTAAAACTGTGAAAAGCAACATACAGATGTAGCAGGGGTAACACACACACTCTTTACTCAAATTTCTTAACTCTTTGTGTTATCTTGAAACAAAAGCCATTGAAAAGCAATTGCTTAACGCATTTAGTTGCATTTAGTTTAGATAACATGTCTCATAAAGCATGTGTGTTATCCCTGCTACATCCGTAGGATGCCTTTTTTTCCATTACTAATACAGTATTACACTATAACAGTAGTGAAAAGGTCTGACCTAGGTGCGGTCACAAATGGACTTGGTCAGATTTCTTGCTGTTGTACTGACTACACTGATATTCATTTAGTACATTAAATATGCATTATTAATAAGGGCTGACAGCTAAGTTTGCCAAAGTATCATCTAAGGTTAGGTTGTAAAAACATATAAGAATTTTAAATATTCACCAAAAATGTAGACTATTCTGTGTATAACATAACAGACATACTTGATATGGTTAATATATGGCATACTTTATAATGACTACTTTCATACTGCATTTTGCACTGTCCATCAAAGGTATACAGCGGAAGGATTTTCCAATGTTTATATATAATGGTTACTGTCTTATGTAACCTGATGAAGGGGTATTTTAGCCCCCCAAAATATGTTTTATCAAGACCAAAATAAACGATTTGGAACAGAATATCCATCTTTACGTTGGTCTGCTTTTGTACCCTAGAGTTGTCCTTTGGTGTGATTAGGTGTTAAGCCAGTCACCTGAATCTTCTGTGTGAAGCATTGCATTTCTTCCCCATGAGGCGGGCAGCTGGTGGCATTTGAACCACTGATTTTGATCTGACGCTGTACAATAGAAATGTGCCTATACTTGCACAACTCTCTAAGGTGAGCTTTGGGACACTTCCTTGAATATACTGAACATACTCACCCTATAGTATACTTTACCCTATAGTATACCGTTATCATCTCCTAATAGCCAGATTTGTACTCTGTATGGAATAGTGTAGTCTGCTGTGCTATACCTTGCAGCAAAACAATGTATACTGATGTATACCACACTGACAGAGGGTGAAAATACATTCTTTTGGCCTTCATCAGGTAAATAGCGGTGTGTAGATTCGTGGCCAAAAGCTTTGAGACTGACAAATTTTGGTTTTCATAAAGTTTGCTGCTCCAGTGTTTTTAGATCTTTTTGTCGGATGTTTCTATTTACAATTATAAGCATTTCATATGTTTTTTAACTTTTATTGACAAATACATCAAGTTTATGCAAAGACAATATTTCCAGTGTTTCCAGACCCAAAATTTCAAAGTTTTGTTCACAGAGATACTTAGTTATCAGTTTTGCCTTGTGACATTATGGTTCATTATGCTGGAAAAGGCATTGTTCATCACCAAATTGTTCCTGGATCATTGGGAGAAGTTGCTGTTAGAGGATGTCTTGATACCGTTCTTTATTCATGGCAGCATTCTTGGCAAAATTGTGAGTGAGCCTACTCCCTTGGATGAAAGGCAACCCCAGACATGATTGGTCTTAGGATGCTTTCCTGTTGGCATGACACAGGACTCATAGCAGAGCTCACCTTTTCTCCTCTAGACAATCATTTTTCCAGATGCCCCAAACAGTCAGAAGGGGGCTTCCTCAGGGAAAATAACTTTACCCCAGTCCTTTGCAGTCCAATCCCTGTACTTCCTGCAGAATGTCAATCTGACTTTTTTTTATTTAGACAGAAAAGGCTTCTTTGAGGACCTTCTTGACACCAGGGCATCCTCCAAAAACCTTCGCCTCACCTTGCATGCTGATGCATTCACACCTGCCCGCTGCCATTCCTGAGCAAACTCTGCACTGGTGAAGATCTGATTCCATAGGTGAAACATCAATAGGAGATGGTCCTGGCATATGCTGATCTTTCTTGGGTACCCTGTAGCCTTCTTCACAGCAATTGAACCTCTGTCCTTGAATTTTTTCGTGATCCGATAAATGGTTGCTTTAGGTGCAATCTCACAAGCAGCAATGTCCTTGCCTGTGAAGCCCTTTTAATGCAAAGCAATGATGACTGCACGTGTTCCCTTGGAGGTTACTATGGTTAACAGAAGAAGACAATGATTTCAAGTACCACTCCCCTTTAAAGCAACCAATCTGCTCTTCTAATTCAATCATCATGACAGAGTAATATCAGCTTTCTCCTGAGCTAACGAGAAGATCACTGACATGGTGTTAACATTTTGTGGCAGGGTTGAAATGCAGTGGCATGTTGTTTTTTTTGTAAGTAAGTTAATTTTCATGGAAAATTTTATCACTCTTTGTAACAATCGAGAGTTAATGCAAATTGCCACCATAAAAACTGAAGCATTAAACTTTGTGAAAACCAAAATTTGTGTCAGTCTCAAAACATCTGACGTGACTGTAGATACATGTGATGTACATGCACAGTAAGATTTCTTTGTGTATGGCAAATGTACACTGCAGTGTGAAAGTAGTCTTACTGTGGTATCCTATCAGATTTCTTTTTATTTTCCATAACTTAAGATCATAAAAACTAACTAGATATCAGCAAATATATGTGTAGAGACCTAAAGTTCGTTTTGCTAGTGGATCCTGTATGCTGTACATGACTGAAGTTTGGATTGGTAGCAAAACTTTAGAAGTATCTCCAATGGTAATAATCTTCATAAATCTTGTGTTTTCCCGTAGGTCTGGAAGTGTCCTAGACCACTGGAGTGAAATATACAACTTTGTGGAACATTTGGCTGAGAGATTTATCAGGTCAGTACACAAGCAATACTCCATTCTAGTTTTCAAGCTGCAAAATTAGAAAAAACAAGTGTCAAAAGGGTAATTAAAAAGGATCCAGCAATGCCTACTCTAAGCAAGTGGCACATATAGGTCTTATGCATATGGTGGCATTACAGCTCCATGCAACCTCTGAGTTGTATAGGGATATGGTACAACACCGATAGACTTTTATGGGGCCATCCTATAGCTCTGTATACCTCCAGAGATGCCAGATTCGGTATGGCATTCTCAATCAGGTATTGTATGGAAGTATTGCAGCATGCGGTGGTACACAGGATGGAGCCACAGGGACTCTCTGTGCCTCCTAAAAACCCTCCATGTACACAGTTCTGTCCAAAATCCCTGGACAGCTGTAGGTCGGTATTGGTGGCCTTGTGCTTGATAGACTCTGTGAAAAAATACAGTATGTGAATTCCATCTGATGCAATAGTAACTCCTCAGCTTCATATTTAGTTCTATATGTTGTCCCAATGCTGATTGCTTGCCAAGAGGACCAAAAGAAGGCAAGGAGACTGATTAAGGGTCTTACATGTGCTCTTCATTACATCAACTATGCTACTGCTTGAAGGTTTGGGGGGATTAGACTAAGGGTTGAACATTTAGCCATAAAAGAAATGTCATGAAGTAATTTCCTTTGTACTTCTTCATAGCCCACAGCTCCGAATGTCTTTCATTGTGTTCTCCACAAGAGGAACAACGTTAATGAGACTGACAGATGACAGGTGAGCATTGAAACACCAGGCTTGACATTTGATGAGAAGTTGTAAAATCTTTATTCATCTAAAATTTTGTTAAATAAAACGATTTGTGCCACAATGTTTTGGACCCTCTCCTAGTTTTGCCTACAAATACTGATGCAAAATGCTCACCAACAAACTATCATGTGAAATTAGCCTTAAAGGGCTTGTCCGGCCTTTCCCCCCACCAAAACCGTCATCAAGCATGAAGAGATGTTGCAGCATACCGGACAAGACATTTGCCAAGGAATGTCCATGCATGCTAGAAGTCAAATCAGACAACCACTTTTAGCTGTGTGATTAGGACATGGTCGCATGATGACAGTATGCAGGGATGTTGAAACTGTTGAGAAAATGAAACACAAAGTATAGTTGAAACGAGCAGCGCAATTTATTATACAACGATTAAAGGGGTTTTCTGGGTAATAAAACTTATTTAGAAAAGTCTCTGCCCTTATGATGCTTCTTGGTTCCCTGCCAGTCTCGCAATGACCACTTAGCCAATCATTCGGTTGATGTACCTCAGCCATCGTAGATCTTCCTGGGACCAGGAAGCATCGCAAAAGGAGGGGCAGGGAATTGGTCAACTATGATTTTTTTTTTTTTCCTGCATTCTGAGGCTTTTCTAAATAATTTTTGCTGCTCTGACAACCCCATTAAGCTTAATTTACATAAATAACGCAATACTATTGTAGACACTATTTCAGAACCATACATGGTGACATCACTGTAGACATTGGGGGCTTAATTTGCACCATAATATTCTAGAGTGATCTAAGTTTGGTTCAATAGAGCGGAGAAGGTCCAGGTTTTGCAAATGTCACACAGACTCCACATTATGGCCATCTGTACACATTACATGCATGATAAATATCAACTCAGTATGTTTTTCCTTTGCAATTTTTAACACAGAGATCAGATCAACCTGGGGCTGGAGGAGCTACATAAAGTTGTCCCTGGTGGAGACACTTATATGCATGAAGGACTTCAAAGGGTAAGAAAAATTAATTTAACTATTTCCTTGGAACATAGTATGAGCCATGTTAGGACTTTATGGCTTTATAGTTGTATATTTCCATGTAGATTATCACTGTAGCACTTGTAGGATATGCTCAAGGCCCACTCTCCTGCTGGCTCAGATGCACCCTAGGTCAGGCCCAATCATTAATGATTTCCCAAATCCCCACCTAGCTCTATCTCAGGCTAAAGAGCAGCTACAGATTTGAACTGGTGTAAATTATAGCTCAAATTTAGCTGAGATCTATACCCTATGTCTGTGGTGTCGATTTCAGTTTCAGGCACATGGCAGGCAAAAATATTCTCCAAATGTATCAAGAAGCCTGTCTCTCTTTATACATTTGGGATAGCTTACTCAAATTCACTTTTTATGATGCCAAGCATATGAAAGACCAGTTTCTTGTCTTGGCCTGACTCATTAAGGTCATTGGGGAATAACAAAAAAACAGATACAGAATGATGACTGATCATAATTCTGTCTGGGATCCTGTAAAAACAAAAGTCAAGACACCAGTGTGAACAGAATCTTATGTATTCTAAGCACAAAACAAATATTTGGTTTCTCAATGATTTTCATCCCTGACACACACCCAAGCTACTTTTTAAAGGTCTAAAAACTTAATTGCTCCATTATCTAAAAACAAAACAAACAGTCCTCCCACAAAGCATACAACACACACACACACACACGTAGAACTGCACATGTAATTACAGGTAATAAAACATTGTGTATGTTAGTAGAAATACCTTAGAAAAACGATGGGAAGATGACGAAAGTTCTGACTTTAGCATTAGCATAGAAACCAACATCACTTTGTTATTCTGATGGAAAATGTCCATGTAACAATAGTCACAGCACAATACAAAAACACAGCAATGGGCAAAGCTTAGGGGCCGGCAATGGAAGTACAAGGAGGCAGGGACGTAAGGCTGGGCCCCTCTCCCCCAAGCAACTTCCCCACCACCCTGTCCCATCTCATCGCAGCTAGTCAAGACTGCCCATGCTTACCATAGAACCCCCCCACCTACTCCTTAGTTCCACCGCACAGTAGTTATGCCCTCTTAGTGCCCCCACACAGTAAAACACAAGTGCTTGTTCACATCTGTGTTGGAAGCTCTGTATGGAGCCTCTGTTGCAGATTCCGTCAAAAAGGCTGGACAAAAAAGTCCTGCATGCAGAGCTTTTCTGTCCAGTAAAAAAACAGGGCCCAAACAGAAACTAAATTAACTCTATTGTAGTTAATGGAGTCTTTTTAGCTCCATTTATTTCAATTATGTGCCAAATCCGGCACTTCTGTTATTTTCATTGTTCCGTTCCTCTATTTGGAGCAGAATAAAGTAGTGATGTGAACTCACCCTACTGGGGTCTCATTGAGGCTAACAACCTAATAATAACTCTCCCGCTAACTCTATCCTGCAGAATTCCTACTGTATTTCATGTCTGTAACAGCACACAGTGGCCTGTGCTAACAAGTGGCTGCCTGTCATAGGCTACAGACGCTTTCTAGCGGTAGTTCCAACTACCATCAGATAAAGTATGATTTGTAATGAAAAAGTGGTAATATCATGCCATTTTTGCCATGCTTTTTTCAAATTTATTGCCATTATGAGTTTTGTTGTTCATCTGATGGGTGTGAGAGATACTACTGGGAAGCTGTTATAGCCCACAAAAGGGTGACTGCTTGTTAGTGAAATAGATTTTCTGCTTCTTGAACTAATAATAAATACTTTACAGCAGCCTATCAGCGGTGCCACTATTTCACTGTCTGTGTCCCGTAGCCTGGTGAGAGGAACTTCCTTTTCTGGCACCGGACATTGGTTCAAGTGGTCATGCAGTCTCTCCCACCGAGACCAGGGTAGCCAGCCAGGGTCACTCATATCTCCTATATTGTTACTGTGTGTGTACTGGCAGGAGAGGCCAGGGTCATACAGTGTATCTGAGTTTCAGTGTAGAATCATAACTGTGAAAGAACAGGTGTTTTTTTTTTGGGCTTTCCTAAAGTCTTTGTCAGCTATATTATCCCCTGTTTCAGCTGCACAGCTAGATGCATTTCACCCAGAAGCAGAGGGCGTACTGTACTGCTCTGATGTCCTTTTTCTTACTTCGCACTATGTTTGTTTTCAGCTCTGGAGCTCACAGAACAGATAAGGAGGGGTAAATCCCACAGCAGTTTAGAAGCTGTTGTTTTATCAGGCTCAGGATCTCAGATAGCTTCCTCTCTGCCGTCTTCTGTGTCTCTGTTACCAGGGACGGATCTTGCCTGAGAACACACAGTGGACTTCAAATTAGGTGGCAGCATTTTTCAGGTAGATGCAGGCATATTTCTTAAATGAAGTGATCTAGAAATTTTCTAGTACTATCACACTAGCGTTTTCACACTAGCATTTCCTAGGCGGTCAATTCCGGAAAAAAAATGATCAGTTTCATCCCCATGCATTCTGAATGGAGAGAAATCCATTCACATCACCGTTTAGCTTTCCGTTTTTCTGTACCATCAGAAGAAGAGAGAGAGATAAAAAAAACAGGATCCTGTAAAAAAAAAACGGATCATGTTGCATCAGTTATGCATATAATTGCATAGGATCCATTTTTTTACAGGATCCAGTAAAAAAAACAGATCCAGTTGCATCAGTTGTCATCAGTTTGAGCCATTTCCGTCTGAGAAGTTTTTTTTTAGATGGAAACAAAAGTACTGCATGCAGGACTTTTTTTCCTGTCTAAAAAATGGATCTCAGGGTACTTTCAAACTAGCGTTATTCTTTTCCGGCATTGAGTTACGTCCTAGGGGCTCAATACTGGAAAAGAACTGATCAGTTTTATCCTAATGCATTTTGAATGGAGAGCAATCCGTTCAAGATGCATCAGGATGTCTTCAGTTCAGTCTTTTTGACTTTTCAGGACGGAGATAATACCGCCTGCCGGAATCCTCTGCCTGCCGGAATCCTCTGCCGCAAGTGTGAAAGTACCCTCAGACGGAAATGGCTCAAACGGATGACAACTGATGCAACAGGATTAGTTTTTTTTTTTACAGGATCCTGTTTTTTTCTCTCTCTCTTTCTTCTTCTGACGGATCAGAAGAACGTAAAGCTAAACAGTGATGTGAATGCACCCTAACTCTTTCAGACTGCCACAGTGGCTATTCTGCCCCTGCAAGGAGGCTATGCAACAAGCCATTAGCCAGGGTATTAAGATACAGGGCTAGGAACGCAAACTGACGATTTGTCCCAGGTAAGGGAAAGCATGGCTACAATGAAAACCCCCCAAAATTTTACAGACAAACTGAATACAGCTCCATCTGTATCTACCCATTACAGTGATGATCCTCTATAATTGCTCCCAGTTCATTATACATCGTAAAATCTTCATCCCTCCCTCTAATTTTGTAATAGAAAGGCAATGATGCTGCGGTTACATGAGCCTTAAAATAAAGCATTATTTTAGGGCCAAAATCTGACAATCCTCTCATTCCATGCAGTAATCTAGTCCATTCACAAGTGACACGTGAATAGAATTAGAGAAAATTGCCTGACTGAGACAATTCTTTGGAAATGTGATGATCTACAAAACGTGAAGAAAATTTTACTGACCCATCATCATGACTCAGTGAGCAACTAGATCATCTCAGGTCACAGTCTGAGACATGAAGACAACATACACGGTTTTGCTCCCATTTTGCATGAGCTGAACTCAAAGATCTGAAACATTTTCTACATACACAAAAGACCCATTACTCTCAAATATTGTTCACAAATATGTGTTAAATTTTGCCAAGATAATCCATCCCACCTCACAGGTGTGGAATATCAAGGTGCTGATTAGACAGCATGAATATTGCACAGGTGTGCCTTAGACTGCCCACAATAAAAGACCACTCTGAAATGTGCAGTTTGATCACACAGCACAATGCCACAGATGTAGCAACGTTTGAGGGAGCGTGCAATTGGCATGCTGACTGTAGGAATGTCTACCGGAGATGTTGCCCGTGCAATGAATGTTCATTTCTCTACCATAAGCCGTCTCCAAAGGCGTTTCAGAGAATTTGTCAGTACATTCAACCGGCCTCACAACCGCAGACCACGTGTAACCACACTAACCCAGGACCTCCACATCCAGCATGTTCACCTCCATGATCATCTGAGACCAGCCACCCGGACAGCTGCAGCAACAATCGGTTTGCATAACCAAAGAATTTCTGCACAAACTGTCAGAAACCGTCTCAGGGAAGCTCATCTGCATGCTCGTCGTCCTCATCGGGGTCTGGATCCAACTGCAGTTCATCGTTGTAACCGACTTGAGTGGGCAAATGCTCACATTCAATGGTGTCTGGCACATTGGAGAGGCGTTCTGTTCACGGATCAGTCCCGGTTTTCACTGTTCAGGGCAGATGGCAGACAGCTTGTGTGGCGTCGTGTGGGTGAGCGGTTTGCTGATGTCAACGTTGTGGATCGAGTGGCCCATGGTGGCGGTGGGGTTATGGTATGGGCAGGCATATGTTATGGACAACGAACACAGGTGCATTTTATTGATGGCATTTTGAATGCACAGAGATACCGTGACGAGATCTTGAGGCCCATTGTTTTGCCATTCATCCAGGACCATCACCTCATGTTGCAGCATGATAATGCACGGCCCCATATTGTAAGGATCTGTACACAATTCCTGGAAGCTGAAAACATCACAGTTCTTGCATGGCCAGCATACTCACCGGACATGTCACCCATTGAGCATGTTTGGGATGCTCTGGATCGGCGTATACGACAGCGTGTTCCAGTTCCTGCCAATATTCTGCAGCTTCACACATCTATTGAAGAGGAGTGGACCAACATTCCACAGGTCACAATGAACAACCTGATCAACTCTATGCGACAGAGATGTGTCGCACTGCATGAGGCAAATGGTGGCCACACCAGACACTGACTGGTTTTCTGACCTCCCCCCCCCCCCAGTAAGGCAAAACTGTGCACATTTCAGAGTGAACTGTTATTGTGGGGAGTCTAAGGCACAACTGTGCAATATTCATGCTGTCTAATCAGCACCTTTATATACCACACCTGTAAGGTCAGATGGATTATCTCGGCAAAGGAGAAGTGCTCACTAATACAGATTTAGACAGATTTGTGAACAATATTTGAGAGTAATGGGTCTTTTGTGTATGTAGAAAATGTTTCAGATCTTTGAGTTCAGCTCATGCAAAATGGGAGCAAAACCGAAAGTGTTGCGTTTATATTTTTGGTCAGTGTAGATATATATACAGTACAGACCAAAAGTTTGGACAGACCTTCTCATTCAAAGAGTTTTCTTTATTTTCATGACTATGAAGGCATCAAAACTATGAATTAACACATGTGGAATTATATACATAACAAACAAGTGTGAAACAACTGAAAATATGTCATATTCTAGGTTCTTCAAAGTAGCCACCTTTTGCTTTGATTACTGCTTTGCACACTCTTGGCATTCTCTTGATGAGCTTCAAGAGGTAGTCCCCTGAAATGGTCTTCCAACAGTCTTGAAGGAGTTCCCAGAGATGCTTAGAACTTGTTGGCCCTTTTGCCTTCACTCTGCGGTCCAGCTCACCCCAAACCATCTCGATTGGGTTCAGGTCCGATGACTGTGGAGGCCAGGTCATCTGGCGCAGCAACCCATCACTCTCCTTCATGGTCAAATAGCCCTTACTTTCAAAGTTTTCCCAATTTTTCGGCTGACTGACTGACCTTCATTTCTTAAAGTAATGATGGCCACTTGTTTTTCTTTACTTAGCTGCTTTTTTCTTGCCATAATACAAATTCTAACAGCCTATTCAGTAGGACTATCAGCTGTGTATCCACCTGACTTCTCCTCAACGCCACTGATGGTCCCAGCCCCATTTATAAGGCAAGAAATCCCACTTATTAAACCTGACAGGGCACACCTGTGAAGTGAAAACCATTTCAGGGGACTACCTCTTGAAGCTCATCAAAAGAATGCCAAGAGTGTGCAAAGAAGTAATCAAAGCAAAAGGTGGCTACTTTGAAGAACCTAGAATATGACATATTTTCAGTTGTTTCACACTTGTTTATTATGTATATAATTCCACATGTGTTAATTCATAGTTTTGATGCCTTCAGTGTGAATCTACAATTTTCATAGTCAGGAAAATAAAGAAAACTCTTTGAATGAGAAGGTGTGTCCAAACTTTTGGTCTGTACTATATATATATATATATATATATATATATATATATATATATCAACCTAAAATATTAAAACAGTAATCTTTTCCATATGCTTACCTTTAGGATTCCTTACTGTCCCTTAGATTTTACTGTTTGGGTCCCCGACCACATCTGCATACATGCCTGCTCATTGACTTGTCCTCAGGGATGATGCATCACATAAGTGGGCTGGCTAGTCACGGGCAGCTGTAGTGACGTCACTATGGTCAACATGTCTCTGCAGTGACCAGTGATCGGTCAGCACTCTTACATGGGGATAAACATGCAAGCATGTAAACACATGAGATAACCAGTTTATTTTTGCTTCTTTGTTTTGCCAGTTAAGGGGCATCTGTCAGCAGATTTGTCCCTATGAAACTGTCTGACCTGTTACATGTGCACTTGGCAGCTGAAGGCATCTGTGTTGGTCCCATGTTCATATGTGCGGCATTGCTGAGAAAAATTATGTTTTAATATATGAAAATGAGCCTCTAGGAGCAACAGGGCTCTGCTCTCTCTGCAACTGCCGTGCCCTCTGCAGGGCTAGGTGTGATGATGTTTTCACTGGCTGGTCCTGTCAATCAAAGCGCAGGGGGTGCAGCAGTTTCAGAGAGAGCAGAGCCTCTAGGTGTAACGGTAACGCCCCTGTTGCTCCTAGAGGCTCATTTGCATATATTAAAACATCATTTTTCTCAGCAATGCGGGCACATATGAACATGGGACCAACACAGATGTCTTCAGCTGCCAAGCGCACATGTAACAGGTCTGCCAGTGTCATGGGGATAAAACTGCTGACAGATGCCCTTTAAGATGCTGAAACAGAAAATATGTTTCTGTTTTATACAGGCTAGTGAACAGATTTATCACGAGAGCGACAAAGGTAGGTGATTATTTTCTTATGTATGTAATATCGCCTATATTTTTGGGGAATGATTTATGCTTCAGACTTACGTCCACATTGTCTACTTTTGGTTTACTTTTAGCAGATGTTATGCAATCCTATATTTGTGTAAATTGAAACCAGTAACTAAAAATGTCTGGCAGGCAGTTGCCTAGAGCACAACAGAAATGAGTGGAAAGTGGGGGTGCAATTTTGAAAAAACTTCTGTTGTTAGACACTCAAGCTCCTACTACAGAAAAATGTGTTTAGAATCCACTTCTCACGAGTGTTACTTCCTGCGGATCTGAAACTGCGCTCCAGTGCTGATACGCTCTGCTAAAGCCCATGGGGAGGCAGCACATTTTGCAATTTTTGCCTTTGGTGCCCAAAAGCCTTATACTACTGCTGTTCTGTGCATCACTTGTGGCATCCACTATTCCTGTGCTATGACATCACTGTGTTTGCATTGTTATGAGAACACCCCTTTACCACCATTTCAGATATTCAATTATTGGACATTTTGATTAAATCTTTGTCTAATTGGCCCAAAAAAAATTGACTTAGATTTTTAATCTGATCTTTAAAGCATATACGTACCTTATAACACACTGCACTGTAGGACTATTTATGCTTAAAAAAAAAATCCAATTTTTTTTTGCTTGCCAGTCTGTATGCACGTACACCACCTGGGGGGCATGTGATCCTCCTTCTTCATCTTTCCTGTTTTTTTTATCTGAAAAATGGCTGATGCCGTTTTGAGAAATTCGCCCACCTGAAATTGCCAAAAACGTGGCTTCGGATAAATTCAAAATGAATTAGATTTGTATAGAATCTGTTCGCTCAAGCTTTAGATAACAAAGGACGTTGCCTAAAATTGTGAAAACTAGGAAATACATTGTTACCGCCTTTATGTTATTTACCCATCAAGGATGTTGATTCTGCTACAGTAAACGTATACTGAATTTGGTCATTTAGGTCTCAGGTCTATTTACAAGATTTTGTACAAAATCACATATCATGTTTTTATCTGGGCAGGTGACAGGACAGCAAGTGTTATCATCGCGCTGACAGATGGCGAGCTGCACGAGGACCTCTTTTATCGTGCAGAACAAGAGGTACAAATCAGTCTGCAAAATGACTAAAACTTCTTCTTATTGATAAAAAATACAATGCCAAAGATGTGAGATGCAAGGGTTTGTTCCAACTTTACATGTTATCCACCATTCCACAGGGTAGGGGATAAACTGATCAGGGGTCAGAAGTAGAGATGAGCAAATGAAAGCTGATGAAGTGGAATTCGATCCGAATTTCAGGAAAAATTCGATTCGCAGCGAATGCGAATTTCCTCGCGCTTCGTGGTAACGAATCACAATTTTCCTAAAATGGCGGCTACACGTGTGAGGACTGAGGACATGGGGCAAGAAACTCTGGGGAGTATGCGATGCGGCCAAAATGTGCGTGTAAACATTTTCTGCAAAAATGCCTTCGTCAGACACTATAAGAGATATAGATATTGTCAGATATATTCACATGTACATGTATATCATTTTATATATATAAAAATCCAAATGGTCCATTACAAATATCTATACATAATCATGGAAGGACCTCAGCGTCTAGATATAAGAGAGAAAGGAACTAAACAAGTCCACAAATTGTGATCTTGGAGCCCTCAAACACAATAATGGCAGTGGTCTATTTACAAATTCAGCTAGAGAAACCTTAACTCTATTGCGTTACAGGTATACAGGTCACAATCTGTCAAATCCATACCCTATGGGTCCTCTTATCTGTTAGAAATTTAATTAAGGAAAAAGGGGGAAGAAGGAAGGGAAAAAGTGAAAGAAGGACATTTATGTAAAATGAATAAGGTCTTATTGTAATAAAATCCCAAGACTGAAAGAGACTAAACCTATCAACACGAATATATGTTGCTGTCCTAAGCCTCAATAGAAACCCCTAATGGGTGTAGGCCACCATTGTTTTCCCCTGGGTGGGACTTACCTGTGCCGCAATTGAAGAAGAAGAAGGAGTAATCACAGAAAGTACACACTCGTTAGGTGCTCTGGAGCACAGAAGAAACCGGTGTGCTGTGTCTGTTCCCTGTGGCAATAAAAAGCCTGCCCGCCTTATGGGAGGAGGCTCTTCAGGAAGCCATGTGGGACGCCGTGCGTTTCACCCACAGGAAGTGGATCGGCAGATGGAATGCATCGGGACTGGAAGTTGCGTTCCACCGGCCGGAAGTGCTCCGTCCGTGGAGCGCAACGAGAGTAACTTAGAGTGTACGGTAGAATGACTGACAGTGAGACAACATAAAGGGTACAAGAACGGAGCTACATAGTGCGCTAAGAGATTCATAATGAGTGATTGTGTGCTATCATTATTTGTTGTTCTAATGTATTTAGTACTTTAGAGAATATTCTGTTATAAATATGCAGACACTGAGTAATACTACTAAAGGGGTGCTAGATTAGAAAAAAAGTTAAAGTCCTGGCTGCCATAGTAGTAGTGGGGAGCGGGGGAGCAGTATACTTACAGTCCGTGCGGCTCCCGGGGCGCTCCAGAATGACGTCAGAGCGCCCCATGCGCATGGATGACGTGATCCATGCGACACGTCATCCATGCGCGTGGGGCGCCCTGACGTCACTCTGAAGAGCCCCGGGAGCCGCACGGATGGTAAGTATACTGCTCCCCCGCTCCCCACTACACTTTACCATGGCAACCAGGACTTTAGCGTCCCGGCAGCCATGGTAACCATTCAGAAAAAGCTAAACGTCGGATGCGCCGAAACGACGTTTAGCTTAAGGCCGGATCTGGATTAATGCCTTTTAATGGGCATTAATTCCGGATCCGGCCTTGCGGCAAGTGTTAAGGATTTTTGACCGGAGCAAAAAGCGCAGCATGCTGCAGTATTTTCTCCGGCCAAAAAACGTTCCGTTCCGGAACTGAAGACATCCTGATGCATCCTGAACGGATTTCTCTCCATTCAGAATGCATGGGGATAATCCTGATCTTTCGGCATAGAGCCCCGGCGACGGAATTCTATGCCGGAACACAACAACGCAAGTGTGAAAGAGCCCTTAGTGGTACACCATCAGGAAAACTACCGGATATCTACATACAGTATAGTCTAGTTAAAGAAGATGCTGTATTTCGTACTCTTTATTTAATCCTTTTGGTGTTAAGGTTTGCAAATTGTGGATCCAATAGGCTTCCCAGTGTTTCAGCATTCTAATTCTATCCCCCCTCTGCGTGGTGGTAGAACGTGTTCTATGACCAGCAACCGTAGCTGAGATATAGAATGTCTATGCTCGTGAAAATGTGCTGGAATTGGTAATAAAAGGTTCTTTCGTCTGATGGTGGATTTGTGTTGGCAAATTCTGTCTGGTACCTTCTGTGAGGTTTCCCCCATGTATGCCAATCCACATGGGCACTTGATGACGTATACCACGTACTCTGATTCACAGGTAAAGAAATTCCTTATGTCAATAGATTTACCAGTTTGCGGATGGGTGATAAATGATCCTTTCTAAATGTGAGAACATTGGGCACAGTGTAGGCATGGAAATGTACCTCTTTTTTGGGTTTGAAATAGTAATTGTTGTGGTATACATAGGGTGGTGCCTATATCGGCCCTAACAAGGTTATCACGTAAATTCTTGGGTCGCCGGTTGCATGATAGTAGATGATGAAATTCCTCAACTTTAGGGTACGCCTTCCTGAGTAGTGGCCAGTGGTTGCGAACACTATTTAAAATTTTATTGGCACTGGGATGGAAAGTATGTACAAAGGGGATCCTTTTTTCAGGGTCACATCTGGTTTTCTTATTCTGAGTTGTGTGTGATATCACAGAGGGATATCCTCGTTCCTTGAACCGGTCTAACATTTCTATTTTCCTTTCCATCCGTATTTGCGGATCCTCAACTATAGTATCTATTCTCTTTAATTGAGAAATGGGAAGCGATTTTTTTTGTGGCTGGGGGGGTGGAAACTGGTGAAATGCAAAAGATTATTCCTATCAGTAGGCTTCCGGTATAGGTCTGTGGTTAGGCTGCCTGAAGTTTTTTTTGTGACGGTCGTGTCCAGGAAATCTATTGATGTTGTACTGTAGTGGATTGTGAATTGGAGTTCGGGCCATACTGCATTTAAGTGATTATGAAAGCAAAGTAATGTTTCTTCCTTACCTTTCCAGATGCAGAAGATGTCATCTATGTATCTTTTCCATACTATGCTGTGGGAGTTGAATAGATGATTCGTGTAGACCTGTGACTCTTCAAAATCTGCCATAAAGCAATTAGCATAGGGTGGGGCCATGTTAGACCCCATAGCGGTCCCCTGTCTCTGCAGATAGAAGGTATCTTGGAATAGAAAGAAATTTTGATATAATACTAATCTCAGAAGATCCAGTGTTAGGGAAATTACGTTCTTGTGTAGATTGGTATGTGTGAGTAATCTGGTTACCGCTGTTAAGCCTTTTTCATGATGTATGGACGTATCAAGGCTCGTGACGTCCCATGTCACTAATAAGGTCTCTGCCGTAAGAGTTACTACTTGTTTGATGACATTAAGGAAGGCTGTCGTGTCCAGAAGAAAGGATCTTGTTTGTTTGATGTGAGGTGTGAGTATTTTCTCTACAAAGATTGATAGAGGGGCCAAAATGGATTCAGTTGATGCCACGACCCGGGGGATTTTGCAAGTCCTTGTGAATTTTTGGGAGAAATTAAAAACCTGGCGTGATTGGACCCTGCCCTATAAATACGTCAGGGAGAGACGTCAGAAGGTGCTAGGGACATTGATAGGAAAGTGATTTACAAGTGCAGGGAATGATTATTTGGGGATCCAAATAGCCATTAGACAGCTCTGTCATTCCAGCAATTTGTTATTGGGCTGCAAGTGTTATGTTGAAAAGCCTTTAGTAGCTTATATCTTAGTATCTTTAGTATTTTATATCAGTACTACAAGAAAAATACATACACATTTCACTTCTGCAGTTATTTCTGCTGAAAGCGTATAGGGGTGTATTCCAGTACAACAAGAAAAATATATTCTCAGTGCATTGCTCCGGTAATTCTGGTGAAAGCGTATAGTGGAGTATTTCAGTCCAACAAGAAAAATATATTCTCAGTTCACTTCTGCAGTTATTTCTGTTGAAAGCGTATAGGGGCGTATTACAGTAAAAAAAGGAAAATATATACACACTTCACTGGTGCACTTATTTCTGGTGAAAGCGTATTGGGGCGTATTTCAGTACTACAAGAAAAATATATTCTCAGTGAATTTCTGCAGTTAATTCTGATGAAAGCATATAGTGGCCTATTTCAGTCCAACAAGAAAAATATATGCTCAGTTAACTTCTGCAGTTATTTCTGTTGAAAGTGTATAGGGGCGTATTACAGTAAAAAAAGAAAAATATATATGCATTTCACTGGTGCACTTATTTGTGGCAAAAGCGTTCAGTGGCCTATTTCAGTACAGAAAGATAAATATATACGCACTTCACTGGTGCATTTATTTCTGCTGAAAGCGTTTAGTGGCCTATTTCAGTACAAAAAGAAAAATATATTCTCAGTTCACATCTGCATTTATATGTGTTGAAAGCATGGCTGGGAGTCAGCAGGTTGGCAGCAGTTGGAGGTCGGGAGCCAAACGTGCCAGGGGTAGAGCACCTGCTTGGCAGCAGCCTTTGGCTGTGTGGGCATGCTGGGAGTTGCAGTTTTGCAACAGCTGGAGGCACACTGGTTGGGAAACACTGGCATATAAGGAGGGGAATGGGCATATGAAGGGAGAGAATGGGCATATAACAGTGTTTCCCAACCAGCGTGCCTCCAGCTGTTGCAAAACTACATCTCCCAGCATGCCCGGACAGCCTTTGGTGTAGTTTTGCAACAGCTGGAGGCACACTTGCTGGGAATCACTATTATATGCCCATTTCCCCCCCCCCCACCTTATTATATATTCACTGTTTGAACATGAAATGGAAAGAATGTAACTGAATTTCTCCTCCATTTCATGCACATACCCACCTGGCCTGCTGTAATCCTTCCCATGCGGATGCACCAGAGTACTGGGAGGAAGTGGCTTTAAAGGGACCCTGTCACCTGGAAAACACATATTAAACCAACCACAGTACCTTAAAGCAGTGTTTCCCAACCAGCGTGCCTCCAGCTGTTGCAAAACTACAACTCCCAGCATGCCCTCACAGCCAAAGGCTGTCCGGGCATGCTGGGAGTTGTAGTTTTGCAACAGCTGGAGGCACGCTGGTTGGGAAACACTGCCTTAAAGTATCCCCCAATGTGTTTCTAATCATCATTTTCTTTCCTCATTCTTTCTCCTCATATTTGCTAAAATCGCAGTTTTAATGTCTGTTGGCACCTTCTCCAAGTCAGGCTTGAAGTCAAGGGGGCAGCGGCCTCCTTGCTTCAAGGCACGATAAGCCCGCCCATTACCCCTCCTCTCTACATTGTGATGGACATCTTGCAGTGATGCCGGGACCGCGCTCTTCTCGCGCATGCGCCGTGCGCTGCCTGTTACAGCGCAATCCCGCCTCCCTCACTCAACGCCTTCATTTTGCAGACTGCGCATGCGCCGTTCAGTTCCATCGCGCTCACACCCGGCCGTCCCTTCTCGTCTTTAGCGTGAGCGTGATCACTGGCTTGCGTTCTGTAGCGTCTGAAGCAAGTGATCACGCTCACGCTAAAGACAAGAAGCGACGGCTAGGCGCGAGTGCGATGGAACTGAACGGCGAATGCGCAGTCTGCAAAATGAAGCCGGTGAGTGAGGGAGCCGGAATCACGGCAAGATGTCATCTGGGATGATCATCTGGGACACGGGACCCGCCGCTGCACGGCCATCAGGTATCGTTAGTGGTATCGGCGACATTTGCACGAGTACAAGTGCAAATGTCCGGTATCAGTATCAGGACATCCCTAGTTATATGTGTTGAAAGCGTTTAATGGGCAATTTTCAGTACAAAAAGAAAAATACATTCTCAGTTCAGATCGGCGGCGGTTATATGTGTTGAAAGCGTTTAGTGGCCTAATAAGTGAAGTATGTAGTGATTCTAAGAGTGACGCCTGTCATCTGCATGTCATACGGACTCACAGTATTATTTCACTACCACAGCAGACTCCCTATGCGTGTTACTGCAAGGCACAGTGTTCTACACCACTATACAGGCTCTATGCAGCCAGGAAATAGTAGTTTTTTAATGCGACTAGCCGCGAATAAATTCGTATTGAAGCAAATTTTTCAGAAAAATTCGAAAAACTGGCCGAATAGAATTTTTGAAAAATTCGCTCATGTTTAGTCAGAAGCCCACCAATCCCAAAATCGGCGTTCCAGTTCCCCCAATCTGATAGAGTTGGGTCGGGCATGCTCCCTGCTACTCCATTTATTCTTTATGGGACTGCTGGAAATAGCCAAACACAGTAGTTGGCTTTCTCCAGCAGTCCCATAGCGAATGAATTAGCAGCAGGCAGGGGTGCACCTAGCCTTTCTGCTGCCCGAGGCTAAAACTGAAATGGCGCCGACTCCCCAATGACAATTTCTTAACTGAACCCCTTACCTCCAGCCCGACTGTTAAAGAAATACTTGGAAAACATTACATACAGAGCTAAAAAACATACAGGGTAATACGGCGCCACTGTGCTTCCTAATACTGCAGAAACAGATAAACCCCCTTCTGCTTCCCCCCTCTTGCCCCTACCTCGTGCTGCCAGAGGCAATCGCCTCACCTCGCCTCATTGGTGGTGCCCCCTGGCAGCAGGCTGAATGTCCAACCCAACTCCATCAGATCAGCCTCCATTCTCAGGATTGATAGGGGTCTCAGGAGTTGGATTCCCAGTGATTAGTTACTTGCAAACTTGGTACAACCCCTTTAAGCAAGATTTACCAATCACCATGAAATCCGTTAGCTTTACCTTACCTGCCTGCTGATGGGTTCCTTGTAGTAAAAGACTGAAAAAGAAAAAAGAAAAACCATTATTCGGCATACAGTAGCTGAAGCTTCACTTTTATCCTTTGTTTATTACCACTTTATGATGTTTTTGTTTTTTTTATCTTTCAGGCAAACAGATCCCGTGATTTGGGAGCCCAGGTGTATTGTGTGGGGGTGAAAGACTTCAATGAGACGCAGGTATTCTGTCTGTACCGTATAATCTGCTCTGAATCCTCTGTGATTTTAATTGAGTTCATGCCTTGCAGTTATTTTTGTCCTGACGCCACCTATGCCTGGCTGCAGCCCAGCAGTATGGCACACTGATATATGCACACTAAATACTATTCCTGTATATTGAGATACATTTATATTATATTGAAGCTCTGCTGACAGGTACTCAATGGCCACTTAACTTCTATGGCTTTTTAATAAAGTAAACCCCAAGTGGTGGGGCTGGATTCAGGACTCTGATGTGGCAAGAATACGAAGATCTTAGTTTTATGCAATTCAAAATAAAGTCAAGCTATTGTGACCGTAATACCAACTTATTGTGACTGTGATAAACTGGTAAATATGTCCACTAGAACTTTTTATGAATTTCAAGGTCATGTTTTAAAGGGGTTGTCTCTTGGTTATAGATATTGATGACCTATCTCCACTACACTGCGTGCAGAATTATTAGGCAAATGAGTATTTTGACCACATCATCCTCTTTATGCATGTTGTCTTACTCCAAGCTGTATAGGCTCGAAAGCCTACTACCAATTAAGCATATAAGGTGATGTGCATCTCTGTAATGAGACGGGGTGTGGTCTAATGACATCAACACCCTATATTAGGTGTGCATAATAATTATCCTTTCCTTTGGCAAAATGGGTCAAAAGAAGGACTTGAATTAGAAAGGAGAGTGAGCACTCACAACATCTGTGTCATATGGAAATAGTTTTACTTAGACCTGATTGGTCAGATAAGGTTATAACAATAATAGCAATAATCCATTCACATTAAAATACAATGAACCTAAAAATTATCTAAAATTACTATGATATTGTACCATTTGATTTCCACAACTGTATTCGGGGTTGAAAATTCGTGGCCGCACTCCGTGACACTTGTAACAACAGTGTCACTGTCTGTTAGTATAATAGATGGAAGCGTCCTAA
This sequence comes from Bufo bufo, assembly GCF_905171765.1. Classification (NCBI taxonomy): domain Eukaryota; kingdom Metazoa; phylum Chordata; class Amphibia; order Anura; family Bufonidae; genus Bufo; species Bufo bufo. The sequence goes on along the minus strand of NC_053389.1, from coordinate 741,837,943 downwards.
AAGTTCCTCATATGGGGCACTTGAACGGCTTATCTCCAATGTGAGCAGACGCCGTATAGAGTGATTCCTCCAGGAAAGTTCACTCCAACCAGAACGGTAAAAGCAAAGTCCCAGACTTATAATTTTTCAGTTCCTACCTGGTTCCTTGGTAATGTATCTCGCTATGTGGCGTCTCCTCGAGGCGAGCGGTGCCGGCCGTCCGAGCGTCTTAGGCCGCAAGTCTCAGGCGGGTGTAGTCACAATATCGCGGGATCCGGCAGGTAGGATTCTGATCAGCAATCTGCACTGAAAGCTGTGTCTGTACTAACTTTGCTGAAGATTCATTCATGCATGGCCATGCAATCCATAGGAGGGTCCGGTATATTAGGTGGGCGCTTTTCCTTCTCTTTCACCAGACGCGTTTCGGGGCGTCTACACCCCTTCCTCAGTGGTCAAAAGAAGGACTTGACAGGCTCAGAAAAGTCAAAAATAGTGAGATATCTTGCAGAGGGATGCAGCACTCTTAAAATTGCAAAGCTTCTGAAGCGTGATCATCGAACAATCAAGCGTTTCATTCAAAATAGTCAACAGGGTCACAAGAAGCGTGTGGAAAAACCAAGGTGCAAAATAACTGCCCATGAACTGAGAAAAGTCAAGCGTGCAGCTGCCAAGATGCCACTTGCCACCAGTTTGGCCATATTTCAGAGCTGCAACATCACTGGAGTGCCCAAAAGCACAAGGTGTGCAATACTCAGAGACATGGCCAAGGTAAGAAAGGCTGAAAGACGACCACCACTGAACGAGACACACAAGCTGAAACGTCAAGACTGGGCCAAGAAATATCTCAAGACTGATTTTTCTAAGGTTTTATGGACTGATGAAATGAGAGTGAGTCTTGATGGGCCAGATGGATGGGCCCGTGACAGGATTGGTAAAGGGCAGAGAGCTCCAGTCCGACTCAGACGCCAGCAAGGTGGAGGTGGAGTACTGGTTTGGGCTGGTATTATCAAAGATGAGCTTGTGGGGCCTTTTCGGGTTGAGGATGGAGTCAAGCTCAACTCCCAGTCCTACTGCCAGTTTCTGGAAGACACCTTCTTCAAGCAGTGGTACAGGAAGAAGTCTGCATCCTTCAAGAAAAACATGATTTTCATGCAGGACAATGCTCCATCACACGCGTCCAAGTACTCCACAGCATGGCTGGCAAGAAAGGGTATAAAAGAAGAAAATCTAATGACATGGCCTCCTTGTTCACCTGATCTGAACCCCATTGAGAACCTGTGGTCCATCATCAAATGTGAGATTTACAAGGAGGGAAAACAGTACACCTCTCTGAACAGTGTCTGGGAGGCTGTGGTTGCTGCTGCACGCAATGTTGATGGTGAACAGATCAAAACACTGACAGAATCCATGGATGGCAGGCTTTTGAGTGTCCTTGCAAAGAAAGGTGGCTATATTGGTCACTGATTTGTTTTTGTTTTGTTTTTGAATGTCAGAAATGTATATTTGTGAATGTTGGAATGTTATATTGGTTTGACTGGTAAAAATAAATAATTGAAATGGGTATATATTTGTTTTTTGTTAAGTTGCCTAATAATTATGCACAGTAATAGTCACCTGCACACACAGATATCCCCCTAAAATAGCTAAAACTAAAAACAAACTAAAAACTACTTCCAAAAATATTCAGCTTTGATATTAATGAGTTTTTTGGGTTCATTGAGAACATGGTTGTTGTTCAATAATAAAATTAATCCTCAAAAATACAACTTGCCTAATAATTCTGCACTCCCTGTATAGGTCATCAAAGCAGAACAGCGGTGTCCGCTGCAGTATCCTGGCAGGGCCACCACACAGCTGAGTTCTCTGTGTGTCCTGGACCAAACGTGGTTGTGTGCCGAATGTCATCCCCCACTGATCTGATACTGATGACCTATCCTAAGGATATCTAGAACCCAAAACAACCTCTTTAAATTTTACACATTATGGAAGAGATTTATCAAACTGGTATAAAAAGAAAGCTGGCTTAGTTGCCAATAGCAACCAATCAGATCCCACTGTTCATCTTCCAAAGGAACTCTGAAAAATAAAAGGTGGAATCTGATTGGTTGCTATGGGGAACTAAACCAGTTTTGAAAAATCTCGCCCAATCCATCTACTATTGCCTATAAGACCAGATGTCACCTGCCATATACAGTTGCTCAAATCACCATGGAGCCTAGGCCTACTCTATGCACCAAACATTAACTCACACCCAACAGAAATGTAAAATGGTGGTGGTTTATCGTAGACATGATACTCAAGTTTATTGGCATTATTTTATCCTGTTTAATGTGTACGGTGGATAAACAGGTTTCCCACAATAAGAAATAATGAAATATCTCTAAGGTTTGCAATCATTTATTGATCAGTAGGAGTCTGATGGTTGGACCCTTGGTCCTCAGGGTGTTACAGTATCATATCGGCATATTATTCACAGCATGGCATAAAAACTAAATTCCATTCAAAGGTTGGATTCAAGCGCGTCTAATGTCATACTCACAGGGATTCAGATAGCTGAGATGTGAGGAATTACTTAGCAGGATCCTCCCGTTGATGCCTCTTTTTTTCTAAAGCCAACTTATGAGGAGCATCATATGGTGCATTGTTGGACCATGCCCACAAATCCTGGCCCCATGGCAGGTCTAATTATCAGCACTAAAACCATTATAGGGACAAGGACAAAATTTGTGGGTGTAACAAGATCGTAACAATGTCCCATATTATGCTCCCCTGAAACTGACCTTACTGACAAAATTGACCTCCCTGGATTATGAAGCACTTTATAATCCCACGCATGGGCATAACAAGTAGCCATGGGGCCCCATAGCAAAACTTGGAATGGGGCTCTACTCCACCAAGACCATCTTTAGCAGCAAGTTCAGAATATGGAAAGTTTATGATTATTTTGGTCTCCCTAATGCACAGTTATAATGCAGACAGTGCTGTCACAGTAAGGGAATAATTCTCACAGGGATGTCACCATACAGGGATAATGCTCATGGTGATGTCACAGTAAGGGAATCATTCTCACAATGATGTCACCATACATGGATAATGCCCATGGTGATGTCACAGTAAGGGAATCATTCTCACAGGGAAGTCACCATACAGGGATAATGCTCATGGTGATGTCACAGTAAGGGAATCATTCTCACAATGATGTCACCATACATGGATAATGCCCATGGTGATGTCACAGTACATGTATAATGCTAATGGTGATGTCACAGTACAAGTATAATGCTCATGGTGATGTCACAGCACAGGTATAATGCTCATGGTGATGTCACAATACAGGGATAATGCTCATGGTGATGGCACAGTATAGGATTAATGCTCAGAATGGCGTAACAATAGTGTAATAATATGCACAGTGATGTCGCAATAGTGTGTTAATGTTTACAGTTATGTCACAGTACAGGGATAATATTGACTGTGATGTCACAATAGTGGAGTAATGCTGACAGTGTTGTTACAATGGTGGGGTAATGCTCACAGCGATGTCACAGTACAGGGATAATCCACATGAAGATGCCACAATAGTGAGGAAATGGGCACAGTGATCAACTCAGTGATGCTACAGCACAAAAATGATACAAACATACTGTACATACAAAAAAAACTATAGTAATGTCACGTGCTGGTATAATGTACACATGATATTATAGTTCAGAGAAAGGGATAAGCCATAGTAATAGTATTTACTATCTGGGCCCCTTTAGTTACTGGGCCCCGTAGGAGCAGCTGTGCTGCTACCCTGGTAGTGACTCCCATGCTGAAGGACCAATATTGTGTCAGAGGAAGAAGACCACAGATAACCAAAGTCCTCCAGTTTGAGGGCAGCGTCGTGTGTCTCAGCTTTTCGGACTCACATGAAGAATTTGGTTTGTGCGGTACTTGGATGGTGAATATTATAGTTAATTTCTACAATTTTATGGTAAAGAATAAGACTTACTATGCAAAATATTCTCTTGATCTCTACAGCCATAATCCTAGTCTACATTGTGACTAGAAGCACTGCATCATTTCTTTCTTTTTTCCTTCTGTGTACGTAGCTGGCTCGGATAGCTGACAGCAAGGACCATGTCTTCCCTGTAAATGGAGGCTTTGAGGCTCTTCATAATATCATAGGCTCGGTGAGTAACACCAATTTATAAATTCCACGTTAGAGAACCGTTGGAATAACTTTACCCTCACGTGAGAACGGACTGATCTCAGGTCTTATTTCATTGCATATTTTGCATAATTACAACCATTACAAAGTTTCAGAGAAATGCGAAAACAGTTAGTGCTGTTATGTATAATTGAGGAGTAGAAATTACATTTCTTTAAATATTACGTCCACTTTTGGAAGCCTTTTTTAGTCTTCTAGTGCATCTAAAACTAAAAGGGAAAACTTTAGCATATAGCCTTCATTAAAAATATCCTACCATTTTGTGTTTCCAGCCCCAATGCAGACCTATGTGTCTCCAGGGTTGCAGACTACAAAAAACGTGTAGTTTTATCCTGCAGCTCTACTCCCTTCTAACTGCCCCGTCTTTGCTCCTAATATTTAGTAGATTATAAAACGGGACAGATGGGAAGAATAAGGACTGCGCGATCTGACCACACTGGGCTTGTTGGCAGTCAGTAACCATTGTGACACATTAATCTGCATAGGAAATGCATACACAAAACTGAAGGAATTTTTTCCTGAAAATTATTCCCAAAGTCGCTTTAATTTAATTTTTAGAGAAGAACAAAAATGATTGCAAAGGTGGATACAGACTTTAAATTTAGCACAGAAGTTTAGAACAGAAATTTGAGGTGAAAGGGTGCTATAACCTGACAACTATAGGACTGTGACGACATGTTGCTTCAATATAACTTTTGTCATTATTCGTCACTGCCATGTAAATTAAAGTGATTTTCCAGAAATTAACTTTAAAATTTTAGCCTCAGGATAGATCATTAATATCTGATCAGTGAGAGTCTGACTCCCCCCTTCCCCCGATCAGCTGTGTGAATGGGCTGCAATGCTCGGATGAGTGCTGCAGCCTCTTTATACTATTCCAGACACAGTGCCATGCATTGTATAGTGGCTGAGCTTGGCATTGTAGCTCAGCCCCATTCACTTGAACATGATTTCACTGACCTCTTCAAACAGTAGTACACCAACTGATCAGATAGAGGACTAATGAGTATGGAAAGGGTTAACATCGATAATGGTGAGAACGATGATGGATTGTTAAAAAAAAAAGGATATATTAACTAGCAATGATGAGGTCATGTCATCAGATGTATAGGGGTGCATGTGGTATCAGACATATCTGTGACCTGGTACCTGTGGGAGCTCTAAAGGTACCCTGTGCCGCATAAGAGGACACTGGTATTATGAAAGGCACATGGTAGGTAGAGCAAAGTTTTGAATGGAGTCAAGGAGCTTTAAATTACGTCTCTTGTACAAATTTTGAGGGTAGTAGTGTATTTTTTTTTAATGGAAATGACAAATTATTTGGTGGTGGAATGATAATGATAGTGGTGAGTAATGATAATAATGTGGATACTGGTGGTGATGTTTGTGGTGGCCATGGTTTGTTTGCAGTCATAACTGTGGCATGAAAATAAGTATCAGTCTGTTTAAAAGGACTTGTTGATTGTCAGGAAAAAGCATTCAGCCAATGAAAATTTTGTGAGGGCCAAGATTAATTTTGGGATGGAGTTGAGCTTTTAGTGTTAAACTGGAATACCCCTTTAAGGAGTAGAAAAGTCACACTAAAAATGAAAGAACATGACATGACTACTGCATAAAGTATACAGATAAAAAAACAGCCTATAAAGTATATGTAGTGACATATAAATAGATATGTAATAGATAGATAGATAAATCAGACCCTTTCACTTTTTTTCTGGGAGGCCTCTTATTTCTCTTGATCTTTGAGATGTTTCTACACCTTAATTGGAGTCCACTTGTGGTAAATTAAGTTGATTGGACATGGTTTGGAAAGACACAGACCTATCACAGCTTCCATAATTCTTAAATCGAGGAAGTTTGGAATAACCAAGACTCTTCCTAGAGCTAGCCACTACTGTAAACTAAGTAAGCGGGGGAAAAAGGGCCTTGGTAACAGAGCTGACCAACAACCCAATGGTCACTATAGCTGAGCTCCAAAGATCCTGTGTGCAGATGGGAGATGCTTCCAGAAAGTCAACCATCACTGCTGCAATCCACCAATCTGGGCTTTATGGCAGAGCATCCAGAAAGAAGGTTATGTGAAAGCCCACCTGGAATCTACAAAAAAAAGCACCTAAAGAACTTTCAGACTGTGAATAACAGGATTCTCTGGTCTGATGAAACCAAGATTGAACTTTTTGGCCTTAATTCTAAGCATCATATTCGGAGGGGACCAGGCACTGCCCAATACCATCCCTACAGTAAAGCATGGTGGTGGCAGCATCATGCTGTGGTGGTGTTTTTTAGCGGATGGGACAGGGAGACTGGTCAGAATCAAAAGAAAGCAGAGCAACATACAGAGATATTCTTAATGAAAACCTGATCCAGAGTGCTCTGGACCTCAGACTGGCCGAAAAGTTTACCTTCCAACATGACAATGACCCTAAGCACACAGACCAGACAACACAGGAGTGGCTTTAGGTACAACAACTCTGTGAATGTCCTAGAGTGGCCTAACCAAAGCCTTAACTCAAGCCCAAGCGAACATCTCTGGTCTCCATCCAACCTGACAGGGCTTGAGAGGATCTGCAGAAAGGAATGGCAGACAATCCCCAAATCCAGGTGTGCAAACCTAATGGCATCATATAAATTTTACTTGTCAATGGGTAACATACAGTATATCAAAAAATTACTCAGAGACAGCAGCCTTTTTGGCCACCAAAGGTATGATTTTCTAAACTACACTGAAAAAAACATGGCCTCTGATTGGCTACCATGCCCGACAAGGCCACTTTTTCTGCTAGAGAGTTTTCATAATTGAGGTCTATTGTGTGGATCTGTTCTATTCACTCTATTCAAAGAGGTGGTAGTCAATAAATACATCATGTATTTCTACTTCACATTCTAAAATCCAGTTAAAAGATATTTTAACATTTTAATGTTCATCTTGTGCACTACCTTGCTTTTAAACTTATTTAAAAGGAAAATTCATATGTAAATTAATTTCTGGATATATCATAGATAAGGGTCAGAGAGTAACATCTGAGGACGTTGTGAGCTGAGACCAACAGTTTGTTCCAGAATAAAAATTCTACATAGTGCATAAACCATTTGGTCCTGCTCTGAGATCTCAAAGCCAATTTCTAAGCAAAGGTCCACTGAGTTAAAGGGATTTTCCAGGTGTTTAATATTGATGACTTATCTTCAATGTCAGATTGGCTTATTCCAGGATCCAACACCTGGCACTCCTACAATCGGCAGCTTGAGGAGGCCGCAGGCTCCTCGCAGAATACCACGCACAGCTTCGTCAATTGGACTTGGTATTGCAACTCTGCCACATTCATTCGAATAAGACTGAGTAGCGTCTACGCTATGTGATCGATGACCGTGATGTCACTGGCCTAGAAAGAAGATGCAGCACTCACTGTAGTCTCTTCAAATGGGTGCCACCAATCTGATATTAAAATCTCAGACCACCCCTTTAAGTAGTCATGCTTTAAGAATATTTATAAGCTTGTACTGAATGGTGTTAGTGCACTATAAGTTTGGAACTGGTGGAGACCCAAGTTCACAGGCTCCATGGATGTAACCTCTTGACAAATACACTCATTATGCTGCAAAACTCGACATGCAGTTATGTCTCAGGCAGATATGTAAATAATTACAGGTGTGGTCTGATGAGACACTGGGTCTTGCCAAAAGAGGGCAAAAAAGTTTTTCCCTCTGTACTTTATAAAAAGGCTCTCAGAGGCTACTTTTGGGTAATGTATGTCTGGGTGAGATATCGTTGTCTGCTAGACATGTCTCTATGATGCATTTTGCCCAGTTGGCAGACTTTCAGAGGGTACAGCAGTGGACTGAGGGAAGCAGGATGGTTGTTTCAAAGAATTACAAAGAGTTAGATAATCCCGGCGCTGCTGTCCTCGGGAACCACATGATTCAATTTTGTTGCTGCTGGGTACACAAATAACTGGGTGGACTACCAGTACCCCCTATAATATGCATATATAAATAGTTCAAAAACGTGAAACCGCGCTGACTAATTGAGTATCAAACAATACTGTATTATTATAAGGCACATAAAATACACTTGCCTTTCAAGATGTAGGGCGAGTTTTTTTTTTTCTCTTTGATCTCCTCCAAAGAGATATATAGGAACTGATTCCAAAGTTTCGGCTTCTTCTAACCTGAACGTGCAGCGCCGAGCGGTAGCACACACGTGCAGGGAGAAGAAGACGGGTATCCAGTGTGACATCACATGCTCTACAGGTGCCTCCTGAGTCCACACTTCCTCCAACGTGTTTTGGAATACTCGGATTCCTTCATCAGGGATACGTGCAGTTGATGGTGTTTAGGATTTTGTAGACGTTTGTGTCCCTAGCAATCAGCTCAATTGAAAAAGAAAAAGAAAAAGATGTTCTTCCTCATTTACATATATCACCATAGTTCCACCCATGCAGGTATTTACTGGAAAGAAAACAGCTCTATTTCCTGGTTAAGTCCCGAAGGTGCGAGGCTATCCAGGTTGTAGGTCCACCTGCTTTCATTTCTGGACATAAGTTTAATATAATCCGCCCCCCCCCCCCCCCCCCCTCCAATCTGGTTTTATTTGTTTGATTGCTCAAAACTAGATCCCTTAAATTAATTCTTATTTTCAATGGTCACTTTGTCCTCCCCTCATATACCTTTTCACAGGGGCATCTGATATAATAGATGACTCCAATTGTGTGACAGTTGAGGTAATTCTTAATTTTGTAGCTTTTTTGTTCATTTTTTATTTCAAAGATGGGATTTTTGTGTTCCAAAAGATGGCATGCTTTGCAAGTTTTGATGATTTTTTTATTATTTTTTTGTTATTCTGGTGATAGTGATTACTCGTCATTATCTTTCGAAGAATTGCCCACTACCTAGGCAGTTCTAACCTAGCTGTTAGGAGGTGTTGGAAGCAGTGGTTACATGAGGACACGTGCATACGGAGAACAGACTGACCCAGACACATCACCAGTAGAGAGGATGATTTGATCTGCCAACAAGCACGAGACGCTCCCACAGTTTTGCTGTCCACTATCCAGACACAGGTAGCACCTTCATTACACACTCCTTTTTCTGCCTGGTGGTTAGCAGAAGGAAATGTGGTATCATTGCTTACATTACATGTGCTGCCATTGACAAACAGCCACCATCGCCTTGGTTTGCAGTGGTGTCTTGAATGAGAAAACTACAGACTAGAACCATATAGTCTTTAGCAATAAATCAAGTTCCCGTTTGTGATCCAACTACAGTCGAGTTCAAGTATGGAAGCCTCGCAGTGAGTGCTTCAATCCTGCCTTTGCTATCAAGCAAAACACTGCCCCAACTGCTGATGTACTGATCTGGGGAGCCACCACATGAAAGTTGCTCACCCATAGCAGTGGGATGAGTACGAGGGGACACTAACAGCTCAGCTATATGTGCAGGACAGTGACTGAGTGCCGCACTTTTCTGTTTATTCTCTTTGGATATGTGCATGACATCCTGCCCCCACTTGTTTTACCTCTCATGGCAGGGCTTCCAACTGGCATTTTTCATGTCCTTGGCTGTCCGGTTACCAGATTTATCACCAATTTATGGGACCAGCTGGGACGCCAGCTTCTACAACCTATGAGTGTGCAGGATCTACAGGCCCAGCTGTAACAGCTGTGGGCAAATGGGCTACAGGATACCATACATAACCTGTATGCCTCCATGCCCAACCGTATCTCATGTTGTATCCGGGCTAGAGGCCATATCTCATCTTGTATCCAGTCTAGAGGCCGTATCTCATCTTGTATCCTGACTAGAGGCCGTATCTCATCTTGTATCCAGGATGGCGGCTGTATCTCATCTTGTATCCAGGCTGGAGGCCATATCTCATCTTGTTTCCAGACTAGAGGCCGTATCTCATCTTGTATCCAGGCTGGAGGCCATAGCTCATCTTGTATCCAGGCTAGAGGCCGTATCTCATATTGTATGCAGGCTACAGGCCGTATCTTATATTGTATCCAGGCTAGAGGCCATATCTCATCTTGTGTCCAGGCTAGAGGCCATATATCATCTTGTATCCAGGCTGGATGCCGTATCTCATATTGTATCCAAGCTAGAGGCCGTATCTCATCCTGTATCCAGGCTAGAGGCCGTATCCCATCCTGTATCCAGGCTAGAGGCCGTATCCCATCTTGTATCCAGGCTAGAGGCCGTATCTCCTCTTGTATCCAGGCTAGAGGCCGTATCCCATCTTGTATCCAGGCTAGAGGCCGTATCTCATCTTGTAGCCAGGCTACGTGTTTTGTTTTTTTTGTCAGATTGTAATATTCAGTCCTCTGTTTCTGTACTTGGAATGAATGTGAAGAGTTATTTCAAGCCATAAGTCCACCTACAACACATAGTCAAGGGGATAACCTTTGAAGAATTACCTACATTAGACATTGTCGATATTCTTGGCTTAATGCTCAGGTTTGCCATAAATAGCAAATAGTAAAAGATACATAATTGACTGTAAAATAATATCATACAAACAAGTTCCAGCAGAACACAAGCTCATCATAGCCTAGGACTGTGATCTCTATCTGTAGAGCCTTGAAGGCAAGTTTGGTAGCTCCATGCAGATCCAGACATGCAGGCAAAATCCATAAGAAAAACAAATCTCAACACATAGCGTCTTCAATGTCAAAAGTTGGTTTGTGTGCTAAATGCTGTTGTTAACTACGTATAGAGAAGGACAATAATTGGAGCTTCTCTTGCAGAATTATAAAGTCAGGGGCTCATTGAGAAAGCAGAAAAAAAATGGCTATGGGCCAAGATTCTGCCAAATATCTCTCAGTGAAAAACTGCAACTCTGGATAATTATTTTTCCAGAAGCTACAAGTAGTCTCATATGACTGTTTCATTACTGCAAGCGGCACGCAATGAACTAAAAGGGGTGTTTCCTTTTTGCAAACAGCAGACTTCATGTCCCACTGTAGTCAAAGTCACCAATATTATGGGTCTACAATTCTTGACCCAGCGATCTTTGAGCTTTATTTATTCAGTTTTTGCCTCTGCATATTTAAGTAACCATTATGTTTTTATTTTTTATTGACATGGCTGCATAAGGCCTAGTTTTATGCAGGAGAAATAGCATTTTTTGGTGCTGTTTGAGAGATCATATAAATGTCTTTGTAATCCTCATACATGTTTTGCTTTGCAAATAAAATAAAATACATTTCTTGACATTGTTTTGTTTTACTTTTTGTTCACACTGAATGACCTCCTAAATGTGCTGTTGAGGATATTTCAGTTGTGTGGATACCCAATTAGTGTGGTTTTGTGAGCTTTTTTATTTAAAAATGTTTAAATCGCATTTTATATTACACTTTTTCATAATCCTATTAAAGGGAGTCTGTCACCTAAACTGAGCCTTTTAGACTGAGATCATCAAAAAAAGACTTTTTAAACTTATGCTAATGAGGTTCGGCAAGTGCCCAGGGGCGGCGTTACTGCAGCAAGTGCCCTGACCCCTCGGCGATGTGCCCAGAAAACCACACCTCTTTCACCCCTCTGGCCCACCCTTGTTTCCTATTACTTCCTCCTCTCCTTCCCAGATCTTGCGCCTGTGCTGCTCCACACTAGTCCCGTACCTGCACACTGCTGTGTCCATTATGGGCAGGGAACAGGTAGTTGGACTGCGCATGCACCGTCGGCGCAGGCGTGAGATATGGGAGGGAGAGGATCCACAAAAAATACGGATGACGTCTGTGTGACAACCGTATTGCATCTATTTTTGTTTTTTTGTTTTTTGCGGATCCATTGTAACAATGCCTGTCCTTGTCTGCAACATGGACAAGAATAGGACATAGCTACGCTAAAGTGGCGTTCCTGGCCAAAGGTTGCTGAGCGTATTGTAGGCTATCAATACTGATCATGGGGGTCTGAACTCTCCCACCAATCAGCACAGTGATGCCAAGGATGATCCGTGTTTCTGCAAGTCATGCACCCTGATTTTTGGTCACACAGACACAATAGAGGACATTTACTAATCGTTTTATGCCACTATACTGATGTAAAAAAAAGTCACCGATTATGGAGCATGACATATCTGTACCATAATTTGCTACTTTTTAAGCTTCATGGCACTTTTCTGGAGCAACGTCCACCACGTCCTCACTCAAGTATGGCAGAGTGGATTAACCCCATAGATGCTGCGGCCGATTAGGCACCATGGCATCTAAGGGGTTAACAGGGCAGCAGAGTTGTTGATATAATCATAATCCTGGTATAATTCACTCCTCAAAAAGAGGGCTCAATCTATTAAACTCATAATCTTATCCTATGCATTCCGCACAATACTAAGATTTCACTGTCACAGCGCCATCTATTGGAATGATAAACTTGATCCTGTGTTAGCTGTTAGAAATGTGGAGAAGCACAGGGCCCTCTAGTGGACATACAGAGTCACTGTCTGTTCAGTCAGGAATTAAATAACAGCATTTTGCATGCTGCATCTCACGCACACTGCTGATCATTTAAATGAATCAGAATGTTAGTACAACGTTCAAATGAAAATTCAAATAGCTTTCTTTTTCATTTGACTTTTTGGGAAAATGCCTGCAAGAGATGAAATTGAAATCTCAATCTACCATTTTCAGCTTCTACTTGGTGTTTTCATTTGATTTATGATTGTGACATGAAAAACCGACACTAGGAGGAGAAGAATTAATTGACAAAGTGGAAATTTAAAATGGAGTTGGAAAAGAAAATTTAAATGGAGAAATTGAATTTTCTTTTTAATTTTGGCATACATTTTGCAGACACTAGATGAAATTAAAATGTTAAACCGTTATTTTAATTATAATTTTAGATTTTTCAATTTCATTTTAATTTTGGCAGGTTTTACCTCCCATATTGCATTTGGCTCTGAAGATTTTCTTTCTGAAAGTTCTGAGATATAATCAAAAATATGTACTTCTGTTCAGGGCAATACTGAGAAGTGACTATTGTTATTTATACTACATAAATTCTTTAATAGTGTGAATATGTTCTTGTTAAATGGGTTTTCAAGTTTGCATTAGCATCCTCTAAAATAATAATTTATGGAGATAGCTGTAATTTTGTAATGTATTTCTTTTACCTTTATTGCTCCTATCTCCTGTTCTGGGCAGTGGTCACATGACCATGTCATGTTATGTCCGTGGGCGTGTCAGTGACAGAGGAGTGTCTATGTAACTAGCTGGTGGGAGGAGCTATAAACTGGCTGGGTGTTAGGGGCAGTGATAGAGGAGTGTCTATGTAACTAGCTGGTAGGAGGAGCTATTAAGTAGCTGGGTGTTGTTAGGGGCAGTAATAGGGGAGTGTCTATGTAACTCGCAGGTGGGAGGAGCTATAAACTAGCTGGGTGTTGTTAGGGCAGTGATAACGGAGTGTCTATATGACTAACTGGTGGGAGGAGCTATAAACTAGCTGGGTGTCGTTAGTTGCTGGAGCTTTGACAGAGAAGGGAAAAGTGCATCATGGGTTTGGTTGCATACAGCAACAGAAAGCGCTATATAATGGATGGAAAAAAAACAGAGGGATTTGTTTACAGGGTAAAATGGGTCAGGGGAGTCCCAATTTAAAAAAACATGGAGAAAATGTACATGTGTTAAGAAACTACAGGAGCATACCTGTTTAAAAAAACATAGTAATTGTGGAAAAACCCTTTAAAAGGGGCTAATAATTTGCATTGTAGATTATATGCTTGGAAAAGTCCCTTTGATGCAAAACATGTGCAAGTATTTGCAATCTAAGTGAAAGCATTCAGAATCTGACCCATGACTAATCTTCCAATAGTCCTTGTACACTGCTCCAAAAAATAAAGGGAACACTTAAACAACACAATGTAACTCCAAGTCAATCACACTTCTGTGAAATCAAACTGTCCACTTAGGAAGCAACACTGAGTGACAATCAATTTCACATGCTGTTGTGCAAATGGGATAGACAACAGGTGGAAATTATAGGCAATTAGCAAGACACCCCCAATAAAGGAGTGGTTCTGCAGGTGGTGACCACAGACCACTTCTCAGTTCCTATGCTTCCTGGCTGATGTTTTGGTCACTTTTGAATGCTGGCGGTGCTTTCACTCTAGTGGTAGCATGAGACGGAAGTCTACAACCCACATAAGTGGCTCAGGTAGTGCAGCTTATCCAGGATGGCACATCAATGCGAGCTGTGGCAAGAAGGTTTGCTGTGTCTGTCAGCGTAGTGTCCAGAGCATGGAGGCGCTGCCAGGAGACAGGCCAGTACATCAGGAGACGTGGAGGAGGCCGTAGGAGGGCAACAACCCAGCAGCAGGACCGCTACCTCCGCCTTTGTGCAAGGAGGAACAGGAGGAGCACTGCCAGAGCCCTGCAAAATGACCTCCAGCAGGCCACAAATGTACATGTGTCTGCTCAAATGGTCAGAAACAGACTCCATGAGGGTGATAAGAGGGCCCGACGTCCACAGGTGGGGGTTGTGCTTACAGCCCAACACCGTGCAGGACGTTTGGCATTTGCCAGAGAACACCAAGATTGGCAAATTCGCCACTGGCGCCCTGTGCTCTTCACAGATGAAAGCAGGTTCACACTGAGCACATGTGACAGACGTGACAGAGTCTTGAGACGCCGTGGAGAACGTTCTGCTGCCTGCAACATCCTCCAGCATGACCGGTTTGGCATTGGGTCAGTAATGGTGTGGGGTGGCATTTCTTTGGAGGGCCGCACAGCCCTCCATGTGCTCGCCAGAGGTAGCCTGACTGCCATTAGGTACGGAGATGAGATCCTCAGACCCCTTGTGAGACCATATGCTGGTGCAGTTGGCCCTGGGTTCCTTCTAATGCAAGACAATGCTAGACCTCATGTGGCTGGAATGTGTCAGCAGTTCCTGCAAGACGAAGGCATTGATGCTATGGACTGGCCCGCCCGTTCCCCAGACCTGAATCCAATTGAGCACATCTGGGACATCATGTCTCGCTCTATCCACCAACTTCACGTTGCACCACAGACTGTCCAGGAGTTGGCAGATGCTTTAGTCCAGGTCTGGGAGGAGATCCCTCAGGAGACCGTCCGCCACCTCATCAGGAGCATGCACAGGCGTTGTAGGGAGGTCATACAGGCACGTGGAGGCCACACACACACTACTGAGCCTCATTTTGACTTACATCAAAGTTGGATCAGCCTGTAGTGTGTTTTTCCACTTTAATTTTGTGTGTGACTCCAAATCCAGACCGCCATGGGTTGAAAAATTTGATTTCCATTTCTTAATTTTTGTGTGATTTTGTTGTCAGCACATTCAACTATGTAAAGAACAAAGTATTTCCGAAGAATATTTAATTAATTCAGATCTAGGATGTGTTATTTTTGTGTTCCCTTTATTTTTTTGAGCAGTGTATATTCATACATATTTTCACAGGGACATCTTTTGCATGGTATAATTACAGAATTAGCAGCACATGTGAGACTTTACAACAGTATAGAACCAGCGTGTGCTGTCTACAACATAGCTGTTGGTACCTAGTGGCTGAGGGGAGTTGGGAGCTTATTGCACATATTGATCTGGGGCGCATTGGTTCGTATCTACTATTCTTCCTCCTACCATCTAATAGACAATGCCTTAGATTGGTGCAGGTCCCACCTCTGGCACCCTCTCCTATCTCCAGTACGAGGCCCTTGAAGTGAATGGAGAACAGCTGCACATGCGCACTGTGCTCTCTAGTCATCACTATGTGAGTTCTGAGAGTAGCAAAGCAAGCGCGCTCGACTGTTTTCAGAGGTCCCATGGCTGTGAACAGAGGCTGGCCGTGCATGCATGCGCATTTTGGGGGCCCCGTTCTAGCAATATGCCTTCAATGTCCAAGATGGGCCAACTTCTTTAAATTAGAGATAGACGTGTATGGTTCAAATTGTATTCTGACTGTTATTGGAACTAATATTCTACCTAGTTAGGCCATGCCACTGGGTCCTTTCAAACATTTTTTATTTTTTTTTGCAATAAACGGAGGACCAGCATATTCTGTAGCGTTTTACTGTAGTGGAATTTTCACACAGGTAAAATAAAGGAACAGACAGTATTTTATTTATGGCACTGCATATACTTTCATAAAAGGAGCGGATTATTCCAATATACTTGGTACTAGAATTTCTATGGCCAATTCAGGAAACAGACATCCGATCCATCAACTGGCAGCAAGTCAAAAACTCTTGCCAATCTTTTTACACTGTTGCTAAACTTCCTGTATAGAGAAACGTCATCTTACCCCAACTACAGAAACTCTCAGACGCAGAGATCCGGAAGCAAGCCTGACTTAACAGCACTTGCAGATCTGTGCAGTAGAGATGCCATGTTATCATTTCACGAAATTAAATCCAAATATAAGATAACGCGCACCTGATTCCAGGTAAAGGGGTTGTGCCACTAATATAAATGTATTCCACCCAACGGATATCGATGTTCCCCAAATACCACCATTTATCAAAACGGCCATATTCTACAGTTTTTAGCCTACCATTGCACCCTGTGGCCAATCTGTTTTGATATTCAGTTGCTGTAGGTTACGTCCTGCATTGGAGCCTTGTAATGTAGAATGCACAATGGTCATTGTAAGATCAAGGGGTGTGGTTTGGGACATATGTCCTGCTGATGTCAGGACACATGGGACAGCAGATACATGACAAACCAGGAAGTGGGATTCAAGCATGGGGGATAAGAGAAAATGGTAAATTATGTAAATTTAAAAAAACAACAACAATCCAATACAGAATGGGAGTTAGTGTAGTGGATAAAAAATAAACTGACTGAAAAGTAGTTTATAGCTCAACCCCTTTAAGGCACCGTGTAAACCCATCTCAAGCAGTCCGTTAACAGTTCTAAGATCACAGTGACCTCGTGGCCTTATTTCAGCCCTTTGTACCCATTTACTAGATTCTAAATTACCGGGTGCCTTAGCTATTGTGGAGAGGATTTGGAGGTTGCTTGACTTAGAGGAGTAACAGTAGGTTACTGAATCTCACCTTCATGTCTCCTTTTCTAAAATGCAGATTCTCAAGATGTCCTGTATAGAAATTCTAGCGGCAGAGCCTTCCAGTATATGTGCTGGAGGTAAGTCTCCTATTTATATGCACTCTGTAATTGTGAATAGTAATAAATATAGCAATAAGCATCCATTGAGATGGCAGCAGTATGCGTTCTCTGGGATTCAGATACTTTATTGTAAGGATACTACTGATTTTGCTGTTGCAATAAGGTAAGGATAAAGTTTTTTATTTATATTCTTAATTTTCATTTTACTGCTGTCCTACATGTAACACAATGGGGGAGATTTATCAAAACTGGTGTAAAGTAGAACTGGCTTAGTTGCCCATAGTAGCCAATCAGATTCTACCTTTCATTTATCAGAGCTTCTTTGTAAATGTAAAGTGGAATCTGAATGGTTTCTATGGGCACATTAGTTTTGATAAATCTCCCCCAATGTCTTTTCAGACTTTGGCCCAGACTTACTAACGTGTCTGCACCAAAAATCTGCCTAAAAGGTGTAGCAAATTGGCCCATATAGGACTTCTCCACTTTTCCCAACATGCTTGACAAGGGGTGTGGCTTAGGGGAAAGAGGGATGGAGCTTCGTGGGAAACGGGCAGGGCCTAAGATGCAATATTTTCCATGAATTCTGGTGGAAAAATCTGTCTCATAATAAGCCAACCAATAGCTGGTATAGAGTCAGAAAAAAGTCTCTATCCCTACACCAGCTTTATAATCCAGCCTGGGCTTTGTAGTAAATCTAGCGGAGGTCTGGACAGCCTGTGTGAGCTTACTTCATCTTTGCAATTAGTAAGTCTGGGCCTTCGTCTTTTCTAAAGATCAAGTACCTTTAAAAAAGACAGGGGGGACACTGATCATATGTCCCCTGCATATAATTTACCATAAAATTCAAGAACAGAGCAGGGGGCGTCTCTCAGACTACCTCAGACTGCCCGTAGGCACTGTAGCTAAGCTGTAGTCACAGCTGTGCTCTAATGGAGCTGAGCTAAGAAGCAGCCAAGGAGCAATATGTGAAAAAAATAAATAGCAGGTAATCATCCCTGTTAGACACTGACTTACAGTTAACTTTTGAGCTCCTGAATGGAGGGTGACTTTAACTAATGCACTGAATTTAGAAGGGCATTATATTTGTGGACTATGGGTGAGGTCTATGGGATAAATAAAATAATCTCCTACGCCTCTAATTTCATAAATGACTGTACGTAGCAACAGAAAAAAGAATGGGAAAGAGGCTTGTCTTAAAAATGTATGTTCGGGACATGTGATTGGTAGCAGAGGGCTCAAAGAGAGAAAAGCAAATGACAGTCCTAAAATATTCCATGTATATGTGTGTGATTGGCATCTGCTTTCAGAGTCCTTTCAAGTGGTTGTCAGAGGGAATGGCTTCCGATACGCCCGGAATGTGGATCGAGTTCTCTGCAGTTTTAGAATGAATGATACAACTTCTCTCAGTAAGTATATTTTCCTTTGTAAGCACATCACCTTCTTGACATAAAGACATGTATTTTCAAATCTTTTCAAAATTCTTTAAAATACCTTAAAGGGGTTATCGGAAGCTTGTATCGGAAGCCCCTTGTAAACATTATACTCACCTGCTCCCCGTGACCAGCGTTGCTCCTGATCCCTGTGCAGCCGCTGCTGCATCTACCCGTCATGCAGGTCAAAACATCCAGAGACGGAGGGGAGCAGCCAATAGCAGACCACAACGGGAAGGAGCCTCCCTAGCTGCTATGGAGGCTGGTCATTGTCGCGGCCTGCTATTGGCTGCTCCCCCTTGTCATGGGATGTTTTGATCCGCACAACGAGGAGATGCAGCGGCGGCCGTGCAGGGATCCGGAGCGACGCGGGTGTCGGGGAGCAGGTAAGTATAAGATCCCCCGGGCATTGGGGGGGATCTTTTAGGCTTCGGATAACCCCTTTAAGGTGCATTTACATGTGCCAAAGAGCAGCAGATTGTCGGGAAGGAAGCACACCGTCTCGACAGTTGGCTGCTCATTAAGCGGAGGTGAAGCTCTGCGTTTACATGCAGCGATCACCTCCACCGTATCAGAACGAGGGATCACTATGGTCATTGATTGTTCTCATACAGCTGCATTGTTTCTGGGCAGGAGATCGCTGCACAGAAACTATAATCGGCGGTGCCTGAAAGAAAGAGAGGATCACCCGATTAACAAGCGTTTCGCTGGTTCACCAGGTGATCAGCTGCACCTTTACACAGGCAGATTGTTGGGAATTAGTGTTCACAGGGACATTCTGCCCGAATCTGCCGTCTAAATCCACCTTTAGAGTTAGAGGAATTTGTGTGAAATTAGAAAACCTTTTTTAAAAAAAAAATTGTTTGTTTTTACGCAAACAGTGCCACCATTGTCCATGGGATGTGTATGCTATTGCACTTAAAAGGCATTCACTTCAATAGGTGTTAAACTGTAATACGAGGCACAGCCCATGGACATGAGAGGTACTGTAATGTTGACTCTCCTTTCTAATCTTCCACCACTGATAAGGAGAATAGAGGCTCATTGTGACCTATTAAAATCAAATGGTCAAACATACCAACTTCTGCTTCATTCCATCTGTTGGGGATTGATGGAGATAGCTAAGTGCAGCCCTCAGTTATCTTCTTTAGTCTCATGGACTTTGAATAAAGCAGTAATGGCCATGTGCAATTGTTACTCCTTTTTCCATTCTCATATAGAGTGAAGGTTCCAGCGGTGAGACCCACCAGCAATCAGAAACCTATTTAGATAATAATTGGTTATTCTGGGACAACCCTTGTAAGAATGTAATTAGCACTCGCTGATCCAAGTTAGTAAGGCCGGGTTACATGTTTCTGCCGCATGTGGCCAAAACCCAACCCACAACTACCAATGGTCACACAATTTTGAAGGTAAGACCTTGGGGGATATTTATCAAAACTGGTGTAACGGCTAATAGTTTAGTTGACCATAGCAACCAATCACATTCTGCATTTCATTTTTCAAAGAAGCTCTGAAAAACTGGGTTTTGATAAATCTCCCCCTTTGTACCTATAAAATCATGCCACCATTGGCCACCACAAGTGGTCATGACTTCTGCCACATATAGCAGCTGGAAATTATAAACTCAACCTAAATTTATTGGACTGTAAAGACTTAGACTACCCTATGCTGTACAATGGCTGATATATAAGCTAACTTTGCTCCTCTTATAACCTTGATCTAACACATACATATCTGGTTGCATTTTAGATGAAAAGCCCCTTGTCGTGGAAGACACATACTTGCTGTGCCCCGCACCTGTTCTAGAAGAAGTTGGCATGTAAGACACAAGTACCAGACTGATCCTTATAAAGATATATTTTGTTATGTTAATACCACTCTATGGTATTGGCAGTGCATGCAATTTTGACCACCACTTCTATTGTATTGTCCATACATGTGCATATGGGGAATACAGATAAGCAAGTGAATTGAAACATAGCTATGGGGGAAATTTATCAAAACTGGTGTAAAGGAAAACTTGCTTAGTTGCCCAAATCAACCAATCAGATTCCGCCTTTCATTTTTCAGAGCTCCTTTGGAAAATGAAAGGTGAAATCTGATTGGTTTCTATGGGCAATTATGCCAGTTTTCCTTTTCACCAGTCTTGATAAATCTCATCCATCATTCAGAGACATTGGACAGTAAAACAAAAAGGATTTGATTGTCACTACGTTATGCTGTGTGTCTGCTGCAGGACGGCTACCCTCTACGTCAGCATGAACGATGGCGTCAGCTTCATCTCCAGTTCTGTCATCATTACCAGCTCACATTGTGTAAGTAACAGAACCTCTTCAATTGTCTAGATGAGATCTTGTGGCTAATATGATCAATCGTACCATTTATATATTATATGTATGCTTTATTTATGCTTTGACTTGTTGAATTAGATTTAAAAAAAGCTATCAGACTTACATAGAGAAGGCTTTTCCCACAAATTATAAGTGTCTGATTGGTGGGGATCCAACCACAGAGATACCCACCAATCACAAGAATGGCAATCCCATATTCCCCACTTTAAATCAAGTGCCCGCTGCACATTTCCACCACTGCTCCATTCAATCTTCGGCACTCCTATAGAGTTGAATGGAGCAGTTGAAGACATATGGGACCTCTGCTTGATTTAAACAGGGTGATCGGTGGGGTCCCAATGGTCTGACTCCAAACTTTCCAACCAGACATATATTCCATATCCTTTGGATAAGGCCTCATGCACACGAACGTTGTTTGTTTCCATGTCTGTTCCGTATTTATTTTTTTGCAGATAGGATGCGGACCTATTCATTTCAATGGGTCCGCCAAAAATGCTTACAGCACACCGTGTGTTGTCCGCATCAGTATGTCCATTCCGTAGCCCCGCAAAAAAAACAAGAACATGTCCTATTCTTGTCTGTTTTCGGCATTGTTTCAATGGATCCGCAAAAAAAAAACGGATGCCATACGGACGTCATCCATTTATGTTTTGCGAATCCGCAATTTGCAGACCGCAAAACACATACGGTCGTGTGCATGTAGCCTAAGAGAAAAGTATTTTTTGTAGTAAACCACCCATAACCTCCTGAGCCGAAGGGTGTAATCTGGCCTTGGGGCAACTGCAACCTATACATCCCTTGCTTCATTACTGAAGAGAAAACATAGATCTGTGGGTGTCTACATCGTTTTGAGAATTTGGTGTAGATCATGGATAGCAATGCTCTTCTCCAGCTACTTGATCCCAAAAAAAACATGAACACCAATTTAGAATTCCCTGTTACGGTATTTGACAATAAGGTGTCCAAACCAACCTGCAGCCTGCCTATATACATAAAGTAACTAGCTATCTTCCATGACTGTCCTTATTATGTTTGTCTTGGCTAATGTTGATGCTATTTCAATGAGGAGGGGGGTGACTGGTAGATATCTCTGATGCAATTTATCTCTGAGGGAATCAAAGGATTGGAGCAACTCTATTCCATGGTCTCTGACCTTGTTTCCTTCAACAGGGGACATCGGGACATCTAGAGAAGTTGGGCTGTCCCATACACAATACATAGTTGTCGGACACGATATAAATCTGCAGGTCCTGATGACATCTATCTATGATCAATATCTGCTATTTTTACAACATTTTCTAGTATCTAATGGAGGGCTCTGAGCTACTTTTCCCTGTGACAAGGAACTATTTTGCCACTATACCTCCCACCGAGAGCGGTCTTCCTGCTGTCTTTTTATTTTGAGACAACATCTGGAACAAAGAAACTGAACTTCAGCTGCAGCAACTTAGCTGTGACTGAAAACTTTATGTAGGAAGCCACTGCCAGTAAATACTTAGAGGACTATCTGCGGTTAACTCTTCCTTGGAGAAAATAACTCTGTAATGCTTTGCCAAAGGGAGTCCCCAATGGTGGCATACAGAGTGTCTCCATACAGGCTTCAATCCATACTCTCATGTGTATGAGCTCTTATGTAAAGTTCATCTTTATGTAAAACCCAAATGGACCCATTCCTCTCCCCAACGACTGAAATCTTGTCTCTGGTTTGCATTGTTTGAGTCGAGCTGCACGTATGCATCCAGTCTCCTTCCCATGCCCATTTATAATGCATAATGTTACATTCTCGGTATGGACCGCAAATTGATTTAGCCATTTTGAGATCCAGTTCATCAAGTTCAACATTCAGGGGAACCATTGTTTTGACCATCTCTACATGTGGAACTCAAAAAATTACAATTTCGTGCAAACTTCATTTATTTCAGTAATGCAACGTAAAAGGTGAAACTAACATATGAGAGACTCATTACAGGCAAAGCGAGATATTTCAAGCCTTTATTTGTTATAATTTGGATGATTATGGATTACAGCTTATGAAACCCTAAAGTCACAATCTTAGGTCCCCTTTGCTCAGGGGGTATGGATTAATTAGCTGACTAGAGTGTGACACTTTGAGCCTAGAATATTGAACCTGTTCACCAAATTCTAACTTTAAGCTGCATTAATGCAATTCCTTTTAATTTGCATTACTGAAATAAATGGACTTTTGCACGATATTCAAATTTTTTGAGTTTAGCCTGTAGATTTTCCGACTGTGAATCAGAAAGTTGGTGAGGAAATTCACAGCTATTAGGCTGCATAGTGACATGAAGTCATCAGCGCATTGCTGTATAATCCATGTAGCAATTTTTGGTAAGGTCACTTGTCACTTAACTGCCCACAGTGAACCATTGAATTCCCGATTTTAAAGGGCATCTGTCTGTAGATTTGTGCCTATGAAACTAGCTGACCTGTTGCATGTGTGCTTGGCAGCTGAAGACATCTGTGTTGGTCCCATGATCAATCAAAGTGAAGAGGGCATGGCAATCGCAGAGAGAGCAGAGCCTCTAGGTGTAATAGTAATGCCCCGGTTGCTGCTAGAGGCTCATTTCCATATATTAAAACATAATCTTTCTCAGCAATGCGAGCACATATGAACATGGGACCAGCACAGATGCCTTCAGCTGCCAAGCGCACATCAAACAGATCAGCCAACTTGAATTAGGTGCAGATTTTAACGATAATTTTTTATTTCTGGTGAATTTTCCCAATACACTTCTGAACAGATGCCATCATCAGATTATAGCAGTCACATCATCTAATATTATTTCTTCTTTGGTCCTCCGGGGATTGTCCTGGTGACCTTCTACTGAGCTGCCGCTCCGTCTACCACTGTGGGGATTAAAATCAAATGAACATTAGCTTAGAAAGGCACAAGTCACATTAAGTTCTCTTTTGTGTACATTTCCCTAATCTTTTTTTATGTGGTTTTTTTATCCTTGTTTTCATACAAGAACAGACTCTGCCATCGTTGGACATTAACATGTAGGAATTCTTTTGTGAGCTTTATTATAGATGTGTTATAATGAAGTAGTGGCAGTGATCCAAGGCAGTGGCTGGAAGACTTCCAACACATCTTGTAGTAATAAAAGGAGAGATGGATGTCTCGATTGTGGAGTCTTGTGCTTTTGATTCTATCAATCTCCATTGGATCAGCATAGACTATAGACAGGTTTACCATTTTTACCTAATTCCACTTGTCCTTCCTCCCAATGTTCACACCGGCAATAAATATTAGTTGTCTTGACACCATATAGGCTTTTTTTGCAAGATCTATGTATGTATACCAGCAAGCTTTGCCATAGTCAACATATGTGGTCATTCTTCATAGAGATATAGCAGACCTAAATGTCATGCAACTTTTTTAATGCTATCTAATAACTTAAAATGAGGTTCTATAATGAAGAAAATCCCTGTTAATGTGCCCAACATAGCAAGGGTTTCCCATATAAGAGTGGCTCCAATATAGTGGATTCAAGCCAACCTTGTATTACATCGACGGCCATTAATTTGGGAAATGCCCAACCGGTTGCAGCCTGGTTTTTGCTGCCTATCAGAGACACTGATTATAGGGGTGTGTCACTTACTTGGGAACATACAGTAGTTTTCATAAAATCACAGTTTATCAGGTGCAGTATGAGCTGTGAGCTGTTTGAACCAGGAGTCCTCTCAATCATGCACACTCACTTTGGAATCATTCATGTTCATGAGCTTCTGGAGTAAGCTGTCAATCAGCGGCAGGAAGGGAGAGGGAGCCTGCTGCTTGTGAATACCAGGACTCCTGAGCTCATGCATATTATTAAGAGAATTGGGATAGGCGTCCTGCAGCGATCTGTTATAGATTAAAAGGGTTTTCAGAGATTTAAATACTGATGACCTATCCTCAGGATATCTGATTGGTCCGACAACCGGGACCACCTCCAATCAGCTGTTTGAGAAGCCACTGGTGCTCTTGGTCTTCTACTGCGAGCGCCCCTGCCTTCTCGAACAGCTAGTCTGTGGGAGTACTGGATGTCGGACCCCCACAATCATATACTGATAACCTATCCAGAGGACAGGTCATCAGTATTAAAGTCTCGGAAAACCCCTTTAACTTGTTGGGTAACTAATCAAAGGATTATAGGAATCATTTATTAAGACAGGCATTTTAGACACCAGTCTTAATAACCCCTATATCTGGCGGTGGATCCACCAAAGTTATGAAGAGGTGCAGAACTTCGGCATATACTGCGGCAGTCTAAATGTAAGCCAGCTTCCTAGCTGTCTTACATTTAGACCTTTTTCTTCTCCTAAAACAGAAAACGTAGAAGATGATGAATGAGATGGGCCTACCTCCCCGTCCCCTTCCCCGCCCACACTTTTAGACTTGGCGTGAGCGGGAAAAAGACGCAGATTGCCGCAATCTGCACCAGAAATACACATAATATAGGCATATTTCTGGATAGTAAATGTCCCCTATATCTTTCTTGTGTTCTCAAACTCTACCTTTGTGGAAAATGTCCACTTTTTACCTCTCTGACCAGATTATAGAGCAAAATTGTTCTTAAAGACGTTGGACCACAAAAAACTTTTGTCTGTCCACAGGATAAGTGATAAATGTATGATCGCTGGATATCCAACTGCTGGGACCACCACCAATCAATAGAACAAGGGTTCCATGTCTCCCTTTCGAAAGGAGCAGTGGTCACTCATTTGCACTTCCACTCCATTCAGGCTCTATGAGACTGACAATGATAGCCAAG
Source organism: Bufo bufo (assembly GCF_905171765.1). Taxonomy (NCBI): domain Eukaryota; kingdom Metazoa; phylum Chordata; class Amphibia; order Anura; family Bufonidae; genus Bufo; species Bufo bufo. Next base: position 741,812,118 of record NC_053389.1, on the reverse strand, counting down.
TACAGCAGTTGGCTATCTCCATAGTATTGCACAGGAGTGGCCAGTTCTCCATTCAGATAGAGGACCTGTTCCTCGTTCTTGTGATAACTGGTCCCAGCAGTTGGATGGTGCAATGCGGTACAAAACTATGTTATAACTTAATAAATTATAAATGATGACATCACTAATAAACTAAACATATATTCAGAATTCTCGACAATTCTATGATGGTAATAAAAACATGCTATTATGTCCCACAGGCGGACGGGACCATCTTGGCTATTGCCCTCCTCATCTTATTTCTCCTTTTGGTTCTGGCGCTGCTGTGGTGGTTCTGGCCTCTGTGCTGCACTGTGGTAAGTGTCAGATCTCATCATCACATTGTATTACAGGGGCCTGACGTGACCTTACGTGGGTGGAATGTGCTTAACCTCAGTTGTTTCCCTGTGTTTTACTAATGTCGGTCATCTTTGTATAAACTGAAGTGGAGAATCATTGGTTTAATGTCAGGAAAGCCTACTACATATAAAACATGCCCCATAAATCTACTTGTATTAAACAAGATGACTACTTAGATATCGTAGTGCTAAGATTTACTGATGCAGTGCTTGTATGTTTCGTACAGCAAATACAAAGCATGCCAGCATTGTTATTCTTCAGCAGTATGTACATCAATAGAAGATTCTACACCATAGAGAGTATGCTTTTGGGTCGGCTTAGGTTGATTTCAAACTCTATTTTGCAGTGTCTGCTTGCCCTACAATGTAGAGCATACGTGAAACGCATCTATAGGTCTATAGGCCTTCAACCACCAAACAAAGGCCAAAAGAGTAGGGTTTTGGAATCCATATTCTTTTATTTTTTTGTTTTCTTTTACAATGGGGGCCTATAAGCGACAGATGCCACCTTATGTCCATACAAATACAGTAGCGAACACAAGCTGCTCGGACCCCCAGGGCACGGATAGTGCAGGACTGCACTCACACAGCGACAAATGTAAACGATTTCCAGACACCGCTGTTGGTAAAATCCATTCAGTTTTATTTCTTCTCCATTAAAAAGCAGTTACAAAATGGTGGATACAAACCAGGCCTTACATCTTTCTGACGCGTTTCGGGTGCATGTTTTTAGCACCACTTAATCATAGGGTCACTAGATGAACTACATCAGTCAGGCTATATAGTGGAAAAGGTGGGAGGGGACATTGTACATGTCAATCTCCAAAACAGGAATTATTTAGTAATGTAAAATTAAATCCTGTTTTCTCTTTGATCCGTGGGGGATTAATAATTTAACCTTGAACATCCAAAAAGCCTGACGATTAAAAAGTTTCCTCGGTAGATCTCCACCCCTCTCAGGTAATCTTACTTTTTCAATGCCCTGTACCATAATGTGATTCACATCCCCTCCATGATGGTGTAAAACATGATGGGAAGCTGCCAAATTATGGCATAATGTGTTTTTGTTTCTGTTACCTTCTTTAATTGCATCTGACGCCATTTATCAGAGATATATGTTTGGAACAGAGATGAGCGATTGCAAGTGAATCGAGTGCAAGCGGAGTTTTGACAAATTTCGAGTTGCATCCAAATCTGAACTTTTGGTGATCTGATTGAAAGCAAATTTAAGAGAGAGATAGGCAGAGGGGAAAACAATAATTAAAAAAATTGTGAGAGACTAGAGAGAAAGTCCTTGGAGACATCAGGGTGTCATACACACATTTTCAGCCTGTTGGAGAACTCTTGATGAAATTGGTTGACTGGTTCGGCTTAATCAAAACCAAATCATATTTTAAGCACTTGGCTCATCTGTAGTTGTAAATCATCCAGGTGTATACCTCTGATGGATATGTCAACCAACATTAACCGGACAGGATTAATCTAAAAAAAACTGACCCACTCAGGGCCATAATTATCACCAAAAAAATGGACATGACTTTCACATGTATGAAAATCCAACAGGCTTTATTATAAATATACATAAAAAATACATACATACACAGTAATAAGAAAGGCAGCACAAGGCAGGACACACGGATGGGGAACAGGACCCAAGGAGGGGCCGGGAGATCAGTACACCAGAAGACAGGGAAAAGGAATGCTGGCTAGAAGACCAATTGCCCCGACTGATTGGCCCCCAGCATTGGATTTTCAACCCCATTGGTGCAGACGTCATCCGGTCCTGCAATCTGCAACCTCAATTATCTTCCACACACCTGTGTGGGCACTATATAGGGGAGATGTTTTTATATGGTCCTATATCCCCTGGAAGAAGCCAGGTATACTGGCGAAACGGCATTGGGTCAGGAGTCGGCCGAGAGATCGATACACCACACAGGGTATGCTAAATCTGTTTTCTTACCTTACCTCAATATTTTTACAACCGCCTTTCTTGTACCATGTTTGGGGCGTTGCCGCCATGAGGTTTTTCGGTATGGTCTTCTAGCCAGCATTCCTCTTCCCTGTCTTCTGGTGTACTGATCTCCCGGCCCCTCCTTGGGTCCTGTTCCCCATCCGTGTGTCCTGCCTTGTGCTGCCTTTCTTATTACTGTGTATGTATGTATGTATTTTTTATGTATATTTATAATAAAGCCTGTTGGATTTAAATACATGTGAAAGTCATATCCATTTTTTTGGTGATACTCTGATGGATATGGCAAAACGCCATGTGAGAAGACTCTTCTGAGAAGGGTTCGTCTAGTTCAGACAATCCCTTTACGTTTTTTTTTGTTTTTTTCTATTAAAGGGATTGTCTTAATTTGTCTATGCAGTAAAAATGACTGGGGAAGGCTTCAGAGTGGCAAAAAGAAGTCGTACTGTAACCCTACCCTAACAGATCCCTCGCCTGACACTTACCTGATATAGCACCTAGTAAAAGCAGTTATTTCAACTGGGGCTTCTCCACAAAGGTATTCACAAGCGCTGTGGCATCATGGCAGCAGTTTAATAATAAAAACCTGGCTGACAGGTTCCCTTTAAGGCTAGACTGATGTAATATAAATTCCTGGAAATCAGCCATACATAGAAAACTTGGACTGACATTCAGAAACCAGTCCAGATGCTGCAGTCCAGAGCACAGCTCAGGGAAGAGTGATGAAACCCAGGTCTGTCCCTGGGGGCAGTTCTGATTGCCTGAGCTTTGTTGGAGGCAACTAGAAGCTGTGCTACATTTCTGTTCTTCTTTATGGATAGTTTTGTATGCACACATGTCAATGTGCATTCTTCTTCTTCAAACCCCCTTCTATTACCCATCCTTATTACAGCAAAAAACTGCATGAAAATGTATACAGTCAGTGTGCAGAGCTCCTCCTGTAACATTAGTCATCTGCACTCTAGACTGTCAAACACTAAAGGCTCATACACACATATGCAATGCACTGGCCTGCCATGGGGAGGCATGGTAGATGGAGTTGGAGGGGATGGGATAGTGACTAGAGATGAGCGAATTTTTCAAAAATTCGATTTGTCGCTTCGCCAAATATTTTTTTTAAATTTGGTTCGATCTGAATAAATTTGAGGCAAATCACGTAAAAAAAATGGCTATTTCCTGGCAGCAGAGAGCCTTTATAGTGGTGTAGAACACTGTGCCTTGCAGTAACACGCATAGGGAGTCTGCTTTGGTAGTGAAATAATACTGTGAAGGTTCGTTCAGACGAACATGTGCTGCCCGTTGCCATATTGCGGACCAGTCTTCTGGTTATTCGACGACGTGGTTGCGAGGGAGAAAACATTCCAAAAAACAATATCTCTCCACCTGGAGACGAATCCTGTCAAGATTGATGCAAGTGCGGTATCGGCTGCTCATCAGGCCAGATACTTCTGGAAGAACCTGCCTGGCATGAACAGGCCTCTAGTACCTATAGACAATGAGAAGACAAAGCTTCAAGATTGTTTGGATCCCGGAAGAGTAAAGAAGTTCATCAAGATTCAAACCATAACTACCTGGTCTCTTTGTCAGGGAAAACATCACGAGTTCCCAGTCATCATGGATGGGAAAGAGGACATCCTGTGGTGCACGGAGATGAAGAGGGTCTTCGGATTCCCCCCACACTATACGAACATCTCAGAAATGAACCGCTGCTCCCGACAGAAGCTCCCGGGAAGGTCATGGAGCGTCCCAGTCATCCAGCATCTATTCGCCCCACTGAAGGATTATTTTGAAAGTGTGTAGAAGCCACACAGGGCCCCCACGCTGCAGATTTATCATGGATACATCATGCAGATTTTATAATATTATATTACTATATAAAGAAAAGAAAATAATGAAGCCCCTTTGTCACCTGGCTCCCAAGTCCGATCAGCTACATACTCATCATCATCGAGTACTGTCTGCACGTCACTGATGTCCTCCTCAACCGTCTCTGGGTCAGGAGCCTGACTGCTCGCAACACCAGCCTCCACGCCACTCTCCTCATCACTACTTGCCCGCCTAGTGGAGGAAAGGACTGAGGCAGGTTGAGGACAGGTGAGGGCACAGGGCCTTCTCCCGGGCAATGGCAACTAAGGGTTGTGTCTGACGAACCCACCGACTCTTGGCTGGGGGTGTCTGATGTCACTTGGGATGAAGTGGATGACCGAGTTAACCAATCAAGAACCGCTGGGTTGCTGGTCAACACACGACTGCTAGATACAAACGCAAAAACACAAATGCAATAGCACTCTGCAACCAGCACTCTGCCCTGCCTCTATGCTGGATGTTGAATGAGGCATTAGTGTACATTTTGGCCAAAGTGTAATAAGCCACTCACCACGTCAAGGTCGCCTCTATGAGTGGTCCCTAACACTAGTTCCTACCTGTTATGGGCCATGATAGCCACACAAAGTCCAGGGAGCGCAGGTACAGCATGCACGCCAGGCACACTCTGCTTTTAACCCCGTCCGGTGCCGTGACAGCTTTCATCGGATCCAGGGATGCAAGTACCAACATGCATGCTGAGCCCACTATATACTTCTCCTGGAGCCAAATGGCTACTGGTAGGCGCTGTAAAAGCAGACTCAGTTCTATACTGACTTTAAAACCAGCCTCCAGGGCAGACTAACTGGTCAGGTCTGCATGACTGCATGGAGATCACCACGCCTCCAATATATACTACAAAGAAAAAATGTGGGGGGTTCAGTCAGCACAACCCTGTATGCAGGTGCACATCGCTATGGCGAAATACACATACAAACGCAAAAACACAAATGGAATAGCACTCTGCAACCAGCACTCTGCCCTGCCTCTATGCTGGATGTTGAATGAGGCATTAGTGTACATTTTGGCCAAAGCGTAATAAGCCACTCACCACGTCAAGGTCGCCTCTATGAGTGGTCCCTAACACTAGTTCCTACCTGTTATGGGCCATGATAGCCACACAAAGTCCAGGGAGCGCAGGTACAGCATGCACGCCAGGCACACTCTGCTTTTAACCCCGTCCGGTGCCGTGACAGCTTTCATCGGATCCAGGGATGCAAGTACCAACATGCATGCTGAGCCCACTATATACTTCTCCTGGAGCCAAATGGCTACTGGTAGGCGCTGTAAAAGCAGACTCAGTTTTATACTGACTTTAAAACCAGCCTCCAGGGCAGACTAACTAGTCAGGTGCTGCTAGATGACACCGGGAGCTCAGGCCTCTCGCTGCGACTCCTGCTGCCATGCCCCCTTACTCTGCTGCGACCTCTGCCTGCACTAGAAATATTTATGCCTCTGCCACTCCTGTGCATGGCCTGGCACTTATCTGTCTGACATACTTTTAGATGAACTAAATAAATTAAAAGCAAATTAAAACACCCCTAAAAGCGACAAATATCTTTTTCTTTCTGTACTGAAAGAGGCCACTAAACGCTTTCAACACAAATAACAGCAACAGTGAAGTGCGTAAATATTTTTCTTTTTGTACTAAAATAGGACACTAATGGCTTTTTAACATACCACTTGCACCCCAATAACAAGAACAAATAGCTGGAATGACAGAGCTGTCTAATGGCTATTTGGATCCCCAAATAATCTTTCCCTGCACTTGTAAATCGCTTTTCTAGCACTGTCCCTAGCGCCTTCTGACATCTCTCCCTGCACTAAGATGCTGTGAAATGATTCCTCCCTATCCTTTCCCTGCACTTATAAATCGTTTTTTTTTTCACAATGAGGTTTTTCCGATTGCTGTCCCTAGCGCCTTCTCACATCTGTCCCTCCACTCAGAACGCTGGAAAATGTCTGAATCTAAGATGGCCGTGGAATTTATAGGGCTGTAACATCACAGGGCTGGCTGGATGCTGATTGGCTGCATGCATGGCATTATGGGTCATCTCTCCTTCCCACAGTTCCTTGCCCCATGTCCTCACATGTGTAGTCGCCATTTTAGGAAAAATTGCGGTTCGCTACCACAAAGAGCGAGGAAATTCGCATTCGTTGAGAATCGAATTTCTCCTTAAATTCAGATCGAATTCCACTTCGTCAGCTTCGATTCGTTCATCTCTAGTGGTGACCATGGCAATAGAAGGTGATAGTAGTCCTCACAGTGGTTAATCACTCTCTCTCTCTAGTGCTCCCAGGAGCACCTTTTCTTCCCTTCAGGCATACTCTGGGCTTTTGGGGTCTACTGCCTGGCTGGGGAGCCCTTGATGTTAGGTGGATGGCTGGCAGGTTGCAAAGCAGGAGGGCAAGTCGAGGCCCGGCAGATGATGGAGGCAATGACTAGTCCTGTTTGGTTATAATAAACAGAGTCTCTCTTTACTGAATAAATGATGAGAGTTGCAGTACTTATAGCAGCAACAGACACAGTTTGAGGTATATCATACAGTAGGCTTTTTCCAATAGTTTTGTATAGTGTAAGGGATCGCTCTCTCTCTCTCTGGGGGTCTCAATCACAGATTTCTCACAGACAACCGGATTGAAGTCCAAACAATGCTTTATTTTCTAGCACTTTAGCACAATACAGCAACCAAAATAACTCCTGCCCATCTAGGCACTACCTAACACATAATTCACCCCTGACTCAAACTATACTTTGCTGAGACCACTGCAGCTTTCCAGATTTTAGTTATCTCACTAAGCTGAGGTATCTGGGTGGGATACACATGCCTTCCCGCACTGTCCACATTACCACAATAGGCACTAGCAATGATGGTAGTAGTCCTTCCCAAATAACCACAGGCATGTAGTTCCATTCTCATTTCTGCATTCTCGGGCTGCGGAGTGCAGATCTTAGATCCGGGTGGCCAGTCCATCTCAGAAGCAGTACACCCTTTCCACTAGCAGTAAAGTCTTTTGCCATAAACATGCGTTTATCTTACTGTCTTTCCAGTATGGCCTTGAAATGGTTCCCAACTTTCTATGAATGTCTGTTCTTTTTCTCTCTGGGACTGCTACTACAGTTGTTTTTCTGGCAAGATTAAACCTCAGGGATAGAGGCTACCTGGACCAGACCTAGCTCTCAGCAGCTCACACAAAAATGTCCTTCCTCTAGGCCTGCTCAGAAAAGACTCACTAACAGGGTGTTATCTGTTATTCACAAATATGGGGATTTAGAGAACACTTTTACCATTTAAGTTCTTTGGCAGTAAACCACAACATTAACTCTTTAGCAGTTATGCTTTACAAAATTAACCCTTTACCAGTGATCCACTGGGTCACTGCACATATAGATCTGTAAGGAGTTGCCATACACTGCTATGGGCCTATATTGTACATCTGTGTGACTCAGGAACACAATGCCTCAGGGTAGCACCATACGTGGTACAAAAAGCCAGAGATGTAAGTTGAACCTGGGCCCCAGTGCAAAATTTGTGCCAAGATCCCCATATACCATGTGTCATTTATAATACTGGTGTCTATTAGAAAGGCTACCAGATCCTGCATGCAGCTGTTACCTCTGCACCCCCTGTAGCTATGCCCCTTCATGGAATATTGACCTATAGGGACTTTGTATGCTGCTGAACAGTGGTTGTCTAAATGGCTTTGCCATTTGCTCGATCTCCATACATGGCTTTTAGTGGGTGTACAGGTACATCATTTCATGATATTCTCTAACTGCACCACTACTTATTTTAAGTATATAGCTAAAAATGCAAAAAATAATGGTTACAATACAGTAAAGAAAGTACAGTTGGCAAATTGATTATTAAATTCACTTATTATATTTTTCGATATTTAGATGATCAAAGCACCTCCCCCACCACCAGAAGAAGACAGTGAGGTAAGAAAAAGTCAATGTACTACACCTCAATGATCTATGTTCTTTGGCTTCTGCATTTTACATCTATTATGGGTCATAACTGGTTATATATTTGCTTTCACAGAACAGTCCTACCTCCTATATTTCATACTCTCTAGTGTTGGGTTTGTTATCTGCCTCTATAGATGGTATGAGGGTATAGATGTGGTCTGTGTTCACCTCTCCTGCATCCAGTATCTGACTGCAACCAGGCACCTATGACACCACAAGATCTTACATTAATATGCATAGACTATTGTGTTTAGACCCGTTGTAACAAAGTATTAGCATGGCAAACCTATGGCCACCATTCATCATACCCATAAATTACAGTTCTCCCACTTAGGGTTAGAGGGGGAATGTCCTTGTCAAGACTTACAACCTCCCAACCCTTTGCTGAATGCCAACATAAAAATTGTATTTGATGAAGTCTTTTCAACCTTCTCTTCACGCAGTATTCACATAGTGATGACAATCACATCCATACATTTATATGGAAATTCCCTTTAAAGAGGTTCTCAAGAACTTACAATTATAGGGGGACATTTATCATTTGAGAGTGTTTTCATGTCACTTTTAAGTCAGATTTTTCATTGTGTGGTTGCAACAACTTTATGAAATGGTGCACTGTTTTTATGTACAGTATTAGTTACAACTGCATTGTGTTGTATGACTAGTCTAATAAAATACACCAATATGCTGCCTGGCATAGGATGCAGCATTTCTGCAAAATTTCCATGTGTCGTAGATAATAAATATGCCATGATCCATGCAACTTTGAGGACGTAAGTATATCGGAAAATTTCTTTTGCAGGCAAGTTAGAATTAATTAAGGTAGGATGGTTCCTGCTGGGTCCCGGAAAGTCTGTTTAAGTAGAAATCAGATGAATATACATATGACAAATAAATATAAATATTCTTATAGACATTCAGACAAAGAATTGTATTATAAAGTAACGTGATCTTGACGTAAAATGGGCTGTCTAGCATCCATATGGGGGAAGCAGCGTAAATCTGCACCATACAAAGCTTAAAGCTCACTGATCTCTTTGAACATTTAATTCTCGTTTTGCCTGGCTGCCTTAGCATTTCTCGTATAGGGATTCTGGCTGGAAATATTTTAATTGGATTATTTTATAAGGACATGGAGCATAAAGAAACCAGATGATATTTTTTAACCTTGTGGAGGCAGTTAAATTCAAAGGGGCATGACGGGGGTATTGGGTATGGACATGACCTGAGATGACAGCATCCTCAGCATCTGGAGGCCATGCTTGTTTGTGGTAGGATTTTTCTTTTTATCAACCCTGTCCTCATAGCACCTCACACATTCCTGGGATAAAAGGTATCTATTCTAACCATTAGGGGGCATTAGTCATTAATCCTCCCATTATGTTGTGCTTAGCTGGGTGTGTCTGCAAAAAGCAAACACAGGGAATGCAGCTCCATATGAAGGAAATAGATGGCATATGTATAAAACAGAATATTGGAAGCTTTACTCAAAAATCCCACCTGATGCACATTTTTCAGACGTTTTATACGATGAATTTAAATTTTGACCTTTAGGAAAGTAATATGATTCACCTTATAGTCCCACTAGCTATAGTAATGGGCATAAAATGCTAAAGCAATACCGAAATTAGCGTCCATTGAAATGCACGAGGTGTGAGTTGCAAAGCATTAATATGCAGTGTATATTTGGTCTAGTTTGTAGACCAGAGCCTGAGGAAATCAATGCTATTGGTGAAGAACCAGCCCTATGTGTCCACTGTAGACATCCGCAGAAGTGTGTATCCGGTCCTGTACAGCAGTATCTATTCCAATAGGTGTCAAACATATGGGCCAAACATAGGATGTAACTAACAGTCAGTCACATAGTCCTGTCACTGTGCCCAATAATGGTCACAAAGAACCAGATTTTTGTCCCTATAGGGCCCTCAGGAGATTGTAACAAAAATCAAACCACGGTCACCTGACCAAAAACTCCTTTTAGGGGTCCTATCTATATGTTAAAACTTTAACCTTTATTATTTACTTTTAAAACAAAAATACTCAGAGAAACCAATACTACAAGGTAATTTAAAAATACCAGGTTGCAGTTTCGGGCTAAGTCAGTTAATTTATGTCTTTTTTGGGCCGCTGTCGCTCGCTCTACATTCTATTTAAGAGGTGGTTAACCTCATGGATACTCTGTGGCCATGTATCTCCGCAGGTTAGGAGGTGTGTTTTCAATGGTGAATTGTTTGGTGTCCCTATAGGTCCTAAGTATAGGAGCTTCTATTGTAAATAGATGAGATGTATTCCTATATCCCTATGCGACAGACATCCATCATTCATTCACACATCTCACACGCTGGGAGATCAGGCAGTTTGCCTCCGAACATTTGCACAATATGTATTGAGCTGGACAATGATTGCGACCCTGCTGGTTGTGGATCTTGCCCTATACTGCAACCTGTCTAAAAATTGTAGATTGTCACTACCGCAGCCGACATGTTTCGCCGCAATGCGGCTTTGTCAGGGGAGTTGGGGTAATAGCGTGACACACTCTGTTTCGCCTGCCTAAATAAACTATTACAGGAGGAAGCCAGATGGATCTATAGACTACAATCCTTGAGTCCGAGGGGCCTCAATGAGGGCTTCTCATATACAGCTTTCATAGCAGTAAAAAAAAACACACAAAAAAAATTAAATAAGGAGTGGTATATAGCAGCGCCCTATGTCTGGTGTCGGGGTCAGATCTCCAAAAACATGTGCTGTAGCTGGATTTCTGTTGTTTTCTTGTTTAGCCTTTAGATTCTTTGAAGTTATTTTGGTCTTCCTGTGGAATAAGCACAACTTATCAGCTGTGGTCTTGTAAATGCCCTTACTTAAAGAAAATTGTCTTATTTCATCCCCTAATACAACGTCTAGTGGTTAGGATTTTATCTGAAAGCAAAGGGAATGGAATGTCTTGATGTTTCTTCCACTGTATCCAATAAGGCCATGTTCACACTACATCACAGAGGATCTGTAAAGGCAGGTTTACACTGCACGATGTTACAGCCGATTGTGGGGAAGGAAGCGTTCCTTCCTGACAGTCGGCTGCTCGCTCAGTGAAGGAGACTTCTGTATTTACATGCAGCAGTCTCCTCCACAGTATGAGGATGGGGATCTCTATAGCGATCCCTCGTCCCCCTACAGAATCATTGTTTCTGGGCAGTAGATCACTGTTTAGACCATACAGTCTGCTGCCCAGGAACAATGATTGATGTGCCTGCACTAATGACAGTCTCACCCGATGAATAAGTGTTTCGCCTCATTCAGCGGCTGATCAGTGGCACATTTACACGGGCAGATTTTGGAGAACAAGTGTTCGCAGGAACAGTCATTCCCGATAATCTGGCAGATTATTGGTATGTGTAAATTCACCTTTAGACTCTGTTCACACTCAAGACTCATTTTGCGCTCGTCCTATAGCTTAAAACGCTCCTAACATACGTATATATGTCAAATCATTTCTCACCATATAATTGTCCTGTCCCAACAAAAATATATATGGCAAAAGTGGTATAAACAGACTCATATGATAAGATAGTAAACGTAATTTCCATACAGGACTGCATATTTTGTTTTTATTCATTTTACCCACTTATATAGAGCTGACATATTCTGCAGCGCTTTACAGACATTAGCATCCGGCTGTCCCCAATGGGGCTCACAACCTAGGGTCCCTATCAGTATGTTATTGGAATGTCGGAGGAAACCAGAGTACCCGGAGGAAGCCCACGCAAACTGAGAACATACAAATGCAGTGTCCCAGGGGGTCAGTAGTGTAACTTCAGGTACGCTGGGCTTTGTAGTGCAGGGCAACCCACTAACCTGGGACTCACTGTCGTCTTCAATCGGGTCAACACTGGAACAGGCAGGTGATGAATGTCGTGACGCCAGTGCCAATTTAACGGTGGCACACCGTGTAGTGATAGGTGGAATAATTAAAGCAAACCTTTCACCTCATTTTCACTTTATAAACTAGCAACAGTACCTTATAGATTATCTTGAGTGTGTTGTTATCCATGTTAGTGCCGCTTTCCTGGGCTCTTTATACTTCAAAAAATCGTCTTATAAACTTCACATTCGGTGCTCCAACAGTCATGCAACCAGTCAAGGGGTTAGCCCTTCCATCTCCTCTGGCCGTACCGCCCCTGCCCTAACCCCTCCTCTATGCTCCTTAACTGACAGCCGGCTCAGTCGCCGGGACGGCGCTTCCGAAACCTGCGCATGCGCCGTCCTCCTGATTCGCCGCGCGATCTCGTCTTTCTTGCTGACAAAAGCGCGATCATGTAAGAGAATCGCGCATGCGCCTTACGCGATGCCGGCCTGTCTGCTCTCCTGTCTGCTCTCCCTCCATTGGCTGAATTTGCTCTGAATAACCGTGTCAATTCTTCTGCTGGGGTCTCCCCTTTCTTTTGTAACCATGGTTTTCATCCCCGTTTTCATTCTGGGTCGTCCGTCTCCTCCTCTAACCCTGAAGCTGATAAACTCTCCTCCGAACTGTGCACAGTTTGGGCCCGGGTTCAATCGAACCTAGAAAAGGCTCAATGTTCTCAAAAACTCAAGGCCGATAGGAGACGTTCAAGGGGGGTAAACTTTCAGGTTGGAGATAAAGTATACTTGAAGAAAAATAATTAAAGGAATAGCTCACTCTTATGCAGATAAGGACCAGGTGCTCTAGGCCAGGTAAACTGTATCACCCTTACAGACAAATGTTCAAAAGTAAATAAATAAATTGGACTGGCACTCTGTATGTGTGGTAATATGGAATAAATACAATAGATAATATAATAAAAGTGATCACAATTTAATTCAAAAGAAAAATGCAATAAAAATACACAATAAAATTGGAAGCGTATATAAACGCTAGAAGCAATATAGCAGCACTGGTGTGTAATAATTCAGTTGTTAGTTCAAAATAGATGGCTAAAGTCTTTTAAATAACCGAACTTGGTTGGGTAGGGTAGTTGTCCTTTCCAATCACAGTGTTGTATATAAAATGCAAGGGGACATACACAAGCGTAGGGTCTGATGGTTGTGCAGTTTATCCAAACAAATCAACACACGCATGCCATCTCCCGAGCAGCGGTGGATTGCAGTCAATATAATGGTGCTCCAAGGTAAGAAGATAGTATCGGATCTTACCTTATCCCGACTGCATTAAAGTGGAGTCACTCACATGTGCAGTGTAGATGGTCCCGCACTTAGGGGCAGACGCCGGAGCCGTGCGGTTAAGGTATGCTGCAGGCTTTGCCGTCCGTGTCGCAGAGTTGGCTGCGTGCCCACGTGACCCGTGACGTATCTCGACCAGGTAAAAATTTTTAGTTTTTGTGTCTTTTTACGTCCTCTACGTATTTTCTTTGATCCCTTTGATTGGAATAGTGTGATTGATGTGTCGGTGTTGTGAACTGTTGTTCTCTGTATCTCGGTGCTCGTGGGTGTCCTTGTTGATAATTCTCTATGTGTGGATTGTGATATCTTAAATTGTAGGGGTGTTTTGGGGGGGGGAGTGTGTTTGTGAATTGGGGATAGTGGGGATGGTAATCTCCTGTGTTTCGGTCGTGTGGAGTGATGAGGCGGTGTCCGATCTAAAAAAGCTTGTTCTGTGAAGTTCTCAAATCTGTTTCTCACCGAGATACAGAGAACAACAGTTCACAACACCGACACATCAATCACACTATTCCAATCAAAGGGATCAAAGAAAACACGTAGAGGACGTAAAAAGACACAAAAACTACAGAAAAGATCACTAGAGAATGATAATATTATTAACCTAAGTGATGTGGTTTTATCCCAAGCACAAATATCACTTTTAAATAAAGGACTCAAATTCGCCCCATCTGCGAAGTTAAACAAATTTGATACGTACATTGGTATACAAAAGTTTATTAAGAATATGTGCCTGAAGAAATATTTTTTAAAAAACCCGTTGGTTCCACAAACATGTAGAATTGAAAAATTCCAACACACTTCACTCAAAAACAAATCTAAAAAATTTCCCAGAAATGAGATAGGGCCAGAAATGGCAGGTTTTCAAAAATGTGTTGAAATAGATCTACGAAAATTAAAAGAAAAACAAACACATAATAGTAATTTATCAAAAAAAGAAGCACTAGCTATAAGAGAACTACAAGATAGGGAAGAAATTACGATACGCCCAGCCGATAAGGGGGGCGCTATTGTAATTTTAAATACCCAAGATTACAACAAAGAGTGCCTAAGACACTTATCTGATGTAGAAACGTATAAGACATTAAAAGGGGACCCTACTGTCTCTTTTAAAGAAAAACTACTTAAATACAGTACCAAAGGATTGGATCTAGAAATTCTCAATAAAACGGAATTTAATTTTATTATGGGAACACCTGGTAGGCTACCAGTATTATATTGCCTACCTAAAGTACACAAAGATGCGGCCTGTCCTCCAGGCCGTCCCATAATATCCGGTATTGGATCCTTAACCGCGAATTTGTCTAAATATATAGACACGTGGTTGCAACCATTAGTCAGAAAAACAAAATCATATCTGAAAGATACTACAGAAATTATTGAAGTCTTAGAAAAACTGAAGGTAGAAGACAATTGGATTTTAGCAACTCTTGATATTAAATCACTATATACAGTAATCAATCACAACCAAGGTCTCCATGCCCTCAGAGTTCAATTAGGGAAAGAAAATTTAAAACCGGAACAGTTAGAATTTATTACAGAAGGCGTTAAACATATATTGGAACATAATTATTTCTTTTTTTATGATAATTATTACCTCCAGATCATGGGGACCGCCATGGGCACCAGGTTTGCCCCCAGCTACGCTAATTTGTTTTTAGCCCATTGGGAAGAAACATTTATTGATCCCAATCTAGGGGGCAACCTGGTGCTCTGGCGTAGATATATTGATGATGTCATCCTGATCTGGAGAGGTGACGAAATTGGTCTATGTTCCTTTATTTCTGAGATAAATAAGAATATCTACAATCTAACTTTCACAGCAAATATAAATCAGTTAGAAACAGAGTTCCTTGACCTAAACATAACGAAAAACGAAGATAGATATATATGTCGTACTTTTCAGAAGAAGACAGCTAAAAATGGGTATATATTATATTCCAGCTGCCATTTGCCCCACTGGCTGACGAATGTACCTTTTGGTCAGTTTCGTCGCTTGAAAAGAAATTGCACAGAAGATTGTCAATATCAGAAAGAAGCCGAAATATTGAAAGAGAAATTTATAGATAAAAGATACCCTACACATATCCTAGAAACAGCACTACAAAAAGCAAATGAAATACCAAGGGAAACCTTTTTTAGAAAAACTCCCAAAAGTCCAGATAACCATACAATGAACAAAATTATGGATAAGAAAACGGATTTTAGGATTATATTACCTTTTTCGACTCAATTCAGAAAAATAAATTGTATTATTAACAAATATTGGCACGTACTAACACAGGATAAAATAATTGGTTCACTCTTACCATTAAAACCCAAAATCACTTATACACGGGCACAAAATTTAGGTTTGAAAATTGCACCGTCAATCAAATATAATCCTAACAAAACTTCTTCCTTAACTGGAAATTGGTTGAGTTTTAAAGGCTTCTATAGATGCGGGAAATGTCAAGGATGCAAAACAACTAAATTCGCAAGAAAAACTGTCGACATCAATTCATCACAAAATAATTTCTCCCTGACGGTAAAAAGCTTCCTCACTTGCAATTCTTCCAGTGTGATCTATCTCATTCAATGTCCGTGTAAAAAACAGTACATTGGTAGGACAAAACGATGCCTAAAAACAAGGATAAGCGAACATCTGCGCAATATTAGAAATGGATATATGAAACATTCATTATCCAAACATTTTAAAGAGGTCCACAATAAAGACCCAACAGGTATGTTTTTTATGGCATTGCAAAAGATTGATACACACTGGAGAGGAGGAAAACATATAGATAGGATGTCTAGGGCTGAATCACGCTTAATATTTGACTTTGGAAGCCTTATTCCAATGGGTCTGAACGCAGACTTAGAAATATTCGGCTTTTTGTGAATATAGGTTGTGTGTCCGTTTTCTGGTGGTGAGCCTCACGTTAGGCTGTTTACCAGCACTGAGTCTCTCCCTCCGAGCCGGACACACATCCCAATGTCATCTTTTCACTTTGAAAATGCCCGAACATTGAATACTAAAACTATTTATGACATCAAAAACTATTTATGACATCAAACAATATGCGTCACTATTTTATGCCTTTTATGTATGTATATTTTATCTTATATATGAACTATTTATACTATTTGATGAATCTATCCACTTTTTATGTATTGTATATATATATATATATTCATATTTCTATAGTTGTATTTATAAATTATATTTTTAATCATTTGACGAATCTATCCGTTTTTATGTATTGTATATATTTATACATTTACACATTTCTATAGTTGTATTTATAAAACATATTTTTGCAGCATTCATCTATTATTTTCATGGGATTATGTATAATTTGTCCTTATCAAATTTTGTTGTAAAATATCGCACCAAAACCGCATGGAGTAATACCTATGAGAAATATAATTGAGAATCCGTACCGCTTTTTAGGTCTGAGTACCTATTATAATGAACAAAAACTGGAATTGAAAATCCTAACCGCCTTTTGGGTCCATCCAGGCGGCCTATATAAAATCATTCCAAACTTTGGGAGATCAGCTGCCACTGAGGAAGGGGAAGAGGTCCCCGAAAACGCGTTCTGGCGTAACCAGCTGATACTCCCATCATAACTAAGGCCTTCTTCCTATACACAGATGAGGAAATAATCTGTGAATATATTCATCAATGACTGGAGCGCTCCAGTGAAAAAACTCTATCCAGGATTTGCTGAACATAGCTTCTGTTAACCCGACCGCCGCACATCAGATCTCGCGATACCTGGTCAAAGTCCCAGATCGGAGATACGTCACGGGTCACGTGGGCACGCAGCCAACTCTGCGACACGGACGGCAAAGCCTGCAGCATACCTTAACCGCACGGCTCCGGCGTCTGCCCCTAAGTGCGGGACCATCTACACTGCACATGTGAGTGACTCCACTTTAATGCAGTCGGGATAAGGTAAGATCCGATACTATCTTCTTACCTTGGAGCACCATTATATTGACTGCAATCCACCGCTGCTCGGGAGATGGCATGCGTGTGTTGATTTGTTTGGATAAACTGCACAACCATCAGACCCTACGCTTGTGTATGTCCCCTTGCATTTTATATACAACACTGTGATTGGAAAGGACAACTACCCTACCCAACCAAGTTCGGTTATTTAAAAGACTTTAGCCATCTATTTTGAACTAACAACTGAATTATTACACACCAGTGCTGCTATATTGCTTCTAGCGTTTATATACGCTTCCAATTTTATTGTGTATTTTTATTGCATTTTTCTTTTGAATTAAATTGTGATCACTTTTATTATATTATCTATTGTATTTATTCCATATTACCACACATACAGAGTGCCAGTCCAATTTATTTATTTACTTTTGGAGATAAAGTATGGTTGTCCTCCAAGAATCTATCTCTCAAGGTAACTTCTAAAAAATTTGCTCCTCGTTTTATTGGACCATATAAGATCACGGAAGTGATTAACCCGGTATCTTTTAGGTTGGAGCTGCCTGCATAAATCTCTGCTTAAAAAATATTTTGAACCGGTAGTACCATCAAAAGCCTCGCCTCCGCCAGTTCTTGTTAATGATGCTGTCGAGTATGTGGTGTCTAAAATAGTGGATGTCAGGAAGGTGCGTAATTCCTTGCAGTACCTGATTCACTGGAAGGGGTATGGACCTGAAGAGAGATCTTGGGTACCTGCCAGGGAGGTTCATGCTCCTAGACTTGTTCGTAAATTTCATTTAGAACACCCTGAAAAGCCATCACCTGAAGTCTTGGGTCCGGTGGCCCCTCGTAAAAGGGGGGGTAATGTCACAGGGTTCCGAAGGTGCACTCGGTCCCCCATTGCCCGCAGAACTGTTGCTTAGCTTTTGGAATGAGGTTCTGTGTTTGACCTCATTCCCAGGCCCGCATCGCGTAAGGCGCATGCGCGATTCTCTTACATGATCGCGCTTTTGTCAGCAAGAAAGACGGGATCGCGCGGCGAATCAGGAGGACGGCGCATGCGCAGGTTTCGGAAGCGCCGTCCCGGCGACTGAGCCGGCTGTCACTTAAGGAGCATAGAGGAGGGGTTAGGGCAGGGGCGGTACGGCCAGAGGAGATGGAAGGGCTACCCCCTTGACTGGTTGCATGACTGTTGGAGCACCGAATGTGAAGTTTATAAGACGATTTTTTGAAGTATAAAGAGCCCAGGAAAGCGGCACTAACATGGATAACAACACACTCAAGATAATCTATAAGGTACTGTTGCTAGTTTATAAAGTGAAAATGAGGTGAAAGGTTCGCTTTAAGCAATCCTTATATTTGAATAACAGGATAACTTTACTGAACGAATTTGAAGATAGATGAACAGTCAGTAAGTACAGTTCCAGAATTATTCCACACGTTACAAGACAGTCACAGCAGTGGTTCAGGCTATTACTCACAGTCACAAAAGACTATCTTCAAGACAGGCCTCCTAGGATCAGGGATTTCCTCTTACTCTAAATGCAGCAATACACTTCAGGCAACTATTCTCTCTGCAGGGGTACACTTACTTTCCCCCTGTAACGGTCGCGTACACACACACACAGGGGGAAGGGAAGTGACCACTGCGCTCCACCCTTACCCCTGGCCCTGCCTACTTGCCTCGCGAGTCCTAATGACAGGGGACAACTGGACGGCAATCCCTAACTTGGAGTAAGTGCAGGGATGACAGACAGACAAACAACAGGACGTGAACGGACCGAGTCAATACCAGGAAAGCTGCAAAGTACAAATGGAGCAAGCAGAGAATTGTCAGGAGAAGCCGGGGTCATAAATACCAGGAGAGCAGAGAAGTACAAGAGGAGTCCTAAGAGAGTAGTCAGGTGGGAGCCGAGGTCACAATACCAGGACGGATGCGCAGTACAGGAGGATCAGGCAAAAGGATGGTCAAGGAACAGGATCAGGTAAGTATTCAGCAGTCCAACAAATACCAGGAACCTAGAAATTAACAGGCAACCTGTAGCCAGCAGGCTGCCTGTATTTATAGTGGGGAGTGAGGGTCATGTGACGTGGCCAGCGTCACATGACCGACAGACCAACCAGTCGAGCACCGAGTGATCAGCTCGGCGCTCAAGGCAGACTTAGGAGCAAGGAGCCACCCAGCTAGTAAAGCCGCCCTGGGAATGAGGTCAAACACAGAACCTCATTCCAAAAGCTAAGCAACAGTTCTGCGGGCAATGGGGGACCGAGTGCACCTTCGGAACCCCGTGACACCCCCCCTGCTTTAGTTCCTGGCTGTAGGCAATACTCTCAAGGTCCAGACACCCAAATCACGGTGATAACCCTTGAGCAAAGGTTTTGTAGAGGTTTCCTTCTCTCCTGGTGACAGGCTCTATATTTAGAGTACCTCAGGTATACTTGACCTGGAAAACTGAGTGGAAATGATCCTCCACACCAGTGGTGCAATTTCTGCACTAGTTACTGAGTCCTGAACCTCTCAGAACTAACTCTGAACTAGAAACTTCCAACTCACTCCTAGGCTAGGCCCTGGCCTATTTATACTAAACTGGGGGCTCCCTCTGCTGGCTGGAATATGAATTACCTGTTACAGGCCTAACTTTCTTAAAGGGAGATACACATTATAATATAGCAGTGTCGGGTAACCTACCCGTATGCTGCACACCCCCAGACTTTAACGTGAGTAAGGCCTCGTACTCACACACATGCCTTCCTGAACCGGCATCAAATGTTACATAAATTAAGCATTACATTATAAATATGGTAAATAATTATTTCACACAGAAGATATAACATTTGTAACTTAATGAACAGACGACGCAAGGGAAAGGGGCGTCTTCTTGCTTCTTAGACACGGCCGCTGACCTGGCACAGCGGACTTAAGGTGAACCAGGTTAGTCCATAGTAACACATGTCAAGAATAAGATTTTTTTTTTTTTTTCAAAGTCTCTGTACGTGCAACAAATATGTTAGAGAATGCAAAGATATAGCACTTTTTCAAATATAAAAGTTCAACATCAGTCCATTTTTCTTGGCTGAAATATAATAAGGGAACTACACAGGGATTTCCTGCGGGTGTATGACAGGCAAGGACTCACGTGGAGGAGTCCATTCTTGCGCACAAACGTCAAGCAAGCTATTTCCAGTAGTAACTGCTTGGGAGGAGACACCACCAGCATAATCAAAGTCCCCTAAACGGACTGGCGGACGTCCCCTGTTCATCCGGGTGGACCTTCTCAACACAGGGGTCTCCTCCTCCCTTAGCATCGAGGTAGAAGAGAGAGGAGCAACAGGAGGGTCTCCACCAGTGAGACCCTGGTCAGGAACAACAGGAACAACAGGAACAACAGGATCCCCTATAAGGGGGACTGGATCCTGGGCATTTTGAACCGGCTCTTCTGGAGGTGAAGGCACAGTAGGTGCCGGAGCAGGCACCAACAAATTCAACCATGGTGTCATGAGCCAATGCATGGGTTCAGTGTCATACATTAGATTACTGACAGCCTGCATAGGATCCTCGGGCTGTATTGATGGCTCTGACACAGGTGATTCAGATTTAGAACTCTCAACACTGGGTTCTTTCGTCAGGCAGAGCTTTAACCGGTTCCTGTGCACAATTTGGGATCCCCTGCCTTCTCGGGTAATCTCATAAGTGTGGGTCCCAGCATTTGGGATTGCAGTGACAACATAGGGAATCTGCTCCAATTTACTGTCTAGTTTACTTGTACGGCGGTTGTTTTTCAACCACACCACATCTCCTATTGTCAAGGGTTCTGCATGGGCTGCTTGATCATAGTCTCTCTGCTGTCGGTCTCTAGCAGAATCCATACATTCCTGAACAATGGCTTTGGCCGTATTCAATCGCCTTTGGTGTTCAGCAACCCAGTCGGTGTTAGGTAATGGGTTGATGCAATCAGGTACGTGTATGTCCAAGGAGTGATCAGCAGGCAATGTCCCTTGGCGCCCAAACATCAAATAAAAAGGGGTATACCCAGTGGAACAATGGATGGTATGGTTGTACGTGTACATGAGCTGTGGCAACAAGCTGGGCCAATCCCCTCTGGTTTCAGGAGGCACGGCCCTCAGCATCTCTATCAAGGTCTGATTCATTTTTTCACACAGCCCGTTACCTTGAGGATGGTAGGCCGTTGTCCGGATCTTCTTGCAGTTGTGTAAGCGGCACAGTTCATGGAACAGATGGGACTCAAAAGCAGGTCCTTGATCGGTGAGGATCTTTTCTGGACATCCGTAGGGCAGGAGGAAGTGTTTCCAGAACAGTTCGGCTGTAGTCTTGGCCGTCTGGTCTCTCACAGGCACCGCTACAACAAACTTAGTGAAGTGGTCAATAATAGTCATGGCATAAGTATACCCTGAACGACTAGGCTCCAACTTCACATGGTCAATGGCGACAAGTTCAAGAGGACGGGTACTTACAATGGGTCGCAGTGGTGCCCTCTGGTCATGGTGCTCATTTCGTTTTAAGGCACAGGCTATACACTCCCGACACCACCTCTCAATGTCTTCTCTCATGCCCACCCAATAAAACCGCTGGCGGATATTAGCCTCAGTCTTTTGGACCCCAAAATGACCGGATTGATTGTGGTACATCTCCAACACCATACCTGCATCTCGTGAATCTGATGCACTCTTTCGTTGGATACTGGGTCTAGGCTTCTCCGTAGCAATAGGCCCTTTTGTATGAAGAGCTGATGGCGCTGTCTCCACAGTTTGATGAGCTCTGGATCTGCACTCTTACGTCTAATTCTCTCAGGGGCTCTGCCACTAGTAATAAAATCCAACAACTCACCCAGCACTCTACTTTCAGACTGTAATTTCACCCACCTTTCCTCTCTGGGCTCAGGCTTACTGGAGGGTGAAGGGGCTGCGGCTCTGTCATTGGTAGCTCGAGCCTGATCCTGTTGAGCAAACTTGTTATAGAAGGCCGGCATTTCTACATCTTCCCAAGCATCCCGCCCATCATCAGGAGCTGTCTCTGTGGGAAGCCTGGATAAAGCATCAGCATTGTCATTAGTACGTCCAGCACGGTATTTTACAGAGAAATCATAGTTGGCGAGGCGGGAGGCCCATCTCTGTTCCAAGGCCCCCAATTTAGCTGTATTTAGATGCGCCAGAGGGTTATTGTCGGTAAATGCAATGAACGGGGTGGCGGCTAGATAGTCTTTGAATTTCTCCGTCACTGCCCACACCAATGCCAGGAACTCTAGTTTGAAGGAACTATAATTCTGATCATTTTTCTCAGCCCCTTTCAGGGAGCGGCTTGCATAAGCTATCACCCTCTCTTTTCCCTCTTGGATCTGGGCCAACACAGCTCCCAGGCCTCGCTTGCTAGCATCGGTATAAAGATGGAATGGTTTGCTGTAGTCTGGATAACCTAACACAGGAGGCTCGGTCAGTTTCTTTTTTAACAATTGGAACGCTATTTCCCTTTCCTCATTCCACTCAATGGGCACAGGAGTTCTAGGACTTTTCTTGGGTTGCCCCCTCAGGAGTTCCTGGATAGGATCAGCTATTTGAGCAAAATGGGGGATAAAACGTCTATAGTAGCCTGCAAAACCAAGGAAACTCCTCACCTCTTTGACGGTAGTGGGGACTGGCCAATTACGGACAGCCGCTAGCTTATCAGGGTCAGGCTGCACGCCCTCTGCGCTTACCACATGCCCCAGGTATTTTACTGCAGGTTTGAGCAAGTGACACTTGGATGGCTTTACTTTCAAGCCATATTTGATAAGGATTTCAAATACTTCTGCTAAATGTTTCAGATGGTCCTCATATGTTTTTGAGTATACAATGACATCATCTAGATACAGCAGCACTGTTTCAAAGTTTTTGTGGCCCAAACACCGCTCCATTAGTCTCTGGAAAGTCCCTGGGTGGGGCATTACATAGCCCGAACGGCATACAATTGAATTCAAACAGGCCCATGGGAGTGGTGAAAGCAGTCTTTTCCCTATCCTCGGGGGCCATGGGTACTTGCCAGTAGCCACTGGTCAAGTCCAATGTGGAGAAATAAGCGGAGGAGCCCAGAGCAGTTAGTGACTCCTCAATGCGGGGCAGTGGGTATGCATCTTTGTGGGTTATTTGGTTAATTTTTCTATAATCCACACAGAAACGGATACCACCATCCTTTTTCTTTACAAGGACCAGGGGTGCAGCCCACGGACTACGGCTGTCCCGGATTACATTAGAGTCTTTCATCTCTTGGATCATTTCTTTTACAGTCTGATATGAAGTCGGCGGTAAGGGACAGTATCTCTCCTTGATAGGAGGATGAGAGCCGGTAGGTATGGTGTGTTGTATGGCACTAACCTCTCCATAATCAGTAGCATGTTTACTGAAGGCTTGGTGGTGCTCTTTGACAAGCTGTAGGATCCCTTCTCGTTGATGTTGGGAGGTAGCTTCGTCTCTGACATGGAGCTCTTCCCACCAGGGCACTTGTGGCTGGTTCACCGGCAGACGTCCGCTGACTGCAGCTGGCAGCTTTCCTGTCACTGGAAGACGAATGACGTCCTGGAAGGACACCTGGGAAAGCTGGGCAACAGGGCAGTGCTTAGTAAGCGCAACAGGATGATCACTCAGGTTAATCAGACGAACAGGTACTTTACCTTGGGAAACGTTCACCAGGCACTTGGCAGCTCTCACATAAGGATAGTTCTCCATCTGGATTGGTTCCACCAGGGCTGAATAATCTTGGCCTTGGACTCCCAGGACAGCACGACACCATAAAAGAGTTTGAGAATTAGGAGGCAAAGTCACAGGCTTATTATCACGGATCCTGGCAGTACAAATTTCTCCTTTCCCATTAGCAAACCTCTGCTGAGCACTTAACACGGTAATAGTCTTCTGAATCACCCTCTTGGATGCAGAGGAAGCAGTGGGCAAAGTCTGATGCAATGCGTCAAGTATTTCAGAATAACAGTTCTTGAAGACATTGGTGCCTAGAATGACAGGATGTCCTCCTCTGTCGCCGGCTTGTACTACTATCACCCCCTGTTGAGGCAAAGTTGCTTCTCCCACCTGCAGAGTGGGTTCCCAGTACCCATAAATCTTTACTGGCTTGCCATTGCTGGCAATAATCTCCACCCAGGATTCAGGCGGCTGGGTTAACTGGTTGATGTCCCAGAATTTTTCAAAGGTGGGCAGCTGAATGGTAGTGACCTGGGATCCAGTATCTAGTAGGGCTTCAAAGGTGACCCCGTTGATCTCTATATTGATTTTAGGATGGGATCCTACATACCGGGGCATCCAACTTGGATCTTTTGGACCTAATGTTCTACCTCCCGAGGGGCGGTCCTCAGCCTCGAGGGTAGCCCGTTTAACTGCCAGCACGTGGATTCTGTGTGTCCCACCTTTTTGCAGTATTTACACACGGGCCGTTTGCGGTCTTTGGAACGATCTCTATTACGTCTCCCAGGATCCCTGGAGTGAGTCTCTTGGTATGGAGGTGGGAATGGCTTAGGAGGTGACAGGAACTCTTCCTCTGACATTAGGGGTTTTTCCCATTCCTCTATCTTTCTGCACACTCTCTCTAAACTTTTAGTGAGATGGTTTACCTGCTCCGTCAGCTTTGCAATAGTATCAGTAGCTGAAGCTTGAACAGCTTGGTCGACCCCAGCCTGGTTAGGGCTAAGCGGTTTTGGCCTGCAGGCTGGTGACTCAGGTGGGGTGCTCAACTCCGGAGACACTGTTGACCCCAGAATTCTTATAGCCAGCTCTTTAAAATCCAGAAAGGTACTGCTAGGGTGCTGGGCTGACAGCATTTTTAATTGAGTCCTTATTTGCTCACTAGACACCCCTGTGATAAATTGCTCCCTCAGAGTCTGGCCCTGACTATCAGCCTCTCTGGGATCTATCTGGATTACAGCCCCCAAAGCCTCCTGAAGTGATAGGGCATAGTCACGGAGGGACTCACCGGACTTCTGTTTCTTGCCAAAGAAGTGCATCTTTATCTCTGAGGCAGTCCTGGTTTCAAAAGTGGCCCTGAGGCGGGTGAATATTTGCTCTAGAGTACTCCGCTCAGCAGCAGGCCAGGATAATACCTCTCTGCGGGCAGCTCCCTCCAGTTGTGCTAGCAAGATTTCCATCTGCTGTTCGGCATTTATGGGGTACAGTTTGAATAATGCCAGCAACTTCTCCTTAAAGTCTCTTAAGGTATGGGTCTCCCCTTGATAGCGGGGAAACCATGGGGCCCCAAAATAATAAGGCATAGTAAAGGGCATCATGCTGGGGGCTATAGGATGGCTGGGAGCCGCAAGTTCTCCTGGGGCCGGCTGCTCGAGAACTCCCGGCTCTGACATGTTAGTCTAATAAGACGTGGCCGCGGGCGACTACAGGGGCCGGTACAATCCCCTTCCCTCCGGTTACAAGTCCTTACCGGTATCGCCGGGGTTGCGCAGGCCGAGTCCCGCGAGACTCCGGACGTCCTGTGTACGCGGTGAAGTTGCTGACGTAGGAAAAGCAGGGCCGCGGCGGTGCGATGATGAATAGAGGCGGGATTCTCTGCGTCTTTGAAGGGATCCGCCCACGAAGGTCCTTAGCAGCGCGGGAAACTTTACTCCATGCGGCCGGCGGCCATCTTGGTCACCATTCCCTGACAGCAAGCAGGGGCGTTGAAAAGTTAATGAATTGTAATCCACAAACACGATTTTCTCTCCCTGGGGGTAGCGCAACACAGCACAGCGCCTCCGATTCCTCCCAGGCACAATTGTAATCCACAGACTTGGAAATAAAGGGTACAGTCCTTGCAATACGGTGGTGGAATAGTTAAAGCACACAGTTCACACTTCTCTGCACTCCAGAAGCATGCGATCCTGTTCGTGACGCCAAAAAGAGCGATGCAGTGTCCCAGGGGGTCAGTAGTGTAACTTCAGGTACGCTGGGCTTTGTAGTGCAGGGCAACCCACTAACCTGGGACTCACTGTCGTCTTCAATCGGGTCAACACTGGAACAGGCAGGTGATGAATGTCGTGACGCCAGTGTCAATTGAACGGTGGCACACCGTGTAGTGATAGGTGGAATAATTGAGCAATCCTTATATTTGAATAACAGGATAACTTTACTGAACGAATTTGAAGATGGATGGACAGTCAGTAAGTACAGTTCCAGAATTATTCCACACGTTACAAGACAGTCACAGCAGTGGTTCAGGCTATTACTCACAGTCACAAAAGACTATCTTCAAGACAGGCCTCCTAGGATCAGGGATTTCCTCTTACTCTAAATGCAGCAATACACTTCAGGCAACTATTCTCTCTGCAGGGGTACACTTACTTTCCCCCCCTGCTTTAGTTCCTGGCTGTAGGCAATACTCTCAAGATCCAGACACCCAAATCACGGTGATAACCCTTGAGCAAAGGTTTTGTAGAGGTTTCCTTCTCTCCTGGTGACAGGCTCTATATTTAGAGTACCTCAGGTATACTTGACCTGGAAAACTGAGTGGGAATGATCCTCCACACCAGTGGTGTAATTTCTGCACTAGTTACTGAGTCCTGAACCTCTCAGAACTAACTCTGAACTAGAAACTTCCAACTCACTCCTAGGCTAGGCCCTGGCCTATTTATACTAAACTGGGGGCTCCCTCTGCTGGCTGGAATATGAATTACCTGTTACAGGCCTAACTTTCTTAAAGGGAGATACACATTATAATATAGCAGTGTCGGGTAACCTACCCGTATGCTGCACAAACTCCATGCAGACGCACAGCCTGACGAAGCGCAGTTAGCGCGAAACGGCCGCCGCTGTTAGTTGCGTGCTTGAACTGTCTGCCCCTTGCCTTAGTCTCATGGAATAAAGCTGCTGTTTGTGAACGCACATTGGTGAGTGCCGCTGCTCATTTTTCTACTTACCGGAGTTTGTTACTTTGTATCTACTGTCTCAGCTGTGCACCACCGAGCGCTCGTCTCCTCACCAGCCTTGTTACTCGTACTGACCGCTCCACACTGATCCTGTGCGTGTTTGACTGTGCCGCCCTCCACTTCATTATATTGTCCATGCAGATGTTGTCTATGGTTGGATTCGAACCTAGGACCTCAATTATAGCTGCAAGTCTTATGGGGTAGGTCTCTACCAGCTTTGCACATCTAGATTCTGAAATGTTTGCCCATTCTTCTTATAGAATAGAAATAGTTCAAGCTCAGTCAGATTGGATGGAGAGCGTCTGTGAAAAGCAATTTTCAAGTCTTGCCACAGATTCTAAATGGGATTTAGGTCTGGACTTTGACTGGGCCATTCGAACAAATGAATATGCTTTGATCTAAACCATTCCATTGTAGCTCTGGCTGTATGCAGGGGCGTAACTATAGGGGAAGCAGGGGAAGCGGCTGCTTTGGGGCCCTGACCCCGAAGGGGCCCATCCAGGAGGAGGAGGAATAAATTTTGTCAGGGCCCCCTCAACAGTATTACACAATAAAATGATATACAGTGGCAGTATAGACAGTGTAGAAAACGGATGGAACAGCTGCCGGGCCTGGTCTGAGAGAGCGACCTTTACTAGCCACAGGAAAGGGGGTGCATGAAAGGAAGGGGTTGCGAAAAAATTACTGGGGGAGGGGGGCCCCATTCAAAAATATGCTGTGGGGCCCAGTCATTTCTAGCTACGCCACTGGCTGTATGTTTAGGGTCGTTGTCGTGCTGCAAGGTAAACCTCTGCCCCAGTCTCAAGTCTTTTGCATCCTCTCCAGGTTTGCCCTGTATTTAGCTCCATCTTCCCATCAACTCTGTCCCTGCTAAAGAAAAGCATCCCCACAGCATGATGCTGCCACCACCAATTTTTGGGGTGGGAATGGTGCCCAGGGTGAAGTGTAATGTTAGTTTTCTGCCACACATAGTGTTTTGCATTTAGGCCAAAAAGTTCAACTTTGGTCTTATCTGACCAGAGCAAATTCTTCCACAAGTTTGCTGTGTCCTCTACATGGCTTTTGGCAAACTGCAAATGGAACTTTTTATGGTATTCCTCCTGCCAATCTTCCATAAAGGCCAGATTTGTGGAGTACATGACTAATAGCTGTCCTGTGGACAGATTCTCCCGCCTGAGCTGTGGATCTCTTTAGAGTAACCATAAGCCTCTTGGCAGTGTTCTTCTTGCCCAGGCTGTTGGTTTAGGTGGACAGCCATGTCTTGGTAGGTTTGCAATTGTGCCATACTCCTTCCATTATCAGATGATGGATTGAACAGTGCTATGTGAGATGTCCAGCGCTTGGGATATTTTTTTTATAACCTAACCCTGCTTTACACTTCTCCACAACTTTATCCCTGTTATGTCTGGTGTGTTCCTTGCTTTTTGTGATGCTGCCTGGTCAGTAATGTTCTCTAACAAACCTCTGAGGCCTTCACAGAACAGCTGTAGTTAGTGGCAGGTGAATTCTATTTACAAATTTGTTGACTTATGAAGGCATTTTATTTCGGGGTATTAGAGTACAGGGGGCTGAATACAAATTCACACCACACTTTTCAGATTTTTATTTATTAAACATTTTGAAAGCCATGTATCATTTTCTTTTCACGTCACACATAGTTGCTACTTCGTGTTGGTCTATCACATAAAATCCTAATAAAACACATTTAAGTTTGTGAGTGTAACATGAAAAAATTTGGAAAAGTTCAAGGTGTGAATACTTTTTCAAAACACTTTATGAGGATCGTGTATGAGGTCACCCTTTTTGGGTCAGGTCTGTTAGGGCATCTAGGGTCATATCTACGGATGGCAATCCACTTTCCATAGTTCCCTTACCCCGGTTACATTATACCTATTGATTTTTTACCCCTATGCATCACTGTATGTCATTTTGTACATTGCATATGATGTGCTTGGGCCCTGCTGTTTGATATTTTAGGTTTTGCAATATCCAGACATATTGTTAGACTTGCTAGAACTTTTTTTGACAGATGTTACTTCAGCTAATGAACATCTTCTAAAAAGCCATTAATACTTGGAGAGCTTCACTATTTTTGACCCCTAAGCCTCATCATTCCAGAAAACAAACATACAAATATTTATGTGCACAGGACGTGCAGCCTTTCTTAACTAAAAATATATTTTGTTTCTGTGTAAGCTTGTGGCTGCTTGAACTCATTATACCCTATGGCTGGCGGCAGTTCTTCTCCACTTTATCATTAGCACAGATGTTTTAATTAGAAGCCAGTGCTGAATAAGCAGCGTTTATTCCAGATTCCCTCATGGATTTTCCCCTTCAGCTCAAGTAAGAAGCAAGATCGGACAGGCAGAACTAGGTCAAACAGCATCTGATAGACAACATGAACCATCTATAAAAGATCATTTTTGGAAAGTACTCTTTATGCTTTTACACAGAATGAATAGCGGTAGATAATTATATTCATACACATGACTTACTGTGAGGGAGTTTTTTTTAAATGATGTCATATTTTTGGACATTTTATGGTAAGGGTAGCATATATGAAACATTTTTAGAGGTACCTCATCATCTGCAATGATTAAACATCCAGAAAATCTTGTATATGCATATTCACTGTCTAGCCCACATTTTAAACAGGCCCTGAAGCATAATTCGAATAATAGCTAAGCCAGCATCTTATCTGCAGACAGCTATTTTGGGGTGATTGCCCCTCATCAGTAAAGAGCATAGAGTGCTAGCTTAGCTAGGTGAGATGCCTTGGTCAGGATGCAGAGGGTAATATTTCTCTCCAGAGGCACGTTGCCTGGCCTATAAGACTCCTCAAGCTGAATAGGCGCTGTCCATAAGGAGAAATAGTACCCTGTGCTCCCTGCTATGCGCTGATGAGGTGCAATAACCCCAAAACAGCTGTCTGCAGATGAGATGCTGGCTTAGCTATTATTCGAGTTATGATTTAAGGTCTGTTTAAATGGTCAATCATTGACTTATGGGAAAACTACCTTATATCTGGTGGCATCAGAGGTTCAGATTATTTATCCATTTGGAAGGAGAGCT
Organism: Bufo bufo; assembly: GCF_905171765.1. Taxonomy (NCBI): domain Eukaryota; kingdom Metazoa; phylum Chordata; class Amphibia; order Anura; family Bufonidae; genus Bufo; species Bufo bufo. The sequence continues at coordinate 741,781,826 of NC_053389.1, read as the reverse complement.
CTTTTGCAGAGATGCGTTGCCTGGCCTATAAGACACCTCAAACTAACAAGATACTAAGACATAGAAATTTTCCAAAAGCCTTGTAAGTTATAGACTGAATACCTGAGTAAGGCTAGTTCCACACTAGTGTTAAAATCAACTGGTAGGCTGTTCTGGCAGAGCATAAGAGCACAAGTTTTCATGATCTAGCACATCTACCTGCTCTGAGCTGAGCTGGGCTCAGAGCAGGCCAGTGGAGGGTGAATCGGCCAGCATCTTCAATATGTATCTTCTGATGGGTCTTACATACTTACCATTTCGGTAACCCAACAACCTGTGCCTCCTGTATCAAGCGTCTCTAGCTAAGTATCGTTCTCTGTGTATCTTCGTCTATGTATTATTGTTGGATTTTGTCCAAATGTTTACCTACCTCCTGATGAGCCTGGTCAGTTCCAGGTGAAACGCGTTGAGGTTTGCATATTGTTTTTTTGAGAAGGTTAGGTGGCGACCCTGTAACTTGGACCACCTTCCACTCTCCCTATATCTTTGAGATTTACGTCTGGCTATCTGAGAGGGCTGGTGGCGACCCCGTTTATTTGGACCACCTTCCACTCTCGTTGTATCTCTGTTTTAACCGTTTCCTGTATCTAATACTTTTCCCTGGTTAGGGTCGGTCTAGGGACTGGACAGTAATAGGTTCGGGGACAGGGAGCCTCCACCATCAGGGGGTCACCCTGGGCTGAGCAGCTTATAGGGCGTTTAGGGTAAGCGTTTTTGTCTGCCCTGCCCTCTTTCAGACCCTGATTTGTTGTGTCTCGAACCTACAGGTCTATATACAGTATCGCGTCACCTTTGAATGTTCTGTGTAGGGGTCGCTACTCCCCTGTCAAAAAAAAATAATTTTTTTTGGAATTGTAGTACACTTTGTTGTTATATACATACCTATACCCGCACTATCACTAATAAAGGTATTTTTAAAAGTCACTAATTCTAATGCAATACATCTATAGGATTAGTTAATCTGGGCCCCTGGGGAAGGGGGGGGATTTATATCACTCCCCCAGCCAGTTTTAAGGTTTAAAAAAGTTGCAAAATTCGTGCCATTTCTATATTGCCCTCACCACTTTCCAGAGAAGTGGGTGGGGTGAGGGTGGGGAAGGGGCAGGGCCAATGAGCCTGGTACATTTATCTTCTTTTATACCAGTTTACTGGCTTAAAAGAAGACTGACATTTATACAAACTCCTGGCTGCTGTAGATTTCAGCTTAGGAACTGGCACTACAAGAGGATGTGTCTAATTTATGACGAGGCCTGCACCTCGTCATAAATTATGTGCATCCTCCAGGCACTGTAGGAGATATCATAGACTGGAGAAAATTAAAATGACATAAAAAAAAAATTAAAGGAGAGTGTAATGACAACAGTTGAAAAAGTTATCCTTAGAGTTAAAAAAGCAAATTCCCCTAATGCCTTTTGCTTTTTTAACTCTAAGGATAACTTTTTCATCTGTTGTCATTACACTCTCCTTTAATTTTTTTTATGTCACTTTAATTTTCATAATTTTTTTAAAGAGTATTCCTACCATCCTGTCTTCCCCATTGGTGTTGAGCAAATCAAAGTTAAACAAAGTGGACTTCAATCTGAATTTCCGGAAAAATTTGATTTGCCACAAATCTGAATTTCCAGGTGCTTCGTGGTAATGAATCAATTTTTGCTGAAATGGTGGTAAAACAAAAAATACATACGCACCTCTTTCATTTTCTCACAGAGAGGCTGTCAATTGAGGAAAACGAGCCAAATCTCACGTGCACTGCCATGTGACGTCACCACTTCCACCTAGCGTAATGACGTCATCCATCCGTCAGTGCGAGAGAGGTTTGGCGCGTTTTCTTCAATCAAGATGGCTGAGACGGCATCTCTGCGAGCAAATGGATGAGGTGAGCATGTTTTTTTTTTAACCCCTGATTAACCCCTGAACAGCCTCAATGTGACTGTCAGAAGCCGCGATCAGCGTTGAACGTGGCATCTGAGGGGTTCAATGACGGAGGAAGGGGGGGTTCTGCGCGATCGCCTTTCCCTGTCACTACATCCGCTACATACAATGGAATGAGATTCGTGACCAATTAATTTGTAACAAATTGAATTTCTTTGTGAACTTCGGCAAAGCAGCCAATTCTAATTTTTAATAACTTTGGTCATCTCTATTACTTATTATACACTGAATGGCCACATTACTAGAGACACTTGCCTTTTCACAATTAGGGCTTCCCTGTAGGGAAATTAGGCACGTGACCCTGGAGTGCAGCATAAAATCGAGTGAACAAGTTTTTTATGGATTAGTTTCAGTATGAATCAACATTAGAATAAAATCAAGCATTTCGGACAATTTTTAAATGAGGCATGGTCACTGGTGCTGGCCTAGCCAGTGCCAGTATTTCAAAAACTGCCAACTTTTTTTTATTTTTAGGAAACTGTGTTGAGAGTATAACGAGAATGGTGTGGTCAAGGAAAAACATTTAGCAAAAGGGGATCCTGTGGATGTAAACAACTCACTGACAAAAGGGGTCAGAGAAGGATGCCAAGAATCATTCTAAATAACAGGCAGCTCACAGTCAAGCAAATGGCAGCCAAATATAACGCTGGTGCTCTAACTATCACACCCAAATACACAACCTTTTGTTCCCTAACACGGGAGGGCTATAACAGCAGATGACCCGTTCAAGTGCCATTGCTGTCCAAGAGAAACAGAAAGGCAAAACTCCAGTGGACAAAAGACTGCAAATATTGGAACGTAGAGCAGTGGAAAAACATTGCCTGGTCAGATGAATCCAGATTTTTGTTACACCATGCTCATAGAGGGGTCAGAATTTGGCACAAGTAGCATGAATCAATGAATAGAGATGGCCTTGCGGGTCGCCCTGCGGTCTTTTCACGGCGAACTTTGTGCGTTCGCAATTCGCCGAACATGCGAACATATGCCGATGTCCGCCGGCACCATATATTTTTGCATTGCTCCGAACTTTGACCCATGACACATCCATCAGGTGGGACAAGACAGCCAATTGAGACGTTTCAGCACATGGACACACCCCCACCCTATCACAGAACCCGATCTGGCAGCCATTTTACATTCTGTGTTTTGCCAGTGTAGGGAGAGGTTGCTTTGTGAAGCAGGGACAGGCTTTTAGGGACACCAAACGCTAGCTAATAGGGCCACAAAAGTCTTTTTAAGGACTGGTATAGGTGTGTTATCGATAGGTGTGATATACTGAGGGGTGTGATATACTTATAATATACTTTCTAACATAGAAATTATATTATAGTGCATTTGTATTGCGCAGCAGTTGTGTGCGGTTCTGCTGCGATACCGCAGCTATATAGAGGGACAAATGCTATTGGAACAACTAATTGCAATGGGTGTGATATACCTGTTGCCCCCAAAAAAACTTATTGAGGGGTGTGATATACCTATAATATACTTTCTAACATAGAAAGTATATAGTGCATTTGTATTGTGCAGTAGTTGGGTGCGGTTCTGCTGCAATACATCAGCTATATAGAGGGACAAGCGCAATTGGAACAACTATTTGCAACGGTTGTGATATACCTGTTGCCCAAAAAAACTGATTGAGGGGTGTGATATACCTTCTTCCACAAAATACTGATTGAGGGCTGCGATATACATTTTGCCCCAAATAAACAGGGTGGTATGATATAACTGTTGTGGCAATTTTTATTTATTTAGGGGTGTGATATACCTACTTCCACAAAATACTGATTAAGGGGTTCGATATGCCTACTTCCAGCTAATATTGATTGAGGGGTGCGATATACCTGCTTCCACAAAATACTGATTAAGGGGGTTTGATATACCTGCTTCCACCAAATATTGTTTGAAGCCTGCGATATACCTGCTTCCACAAAATACTGATTAAGGGGTTTGATATACCTGTTTCCACCAAATATTGATTGAGGCCTGCGATATACCTGCTATAACAAAATACTGATTATGGGGATTTATATACATGCTTCCACCAAATATTGATTGAGGCCTGCGAGATACCTGCTTCCACAAATCACTGATTAAGGGGTTTGATATACCTGTTTCCACCAAATATTGATTGAGGCCTGCGATATACCTGCTTCCACAAAATACTGATTAAGGGGTTTGATATACCTGTTTCCACCAAATATTGATTGAGGCCTGCGATATACCTGCTTCCACAAATACTGCTCTTCTCTAGGAACTTAGGCACAGGGTCATTTTGAAAATGACAGGAAGAGGCAGGCCGTTCCGCAGGGGTGCTAGGGGTCGGACAGGTGCACCAGGCCGAAGCCTAAGTGGGAAGTTGGAGAAGGTGCGTGCGATTGCTTCAAAGGACACACCAGAGTTGGTTGAGTGGCTAATTAAGCCTTCCGCTTCTGCACCCTCCTCATCCTCTGTATCTGCACCCTCCTCACTCTCTGCTGTATGCACCCCCAAAGACACCATCACCATAGCCCCTCCACTCGAGTCAGAGGAATTATTTTCCCATCCATTCCCAGACCTTACCGATGCGCAGCCATTCTTGACATCGGATGAGGAAGAGGAGGTAGCAACGACCGCCACTCAGCGGTCTGACGACAGTACCCAGATCAGCCCAAGGAGGGAGGTCCCCGCTGTTGCTGCCTACTCCGAGATCTCAAATGTCAGTGGTGGTGAAGGTGACGATGATGACGTGTTGATGGACGTCATGTGGGTGCCCGGAAGAGAAGGGGAGTTCAGAGGGAGAGACAGAGCAGCAGAGAGGTAGGAGAAGGAGGAGAAGCAGGCAGAGCTCACAGGGCACAGGAGGCAAAAAGCAGACTGCAAATGTATCTGGAGCGAGCCATCCCGCATGCACGGTCACTTCTGGCGCTCACATGGGTCCGCAGTGTGGGCTTTTTTTAACGTGTCAGCTGCTGACAATAGTGTTGCCATCTGCAGCCTGTGCTGTCAACATATAAGTCGCGGTAAGCGACGACCGCCTTAAGAAGGCACCTGGCCTCCCATCACCGAGCAACGCCGTCAGAACCCACAAAGCCACACTCCCAGCGCTCCACATCCTGCCTCTACTCCTTCTCCTCTCTCCTCCCATTTGATCTCCACTCCACCTTCCACCATGCCGTCATTGCGTTCATCTGGCAGAAGGCAGTCTTCCGTGGCCCAAATGTTCAAGCGTAAAAAGTTGATGATGCCGGATAACCCTTTTGCCCAACGGCTGACCGCTGGCTTGTCGGAACTACTAGCCCACCAACTACTGCCATACAAACTGTTGGACTCGGAGGCCTTTAGAAAATTTGTCGCCATTGGCACACCGCAATGGAAGGTCCCCAGAAGGAAACATTTCTCCCAGAAGGGCATCCCAGAGTTATATGGCCATGTTCAGCGGCAAGTGAATATATCTCTGGCACACAGTGTTGGTGCCAAGATACATCTAACCACAGACATGTGGTCTAGAAAACACGGGCAGGGAAGGTACATAACTTTTACTGCCCACTGGGTGAACCTTCTGACGGCCGTCAAGCATGTAACCCGTGGCTCCGATGTGGATTTGGTGTTACCGCCACGGATTTCATGCAGGCCTGCCTCTTCTCCTCCTCCTACTTCATCCTCCGTATCTTCCTCGGCTGACTCCTCCTTTTCCACTGTTAACGCCTCTTCCGCTGCACCCCCAAGCTCCCCAGAACCTATTCGACGTGCCAGGTGAGACGTTGCCATGCTGTGCTGCAGCTGTTGTGGCTGGAAGCCAAGAGCCACACCGGTCCTGCACTGCTTTCAGCTCTGCGGTCACAGGCCGATGAGTGGCTAACCCTGCTCAATTTGACAGTTGGTAAAGTGGTGTGCGACAACGGTGCCAATCTGCTGAGCGCGCTGAAACAGGGCAAAATGACACACGTGCCGTGCATGGCACACATCCTAAACTTAGTCGTGCAGCAATTTGTTGCCAAATACCCCGTGGTTCCAGGACGTCTTGCGGCAGGCCAGGCTATTTTAGAAGATCTTACACGGCCATGGCTCGCCTTGCTGAAGTTCAGCGGTGACACCACCTGCCCGTCAGACAACTGATTTGTGACAGCCTGACACGCTGGAACTCCACCTTGTATATGCTTGATAGGTGGCTCCAGCAGCAACGCGCCGTTAACGACTACAAATGTACCACTGTTAGCACTCCCGCTGTTAACTCAAATTTCTTAACTCATTTCATTATCTTGAAACAAAAGCCATTGAAAAGCAATTGAAGGTGTTTGCTTAGATTAGATAACCAAACTCAGAAATCTCAGAAAAAAGGAGTGCTAACCATGCTACATCGGTACCTGTACGAACTCTGCAGCAGGACAGGTTCTGGGGAGCTTGGTTTCTTTTCACCCCGTCAGTGGCTGCTCTTGCACGACGCATGCAGACTTCTGCGGCCATTTGATGAGATCACCAAACTGGTCAGTCGCAGCTAGGGCGCGATCAGTGACATCGTACCTTACGCCTTCTTTCTGGAACGTGTATTGTGTCGGGTCATTGATCAAGCCGTCGAGGAGCAGGAGCTAGAAAATGAGGAAGTTGCAATGCTGAATGAATTCCCAGGGGGGCTACTCCATCTGATAAAGTGAACAGGAGCCTGAAGAGGAGTCAGAGGAGGATGGTGGCTGGGGGGGATGGGGGGAGGAGGAGGATCAAGAAGAGCAGGCTTGAGGGGGACTTTAAACTTTTCGGGGATCCCTGGTGTTGTCTGTGGATGGGGGTAGGAGACCGAGGACGACATTCTCCTGGGCGATGAGCAGGAGTCAGGGTGCTCCACTGCTCCCAATTTAGTGCAAATGGGGGCCTTCATGCTCCAGTGTTTGAAGAGGGACCCCCGTATAAAAAGCATAAAGGACAAAGACCAGTACTGGGTGGCAACGTACTTAGACCTCCGGTACAAACAAATGGCTGACATATTACCAGCATGACAAAGGGCTGTCAGAATGCAGCATTTCCAGGCCTTGCTGTGAGAGATGCTGCATTCTGCTGTTGCTGGCACTGGTAGAGGAATTTCCACCCACAGCAAAACAGGTGCGGGTACCAATCCTACTGCGCCTGCAAGAAGAGGGTGGTTTGAAGATGTGTTGGTCCCTTCGGATATGAGATCATTCTTGCAGCCAACCCATCGACAGCCTCCCTCCGGATCCAGCCTCAGGGAACGCCTAGACCGACTACATCGGGTTAATGGCAGATGTGGACGCTGTGAGAAGCGAGGAACCCCCTGGACTACTGGGTGTGCAAGCTTGACCTGTGGCCAGAGCTGGCACAATTTGCCATGGAACTCTTGGATTGCCCCTCGTCGAGTGTCCTGTCCGAAAGGACGTTTAGCGCAGCAAGGGGGGATCATGACCGACCGATAAGCGCACTTGCCTAGCTCACGACAGTGTGGGCTACCTCACATTTCTAAAAATGAATAAGTCATGGATCTCTGAGAAATTCAACACCTGTAACGACCACGTGTAATTGAATTTCCTCATGCCAGCCCACAAATATCCGCCACCACCCAGAACAAAGAATGGTCCTTGTCTTATGTATATACAGCAGCATAAAAGGCCTCTTCTGTCAGGTGAATGCTTAATTTTTGGGGCCTCTACTGGCCGACAGTAAAATTTGTATCCAGTGACCGCCTAATGTACCTCCAGCCACATCATTACAAGTTCTTTTCTGTCAGGTGAATACCTAATTTTTGGGGCCTGTACTGGCCGACAGTAAAATTTGTATCCAGTGACCGCCTAATGTACCTCCAGCCACATCATCACATGTTATTTTCTGTCATGTGAATGCCTAATTTCTGGGGCCTGTACTGGCCTACAGTAACATTTTTATCCAGTGACCGCCTAATGTACCTCCAGCCACATCATCACAAGGTCTTTTCTGTCAGGTGAATGCCTAATTTTTGGGGCCTGTACTCCTGTGGCCTAAAATAAAAATTTTCTAGGCTCCAGCAGGGCACATTTTTGAGAGTTTCCCTTTAAGAAGCATAAAAATGGCCCCTGATTAAAATACAGATTTTCTGTGGAAAATTTTGCCAATGATCCCCCTTTGGTATGTCACTGTCCATGTTGTGGGACTATCTGTGCACTTCTTGTAAGTATTTGGTGGCTGCAAATATGACCTGAAGGTTTTTTAGGTTCGCCTGCCATTAAACTCATTGGGGCCCGCCACGAACGCGCGGTTCGCGAACATTTGATTGCGCGTTCATGTACGTGAAATGTCCCGGCCGATGTTCATCCATCACTATCAATGAACCCTTCCTGTCAGGCATCAACAATTCAGGCTGGTGGAGGTGGAGTAATAGATTGGTTCCAGGAACATGACAGCCAGTTTTCTTTGATTCTCTGGTCTTCACAGTCTGAGATCTTAATCCTATAGAACATCTCTGGAATGAGTTAGAATAGGCTGTTCAGAGTGGGTCAGCACCTCAACCCATCTAATTTGCAACAACTATGAGAAGCTATCCTGTCTGCTTGGGCCAATATCCCTGTAGAATGATTTCAACACCTAATGGAATCTATGTGAATAATTGCTGCAGTAATGAAGGCCAAAGTACTCCTAATGTGCTACTAAATAGATGTATCTCTTAAAGTGGTCATTCCGTGTCTGATTCTAATAAAGGTTGCAATAGTAATGCAAACAATGTAAGCATTCCTTAAAAAATGTCTTAACTTTGGAAAATCTCTACTTGTTACAAGGGTTCACTTGACAATAAACTGATCCTAGTAATCAGATCAAATCTGTAGGAAATTGTAGATGTAAGTATTCCATTTCCCTGTAGCACCACCGCAGGGAAAACTAAGCATTGCACAGCTCACATTTTAACCAGAGGGTTGTTTGTGTAATGCAGTATGGAACAGGTCCACCAGAGTGGGCAATTCTCTTTGTAAATGCTCTTCACTCTTGGCCAGGAGGGCTGAGCGTGGATGTGTCCTAAATAGAGAGAGAGGAAAAAGCCACCTCCAGACACTTCTCTGGCAGTGGCGTATCCTCCTGAGAACAAAAATATTGGCCATGTGTCGTAGACTTGCACATCACCATACAGAGGGAGAATGATGCTGGAGAAAGAGATCAGCATTTGGGAATATTGGTAACTTTTCTAATATTTCAGACAACCAATAATCTGAATAACATAGATGTGGAAAGTCCTACAGAATATTTACTGCTGAAGGAAGGCAAGAAACAATATCATAATAATAGTCTTTACAGTGACAGATGTAGAGTCACATTTTACTGTAAAAGAGTTATATTTCCAGTGAACAGTTGTCATCAAGCCAGATCCCGCTATCTGAAGTATAATTTTCATAGTGTTGGTTGGCTTGCCAGAGGAGCCGCATAGACACCCAGATCCCATATGTGGACACATTAATTTCTCTACTACATTCCTGTCCAAACCAAGATCTCCACATCTGATGTTTCCATACAGACTATATTGTGTCCAAAGTGTAGTATTTAATGTTTTTCATGAAACTGAATTACGTAACAAGATTTCAGAGCGGGGACTTCTATATAATGCTTTAGATTATTCTTCCATGGTCCAGATGAAGATGAAACACATCTGAACAGTAGAAGAAGGGCACAATTTAAAAATAATTTTGTGTATTTCATATTTGTAGACTAATAACTTCCAAAAATATTCCATACTTTAGACATTACCTTTTTGTTAGAAGAGCCCCCCATATAAGTTGATCATAAGGTGTTGTGGCTGGGACTAACAACAAGTGTTTAATTCCCCTGGAATGCTACCATGGAGTAAAATAAAGCAAAAATTAGTGGTCTTCATTAGTGTTGAGTGAAGTGAAGTGATCAGTTTTATTTATTTATTCCTACATTTACTTACTCCTACATCAGCCGTTAACTAAGATATGTAATTCAATACCAATTAGATTGAAGACTTTATTATTCCACTGCCTTCGTGCCAACCAATACCATCCAGTCTGCACCTCTTAGGTGGGGCCAGGTCTTAATGATGACAATCCTCATCTTTTGCTGGCTTTACTTCTTCCAAATCATCCTTCAAAGTCTCCATGACCTAGAAAAGTCAGAAAGATGCAGATAGAGGAGGAGCTAAATGTTCCTGATGACAAATTCTTATCGATATTAGATGATGTGGAAAAGGAGTAAAAGCAGATGGTAGAAGGGCTCCCACCTGTAGGACAGGAGAGCGCTGGGGTTGAGAAGTGGGTATGCCAAAGCTAATTAATATACTGTGTTTACTTTCATATAACCTGCAGGAGATTGCAGGCCAGAACATCAATAATATGCGTATTGTCCCCTCACCTAACAAGCCAAACCTCATACCAGAAACAGCCCCTGTTTAATGTCGAGCGGCCATTAACAATGAAGATTGACTGGTGCGGTCTTCATTATTAAATGAAAGGCAGCTGTGTGCTAATTGGCTGCGCGGTTCTTCACCACAGCTTGGCCGTAACCCGCCCGCAGCACAACTACTCCATGTGCCAAATCAAATTTTTCAAAACTTCGTTCATGTTTAGTCTTCATGTAATTCATAGAAATGCCAGATCATCCAGATTGACAAACAGTATTTGCAACTTCTCTCCACTCTGATAGAAAGTAAAATATCTGAACTGAGCAGGTATTAATTCAAAATCCACTAATTGGATATTTAAAAAACTGTTTTCTAAACCAGATAATTGCTCCAAAGAAGTATTAAAGGGGTTTTCTGAGACTTTACAACTGATGACCTATCATCAGGATAGGTCATCAGTATCTGATAGGTGGGTGTCCGACACCTGGGATCCCCACCGATCAGCTGTTTGAGAAGGCACCAGTGATCACAGTAGCTCTGCAGCCTTCTTTCAACTTTTCCAAGGCCAGTGACATCATGTTCAAACATGGCCTAGGAACAGCTCAACCCCATAGAAGTGAATGGCGCTGAGCAAGATACCAAGCACAGCCACAATACAATGTACAGCGCTGTAACTGGTAAGCTGAGTGAAGGCCGCGGCGCTCACAGGAATGTCGGTGCCTTTTCAAGCAGCTGATCGGTGGTGGTCCCATGTGTCGGGCCCCCACTAATCAGATATTGATGACCTATCCTGATAGGTCATCAGTTGTAAAGAGTTGGGAAACCTTTTTAACTTCACCTTTTATCTAACCAACCAATTTGAAATAAAAATAGAGCAGTGGTCAGCAACCTCCAGACTTCTAGCTGTTGTGAAACTACAACTCCCAATATGCACACATACGCAGCTGTTTTCAGAACTGCCATAAAAGCTATAGCTTCACAACAGAGGTTGCTACTCCCAGATATAGAGAATGCCCCCTTGAAGGGGCTGTCAGGTTTATAAATGTATTTAAACTACAAAGAGTTAGATGATCCCGGCGCTGCCGTCCTTGGAAACCACAAGATAAAATTTTGTCGCTGCTGGGTACACAAATAACTGGGTAGACTGCCAGTACCCCCTATAATTATATATATATATATATATATATATATATGAAAAAAAAATTACCAGCAGCACCACCAAAACAGAAATCAAGTAGAGAGGGTGCAGGTCCGAGTATGGTAACTGGTGCTTACCCACTGATACGGAACAAAGAAATCAGACTGCACTCCAGTTGTGTCTTCAATGAAAAAAGGTTTATTCACCCATAAGTGGCACAAGCGACGTTTCGGCTCGCAATGAGCCTTTCTCAAGGAGAAAGGCTCATTGCGAGCCGAAACGTCGCTTGTGCCACTTATGGGTGAATAAACCTTTTTTCATTGAAGACACAACTGGAGTGCAGTCCGATTTCTTTGTTCTATATATATATATATATATATATATATACAGTACAGACCAAGAGTTTGGACACACCTTCTCATTCAAAGAGTTTTCTTTATTTTCATGACTATGAAGGCATCAAAACTATGAATTAACACATGTGGAATTATATACATAACAAACAAGTGTGAAACAACTCAAAATATGTCATATTCTAGGTTCTTCAAAGTAGCCACCTTTTGCTTTGATTACTGCTTTGCACACTCTTGGCATTCTCTTGATGAGCTTCAAGAGGTAGTCCCCTGAAATGGTTTTCACTTCATAGGTGTGCCCTCTCAGGTTTAATAAGTGGGATTTCTTGCCTTATAAATGGGGTTGGGACCATCAGTTGCGTTGAGGAGAAGTCAGGTGGATGCACAGCTGATAGTCCTACTGAATAGACTGTTAGAATTTGTATTATGGCATGAAAAAAGCAGCTAAGTAAAGAAAAACGAGTGGCCATCATTACTTTAAGAAATGAAGGTCAGTCAGTCAGCCAAAAAATTGGGAAAACTTTGAAAGTAAGGACTATTTGACCATGAAGGAGAGTGATGGGGTGCTGCGCCAGATGACCTGGCCTACACAGTCACCGGACCTGAACCCAATCGAGATGGTTTGGGGTGAGCTGGACCGCAGAGTGAAGGCAAAAGGGCCAACAAGTGCTAAGCATCTCTGGGAACTCCTTCAAGACTGTTGGAAGACCATTTCAGGGGACTACCTCTTGAAGCTCATCAAGAGAATGCCAAGAGTGTGCAAAGCAGTAATCAAAGCAAAAGGTGGCTACTTTGAAGAACCTAGAATATGACATATTTTCAGTTGTTTCACACTTGTTTGTTATGTATATAATTCCACATGTGTTAATTCATAGTTTTGATGCCTTCATAGTCATGAAAATAAAGAAAACTCTTTGAATGAGAAGGTGTGTCCAAACTTTTTGTCTTTACTGTATATATATATAACCAAAAAACGGAACAGCACCTCCTGAGACAAATAGCAGGTGCAAGCTACCTGGCAAGTACATAAATACAGCAAACAAAAAAAGTAGCTCTAAATGCGCTAAGACTGAGTGAACAGGTGAATGTGTGAACAGGGTCAAATACATGACGCCATATAGTTACTGCAAAGCAGTGAAGAAGCTCTTAGCGCATATTATTGATCAAAAATATGTCAAGCCCACCTACCAGACGACAAGGTAGCTTCTTATTAGGTGGGACCTACTCTAACACGAAATGTCCAGCTCCATTGTTTCTCTGATTAAAAACACCAATATATATATATACTGTAAATAGTTCAAAAACGTGAACCCGCGCTGACTAATTGAGTATCAAACAATACTGTATTATTATAAGGCACATAAAATACACTTGCCTTTCAAGCTGTAGGGTGAGTCTTTTTTTCTTTGATCTCCTCCAAAGAGATATATAGGAACTGATCCAAAAGTTTTGGCTTCTTCTAACCTCAACGTGCGGCTCCGGCCGGTAGCATGCACGTGCAGGGAGAAGCTACTCTGTAACCAAGAAGACGGGTATTCAGTGTGACGTTACACACTCTACGGGTGCCTCCTGAGTCCACACTTTCACCAACGCGTTTCGGAATACTTGGATTCCTTCATCAGGGATACGTGCAGTGCACCCGTAGAGCGAGTGATGTCACACTGAATACCCGTCTTCTTGGTTACAGAGTAGCTTTTCCCTGCACGTGCATGCTACCGGCCGGAGCCGCACATTGAGGTTAGAAGAAGCCGAAACTTTTGGATCAGTTCCTATATATCTCTTTGGAGGAGATCAAAGAAAAAAAGACTCACCCTACAGCTTGAAAGGCAAGTGTATTTTAGTGTGCCTTATAATAATACAGTATTGTTTGATACTCAATTAGTCAGCGCGGGTTCACGTTTTTGAAGTATTTATATAGGTTTATAAAGGTGTTTTCAATTACATCATTCTTGAGATCTCTTTAAATAAACTGGAGTAGAGAGTGGCTACATAGAGCGTCTCTCAGTCTAGAGGATCAAGCCTGTGTATGTATGTAAGGGAACTTGTGCAATGAGCAGGAACGTGGTACGGTTTGGCGGACGCCAAAATAATGCAGTGGGTCCGGATATGGATATAGAAGTCTATTGTTTTTGTTCGTGACGCCAATTGCAGCGTGCGCAGGGTACAGTCTCAGGGCCCTTTAAGGTGTTGCAACTCACGTACCATGTTAGGAATGCCAGAGTGGTGTAATGTCTTTGTGTATCAATAGTAATAGTGTCAACGGTGTCTCCTACCTTGGTACGGCTGGACTCCCGGATCCTGGCTCACTTGCAATAAAATGATTGTTGCTAGTAGGAGTAATTGAGGAACTTGGTAGCAATGAATGAGATCCAGACTTGGAATATAATTCAACTTGTCTTTACTGGAGGCAGCATTAATCCATATGAGATATAGCAATAGTCTTGGGTCCCAGCAGGTATTGGCAATGTATGGCAGGGATCACTATCTCTTCTGCTTCTATCATGTGCCTGGAGAATATGGCAGGAATCTATATCTTCTGCTCTGTCTATCTTCTGCTGTGTATGGGACTGACTAGCTGAGGAGGAATTTGGCTTCTCCTGGTCTCTGGATGTTACTCACAGGGAATGGTTCGTCCTGAAGATCTGGAGGTGCTGCTTGCTGGTCACCAGTTGAGGCTGAAGGGCTTAGACTGGGAAGGGTGATCTTTGGTCTCAACCGAGATGAGATCCTGGTTTGGGATCCCTATAACTGGGAGCTCCTACTTGCACAGCCTTCCCCTAGCCGGGGTGGCTGGCACACTAACTGTAACTTCCTTTCCTCCCCATGAGGCAGGATGTGGGAACATTTCACACCTCCTCAAAGAGGGGGGAGCTAAACTGGAATGTACTATTCCAGTCTAGATATGCTAAACTGTTACTAAAGCCCTGGTAACACATTGCTGCCCCCTGCTGGTGAACATGAAAATTACAGAAAATACATGTAACAGGCTTAGAAAATGCAAATTTGTGAGGAGTATTATGTAAAATCACATTAGATGACAAGGCACATGTTACCAACAAATAGTAGCGGGAAAAAGAGTTTAGTAACATAACTCTGGGATGTTACACTTGTCACCATGAAATTCACTGATAAACCAGGCACAATGCCTTGTAGGACCAGCTCAGCTTAATGTAATGATACCTTTCACTTTGCAATTTGTTGCTTCATCCTGGAAAAAAAATACTTTTAATCACTATGCAAATGAGCAGTTAAGTGCACCAAGGGTGGGCCCAAGCCACTCTGTGCACTCTTGCCCTTCCTGTTTTCTCTGTCAGTCCCTCCTTCTCCTTCTTGATTGTCAGTGCTACGTACCTGTATAGTCAGCTCAGCTTTTTTAAGCAAAATTTTAAAATCTTGTTTCACCCTGATGCCCATAGAGTAGACCAGTGTTTCCCAACCAGTGTGCCTCCAGCTGTTGCAAAACTACAACTCCCAGCATGCCCGCACAGCCAAAGGCTGTCCGGGTATGCTGGGAGTTGTAGTTTTGCAACAGCCTGAGGCACACTGGTTGGAAAACACTGAAGTAGACACACTAGGTACAGATCTGTCCACTGTTACTATTCAGGAAATTTGGCCAAGGACTCCATCTGTCCTGTCACCTCTCCTGACATGTCTTCTTTAGTACCTACCTGCCTTCCCCATGCATTAACAATTCTGGAGCATCTATTTTTATGACTGTATTATTCCTGCTAGAAGTTTACAAACAATTGCCAGCAGTCTGCAGTAAAGGCACTGCAGGGTGTTTCCTGTAGATCAGGGATCAGCAACCTCTGGCATTCCAGGTGTTGTGAAACTAAAACTCCTAGCATGCTGTATTCCATTTTGTGTAAGTCCCAAGAACAGACTGGCAAATTTGCATGCTGGGAGTTGTAGTCTCACATCACCTGGAGTGCCGAAAGTTGCTGACCCCTGCAGTAGATGTACATGTATCCAGTTATTCATCAGATTTCATAGTTTCTTACGAGATGCATCCATTTATTTTACTTTGCATTCTGTCATTACCCAAAAACTTTTACATCTGTATTTGTATATTTTGAATTTGATATTTTAGGTACTTCTTTTGTGCTGTAATACAAAGAAATCTGCAAAGTTTAGAATACATAAAATGAAAAATGAGTTTCTTGGAGTAAACGCTGTGCCAGATATCAACGAGAAAGGAAAAGAATGAAGAAAGTCAACAGTTTCCACTTCTTGTTACAGAAGGGAAAATAGAGTTAGGTTTACAGATTAGAAACAGATGAGGAGAAGGTTTAATAGAATGGAGAGGGTGTGGAGAAAAACCTCATTGCTCATTAGCGTCCTGCTCTGAAGTGTCTGAAAACACCATCATGAGAGCTGCATGTGACAATTGCTTACACTGTGCCCTCAGATTTGGTGACAAAGGGGTTAAATTAAAAGGTATCTGTCCCCAGATAGTTTTTTTTTTTTTATGTGAAGAATGTGCACAATGGACCTAAAACCCAGCGGGGAAGCAGATCAAACCCTTCCTGTTTTTCTTCTAGATGTCCACATATATGAATTGAGATGCAGAACACACAACAGGTCTTCAAACGTTCATTTTGGTCCTGGTATATTTTTCTGCATACTTGTATTTTAAATGAATAGGGATTGGCTTTTTGTTCACATCTTGCCAAGACCAAAAAAATATTAAACTGTAAGTAGAGAACCATTTTTAGGATTTTTTGGTGATTGAACAAGAAAAACAAGTTCTAGTTCAGTTCTGCTGTGACTACAGGATTCCCACAGTATCTGCTTTGTCCGCCAGAAATCAGTCTTTCTATGCCAGTATCATATGTGAGACTTACATTCGGCATCTCATTAGATTGAATGGAGAGAGTGACTTCTGGTCCATACAGCAGACACTGTAGGACTTCAGTGGTCAGACTGCAAGTCATGTCCTGTAACAGTGGACCTGAACCTAAGCTCATTATTCTACAATAAAGTGATCGGTAAGGCTTGTTTCACACTTGTTTCTGCCCGGGAACAGCCTGAAGGATCCGTCCTTGCTGGGTGCATCTGTGCGCTGCTGGCATTCTGTCTGGCCCCATTCACTGTAATGGGGGCCAGCTGAGATCCACCAGCAACCTGGCAAATATGCCCGAAAAGCCTGCCAGATCTGTTTCACGCAAGTGTGAAACAATCCTAAGTTTATTGTCTCTAGTAACCTCTGCCTCATATAGTTGAGTAGACCATGAAAAAAAATCCCAATGCATCTTTAAAGGGCTATTCCCATTTGGGGCATTTATGGCATATCCACAGGACATGCCATAAATGTCCGATAGGTGTGGATTCCACCTCGGGAACCCATTCCTATCTCACAAACATATTGGACATCACCGATATCTTCTCAACAAAGGTGAAAATTTTAGGTTCTGGCAAACATACAATCTGGCAGGTTTACCTTGTGCCAAGCTCTGGTCTACTCGCTTGCAATTTTTATTTCTTGGAGGCATCGATTTTACCTACCCCACCTTCTCCCTTTCTGAGGTTAGACTATATGAATATCAGTGTAAATATATTTGAGAACAGGGGTGATACGTGGGCTGCCTGCATTATTTTTGGTAGAAACCCTATCTCAACACCCCATTAGGAAAGCCCTATCCCAAAACACTGAAAAAACCAAGGTGAAGAAAAACCTCCTACTTCTCTTTACAAAGTCTTCATTGCTGTATGTATAAGAAGCCTGTAGAAGATTTTCTTATGGGTTTTAATTAGTGTTGGGCGAGCATGATCGGCCGAACACCATTTTGACTCAAGCATGGAGATGCTCGGCACATTGCGGTGTGCAGGGAAGTACTGGAACTCACTGTAATGCTGTAGCCATGTTGGTTACTGGCATTACAGTGATTCACTGGCCGGAACGTGTCATCGGGTGCTATATAGCACCCGATGACAGGTGGTTTGGCTCAGTCTTAGTCAGGGAGAGCTGCAGCAGAAGGGACAGATAGTGTAGGGACAGGAATATATATATTTTTTTCAAGCAGGGTTTAGTGTTGAAAGGTGTTAGAGACCCAAAAGTCCTTTTAAGGACTATTGTTTTATCTGGCTGCAAAATATATTATTAGCGCAACCTGTGCTAAATTGCGTGCAATTGTTTGGCCGCTGCTGACAGTGACACAACCTCTGCTACATATGTTCTGTTATATTTGCGCATCCTAAATATCTGTGACATTCAGCGCAATTGTTTAGCCACTGCTGACAGCGACATAACCTGCACTACATCTCCTGTATAACTTTTGCGCATCCTAAATATCTGTGACATTCAGTGTAATTTTTTCTTAGCCGCTGCTGACAGCGACATTACCTGCGCTACATCTCCTATATAATGTTTCCGCATCCTAAATATCTGTGACATTCTGTGTAATTTATTTGCGAATACACTTACAAAACCTGCGCTACTGTATGTGTGACATACTTGTAAGCATATATACCATTTAATATGCTCAAGGCGAGCAGTACTGGATGGGGAAGTGGCTTTGATGCTGATGGTGCACGCAAAGGCCGTGGCCCTGGGCGCGGTGAAACTGTGCCTCCTGTCAGAGCACAAGAAACACACTTATCCACGATACCTAGCTTTAAGTCCCAGTTTGCAGGGCGGCATACCATGTTTCCCCGAAAATAAGACATCCCCCGAAAATAAGACCTACCTCTAGTTTTGCCTATCGCTGTAATATAAGGCATCCCCCCGAAAATAAGGCCTCCCCGATAATAAAGCATCCCCCGAAAATAAGGCCTCCCCGATTATAAAGCATCGGCCGAACATACCGTAATGCCTCCCCGATTATAAAGCATCCGCCGAACATAATGACTCCCCGATTATAAAGCATCCGCCGGACATAATGCCTCCCCGATTATAAAGCAAGCCACCCCAGAATGTAAGGAGCTCACTGATTGACCGCAGCCGCCGCCAGGACAAGCTGCCGCCTTCTTCCGCCTGCTGCTCGCTCTGCCCTGATGGAATCTCACAACTTGCCTGGCACGGACACACAGGGGACGGGTGACAGGTAGGGGGGGGGATATCTGATGGAAGATGGGGGATGTCTGGTGAAGATGGGGGGGGAGACTAAAAACGGTAATTAAAATGACACAGGGTGATCAGAGGGGGGAATCAAAATGACACAGGGTGATCAGGGTGGGGAGGGGGATCATTTAAAATGACACAGGGGGATCAGAGGGGGGAATCAAAATGACACAGGAGGATCAGAAGGGGGTACTAAAATGCTATAGTAATCCCACCCCTCTGATTCTCCTGTACCATTTTGATTCCCCCTTCTGATCCCCCTGTGTCATTTTAAGTGATCCCCCTCCCCACCCTGATTTCCTTTTTTTTTTCAACAATAAATGTGTACCGTATTTTTCTTCATGGAAAAATAAGACATCCCCTGAAAATAAGACCTAGCGCATCTTTTGGAGCAAAAATTTATATAAGACACTGTCTTATTTTCAGGGAAACAGGGTAGGACACCACTCTCGAAGTCGGTGGTGGTCGGTTGGATTGCAGCAGATAATGCTTCCAGTCAGATAAGCACTACCCTGTCTTTCACAAAGTCCAGTTTCAGTAGCCAAGAGTCTTGTCAACAGAATCCTCACCCTGATCCTCCTTCCCCCACCATGGAAAGTCTTGCCAAACAAGTGATCCCACACTCGGATATTCCGAGGAGCTCTTTTCAGTGCCATTCCTTGATTTGGACCTCTCGCCAAACCCGCTTGAAGAGGGACATAAGGAGATCTTGTGCACTGACTCCCAAACTCTTGAACATCCACAGTCAGAAGAATATGATGGTGGGGAACGGCAATTAGTGTTTCACAAGGTGGATGATGATGGGACACAGTTACCAATAAGTCAACGGCAATTAGTGTCTCAAGAGGTTGATGATGAGGATGAGACACAGTTGTCAATAAGTGAGGTTCTTGTTAGGTCAACAAGTCAGGAGGATGAACAGAGTGAGGAAGTGGAAGAGGAGGTGGTGGACGATGAAATCACTGACCCAACCTGGGAAGGTGGCAAGCTGAGCGAGGACAGCAGTACAGAGGGGGAGGGATCCGCAGCACTGCAACAGGCTGGAAGAGACAGTGGGGTGGCAAAAGGGAGAAGGCAGGCCACACCAAACAGGCCTTCAACTGTTCCCCGGAGAAACCCCTTGCGGCAATCTCCCTTGCCAAGGGGTAGATGTTCCGCAGTCTGGTGCTTTTTTTAGGAAAGTGCGGACGATAAAAAAATTCTCATTTTCAACCTGTGCCGTACCAAAATGAGCAGGGCGTGAACACTAGCAACCTCACCACCACCAGCATGATCCGCCACATGGCATCAAAACACCGTAATAGATGGGCCGAACGCCTGGGTACACAATCAGTGTCTGCGGGTCACACCACCGCCTCCTCTTCCCCTGTGTTAGGTGCTGGCCAATCCCCTGTCCAAGACACAGGCCCGGATGCCTCCTGCCCTGCACCTGGACCTTCGCAAGCACCATCAGCTAGCACCTCCACTTCTGTGTCCCAGCGCAGCATACAGATGTCCATACCCCAGGCCTTTGAATGAAAGCGCAAATACCCAGCCACCCACCCACAGGCCATAGCACTAAATGAGCACCTTTCCAAATAGCTGGCCCTGAAAATGTTGCCATTTAGGCTTGTGGACACTGAGGCTTTCCGCAGCATGATGGCGGCGGCCGTTCCTCGTCACTCAGTCCCCAGCCGCCAATATTTTTCCCGGTGTGCCATCCCCGGACTTACACCAGCATGTGTCCCTGACCAACGCAGTTATTGGGAGGGTCCACTTAACGACTGACACTTGGATAAGTGCTTTTGACCAGGGACGCTACATTTCCCTGATGGCACACTGGGTGAACGTTGTGGAGGCCGGGAGCGAGTCGTACCCTAGGATGGCACAGGTGCTACCGACGTAAAGGATTGCGGGCCCTACCTCCATCAGGATTTCCGCCACCACCTACATTAGTGGCTGCAATACCCCCCTCCTTCTCCTCCTCCACTTCCACCTCTGAATTCTCATCTAGCAGCACCAATCATCCATCAGTCAGTAGCTGGAAGCAGTGTAGCCCTGCAGTGGGAAAGCGACAACAGGCCGTGCTGAAACTAATTTGCTTAGGTGACAAACAGTACACCATCGCAGAGCTGTGGCAGGGTATAAGGGACCATACTGAGCTGTGGCTCTCGCCACTCAACCTACAACCAGGCATGGTTGTGTCTAATAATGGCCGTAACTTGGTGGCGGCTTTGGAGCTCACACACATCCCATGCCTAGCCCACATGTTTAACTTAGTAATTAAGTGGTTTCTCAAAACCTACCCCAATTTGCCTGAGCTACTGGTGAAGGTGTGCCGCGTGTGTGCCCATTTCCAAGAGTCCTCTGCAGCTGAGGCCGGTCTGGTAATGCTGCAGCAGCGCTTGCAATTGCCAGCTCACCGACTGTTGTGCGACGTGGGCATGCGCTGGAACTCCATGTTCCACATGTTGGCCAGGCTTTGTGAGCAGCAGAGGGCAGTAGTGGAATACCAGCTGCAACATGGTCATCGCCTTTCCAGTCAGCTTCCGCTCTTCACAAGCGACAAGTGGGCATGGATGTCTGACCTCTGTGAGGTTTTATGCAACTTTAAGGAATCAACACAGATGGTGACAGGCGATGCCGCTATTATCAGCGTAACCATCCAACTTCTGTGTCTACTGAAACGCTCGCTGCTCACAATGAAGGCAGATGCTTTGCATGTGGAAGAGGTGGAAATGGGGGAAAACAGTACACAGAGTGATAGCCAGACCACCCTCAGTTCATCTTCTCAGTGTGAATTTGATGATAATGAGGAGGAGGAGAATATTTTTGGTATTCGAGAAAACTGGAGTACCTGGAGCAAACCCACACAAAGAAAAAGTTTATGCAGATATTGCCCTTAGTCTGCTTTGAACCTTGGACCCCTAAAGTTTAAGGGTATTTGTGAATATATTAGTTTATTACCCTGATCCCACTAATATGGGGATTTTGTTTGTAAACAAAGTGATTTTTGACACCTTCTCCGGTGTTATTATTTCTTTTCACCTCTGACTAATGTACATAAATCCACCAGTGGACTGTTTAACTCTTGGATGGTCCATTCCTTATAATGCTTTGACAATCCTTAGATAGTAGAGGCTTCCATATTCCTCTGCAGAAACAACTTCAGTTTAGCAACGGAAGGGGAATGAATATCACTGAGGGGAAAGACCGCAGACCCTTCCTTAATGTGTCATTATTTCCGAGCACTTTCTTAAAATTGTTTCCATTACAAAATGACTGTCTTGGCAACATGCTCTGTAAGCATTTTTTTCCAAAGAACTACTGAACATACTATTTCACCATATTTTTCAGGATTTAGCAATAGGTATTGGTAGATAAAGTTAACATGTCACTAAATACAACCAAAGTAACATCAGAATACTGTCTAAATGCCAAGAGTTAGTCTCCTGGACCCCATATATCAGCTGGTAAGTGCATTTTAAAGCAGTGGAGAATAAATTGTCCTCTAGGGTCTTCTATGGTCACAAAATCAGCAACGCATCATTTGATTTATCTACCAGGTCTCTTAAGGGAATATCTTTGGTTCCTCACCAGTTCATGACCTTTGATTGAATAATGAGGCATGATAGCTGGGAGCAGTAACGTGTGTATTCTACTGGAGGATTTTTGAGCCGGTTGTGATTGCTTTCCTGGTCTGGCTGGCAGGTAGAGTGCTGCTACATCATGAGATTATGAAGGACATCTCCTTGACCTTGGTATTTCCTGTTATGAGAGATTCTGTGGGGGAAGAAGAATCCAAAGACAAAAGCACACAAAATAGAAAGGATAGAAGATAGCACAAAAACAATCATTTTGCACATCATTGCATTTTCTTTTCTGTGTCTTTATGATGTGTATCTGGTGGCAGTAGATAAGCAGTTTTGGAAGAACTTCTTATCAGAACTACAGCAGGTATGGATGAGCAAATCTTGAGCAATTCACTTCTTCACTAATTTTTCAAGAAGTAAATAAACTTCATTCATTTTAGAATGCCCACCCAGTATGGACCCTAAAGTTGCGATAGCTGTGAAATTGATAATTGCTCAGTTGACAGCTATTAGCTTTGGGTAACGCATTATATATCTCTTGCCTCCACTCAGCTTTTTCAGGGCAGTATGGTCATCTATTGACTATATTGTGGCCTCTGATGAAAATCTGGCAGGGCTGAAAACAGTCTACCAACACCACTTCATGCTAGCAACCGTCAGGGATTACAGTGGTTAGAACCCATATCAATCACACATTGGTGGCAAAGTTATCATTACAAGCACCACAGCTATGAATGTTCAAGCGCTATTGACTCTGAGCTCAAAACAGAGATTTTTACCTTTATACTGACTCCTTTTCCTCTGCTCTGCGCCCACTAACCAGCTGTGCAATGCATAGAGAGGACTAGTCCTCTCCATTATGTACGCACACTCAGGAGTCCTCTGTATGCATTGCATAGCCAATTTGCTGTTAGGAATAATTCACTCATTACTGTAGTTTATGGTGGCGGTCCACTTGACAGCATCTATTTAAGTTACCCATAAGCTTAATGGTTACAGTCACTTGAAGACGTATAAATAACTTAATGGTTTTTCTTACACTTGGTTGGCAAATACTCCTGAATATGAGAACAATAGAACTGTTCCCTTGCTGGGGTCTGGAGGACTGTGTTCCCCATCATTAAATCCTACTGGAGTCTGGTCTTACCACTGTGAATCTAAGGGAGGCAAACTCACGAGGCTGCACAAGCCACTAGTATATTGATGTCCTGGCTACTCAAATGGGTCTCTACAACCACTAGGTCACTTCCCATTTGTGGAATTACTCCAAACGACACACAGCTGCATGCAATGTGTGCAGACCATTACACTTCAACTACAGAGAGGCCTCTGGCAACACCATTCAAGTTCAAAGTCCATGAATAGGGTTACTGCCTTTTTTAGAGTAACACGTAGTCTTACTCATAATAACAGCACAGTGTAGACTTTAACATGAACACTTGAAAAATGTTTGGCCACTAGGAACTTTGGTTGGCAACCTCCCCTCTTCCACTGACAGCAGCAGGATGTCTACAGACACTGGTTATCTTTACAGCATCTCACTAGCATGAAAAGTATCTCAGACTGCTGTGGGGTAATCAGTGCTCAATAAATTTGCTTAGGGCTATAACAATGTTTAAGAAACAATATACAGCCACTGACTCCCATGCAAAAGTCTCTCAAACTCACCAGCCTGTGCAGCACTGTCACACTCTTGAGATACCCTTTTGAAGGTTTCCAATTCAGCACCCATCTCACATTCTCTTCCACCATCCTCACACAATGACACTGCCTCTATCTCAGACCTCCATCATGCTTTTTGGTGACTGACTAGGCCCAGACCTTCACTTAGTCTCACAGTAGGCCTCACTATCTCATATGTGCTTACTACGCATATATTCATCAGGCTCTTGAGCCTGGCTCCTAGGGGCTACATTTTCCTGACTGAGATACACAGACTCCCTAGGCAGTCTTTGTGGTCTCAGCCACACACTGACTCACTTCCTGCATTCCGTTTATAACCTTTCTCCATCTATTCTTCTACAGTGGCAGCAATTAACACATTTAGTGCATTGGATTACCGGTACATACAGATAGTGTAGGGCACAATACAATACAGTTTAATTCAGTTCACTTAACATATATACAGTCGTGGCCAAAAGTTTTGAGAATGACACAAATATTAGTTTTCACAAAGTTTGCTGCTAAACTGCTTTTAGATCTTTGTTTCAGTTGTTACTGTGATGTAGTGAAATATAATTACACGCACTTTTCAAAGGCTTTTATCGACAATTACATGACATTTATTCAAAGAGTCAGTATTTGCAGTGTTGGCCCTTCTTTTTCAGGACCTCTGCAATTCGACTGGGCATGCTCTCAATCAACTTCTGGGCCAATTCCTGACTGATAACAACCCATTCTTTCATAATCACTTCTTGGAGTTTGTCAGTAATAGTGGGTTTTTGTTTGTCCACCCGCCTCTTGAGGATTGACCACAAGTTCTCAATGGGATTAAGATCTGGAAAGTTTCCAGGCCATGGACCCAAAATGTCAACGTTTTGGTCCCCGAGGCACTTAGTTATCACTTTTGCCTTATGGCACGGTGCTCCATCGTGCTGGAAAATGCATTGCTCTTCACCAAACTGTTGTTGGATTGTTGGAAGAAGTTGCTGCTGGAGGGTGTTTTGGTACCATTCTTTATTCATGGCTGTGTTTTGGGGCAAAATTGTGAGTGAGCCCACTCCCTTTGATGAGAAGCAACCCCACACATGAATGGTCTCAGGATGCTTTACTGTTGGCATGACACAGGACTGATGGTAGCGCTCACCTTTTCTTCTCCGGACAAGCCTTTTTCCAGATGCCCCAAACAATCGGAAAGAGGCTTTATCAGAGAATATGACTTTGCCCCAGTCCTCAGCAGTCCATGCACCAAACTTTCTGCAGAAGATCAATCTGTCCCTGATGGTTTTTTTTTGAGTGAAGTGGCTTCTTTGCTGCCCTTCTTGACACCAGGCCATCTTCCAAAAGTCTTCGCCTCACTGTGCGTGCAGATGCGCTCACACCTGCCTGCTGCCATTCCTGAGCAAGCTCTGCACTGGTGGCACTCCAATCCCGCAGCTGAATCCTCTTTAGGAGACGATCCTGGCGCTTGCTGGACTTTCTTGGATGCCCTGAAGCCTTCTTAACAAGAATTGAACCTCTTTCCTTGAAGTTCTTGATGATCCTATAAATTGTTGATTGAGGTGCAATCTTAGTAGCCACAATATCCTTGCCTGTGAAGCCTTTTTTATGCAACGCAATGATGGCTGCACGCGTTTCTTTGCAGGTCACCATGGTTAACAATGGAAGAACAATGATTTCAAGCATCACCCTCCTTTTAACATGTCAAGTCTGCCATTTTAACCCAATCAGCCGGACATAATGATCTCCAGCCTTGTGCTCGTCAACATTCTCACCTGAGTTAACAAGACGATTACTGAAATGATCTCAGCAGGTCCTTTAATGACAGCAATGAAATGCAGTGGAAAGGTTTTTTTGGGATTAAGTTAATTTTCATGGCAAAGAAGGACTATGCAATTCATCTGATAACTCTTTGTAACTATCTGGAGTATAAGCAAATTGCTATTATAAAAACTTAAGCAGCAACTTTTCCAATTTCCAATATTTATGTAATTCTCAAAACTTTTGGCCACGACTGTACACCTTTTATGTATGGGAGGTATGGATTACCTTGGGTTCCTTCCCTTACAAGCAATCTGCCTCACACATTTACTAAATGTGTTCAGCAATTTCACTCTTCCAAGCAGTGTAAATGCTAAGTCCCTGTTTCTCCAAAACAGTAAAGGGGTTTCTGTGCATTTATACTTTTAATTGATTGGTATTTTTGAAAGTGGGTGCTTTACATGAAATATCACATATAATACATCTGTTCTAATTAACTTTGCTGTAGTCCCTTTAAATGTCAAGATGATTGTGCAAGAGCTGTTAGAATGCATTTTACAAGTGTCCCTTCTTTGCTGGGCTTTAAAGATTATTTATTACAAGAATGGAATGTACCCAGGAGGATATTGAAGAATCTCAGTTTTCTTTTGTCTCCACTTATTTATTTGCCATGCTTCTTAGGAAATCATCCAAATCTACACAATATTGTGAAATTTTCTCTCCAATAGCCATGTCATGTATATATTACTTCAGCATCATACCTGAAAGAGAATGTCCACATTTTAACACTTAAATTCTCTGCAAATTATTTTTTTCATTTATTTTTATTGCACCGTGAGCTTTAGCTTTCTGATAAGGAGCTCCAAATCCTCAGCACAGATGTAGATTTAAAACATAGTTATCTAGCTACTAGCAGCCGCCACTAGGGGGGGGGGGGGGGCAAGTTGTAAAGTTGTGTATTGTTTTAATTATTAAATAGGAATCTGTCACCAGTGACTTCACTATCACACTGTTAGCATACACACATAGCTGTGGTTCATATGATTAAAATGCTATGATACTTTTCTTAATATGTGAATTGGGCTTTTGGTGCAATGAGGGTGTCACCATTACTTTTGCTGCACCTAAGCTCCACTTCTTTCTGTGGCCAGCCCCTCCATCACTGCTTTCCCACTGCCTGGTCCTGTCATTTAAAGCAGCCATGGAGGGGCTGGCCATAGAATTGAGTGGAGCTTGGGTGCCACAAGAGCAATGGTGACGCCTTTGCACTAAAGGCCTAATTTGCATATTATGTTTGATGTTTAACAGTGTGCAGTAGCTCCCTCTAATGATTGCAGGTAGTCAGAATTGTTTTCTTCAAAATATATTAGGAAATGAATGAGCACAGAATTTTGACCACCAAAATGGTGCTCGAGGGTGGACATTGCCTTTAAATAAATGCAAAGACTTTGATTAGAGTGGATTAGAGTGAATGATTATTTTTTATTTTAGACCACAGTCATCCCAGACCTAAATTTGTCTCTTCATTACAGGAGGAAGAGGAGGATGGAATGCCTAAAAAGAAGTGGCCTACGGTGGATGCGTCTTATTATGGAGGACGAGGAGTGGGAGGAATCAAAAGGATGGAGGTATTACAACTTCTGTTCCCTAGTTATATATTTTCTGTGGTTATTCCAACACTGTGTATTTGTATATGACTAAAATATTATAATCTAAAGTTATGGCCTGCATTGTGTCACATGGTAATACATCGGCACTGGACCCATAGCAAAGTGTTTCCTGAAATCTCTGTATTTTATCATTTTACTAGGCTGTAAAAAGGTAATCTAATATATTTAAATACATAAAAATTGTACAGAAATTTTAGCAAAGTCAGTATCACTGAAATATTCCCATGAAGTGAACTCCATAGAATATTCTTCTGGAACCAAAATAAGGGAGGATCCTCCAAATGGGAATTAGGAAGCCCAGGCCATGGTGTCTTAATCCACTTTGATATGTCTTGACCCTTGGGAGAACTGAAAGATGATTTCTAAGAATGCCTCTGTCTTTGAAAAACTTGGGTTCTTTAATATTCTATACTTCAAATTATGGAGTAAATCCATACCAACAAGTGCTTTTTAAAAATCCTGGCCTTTTTAATTAAAGAGGACCTTTCACCGATTATTACACTATGAACTAACTATACAGACATGTAGAGCGGCGCCCGGGGATCTCACTGCACTTACTATTATCCCCGGGCGCCGCTCCGTTCTCCCGTTATGCCCTCCGGTATCTCCGTTCACTAAGTTATAGTAGGCGGAGATTCCAGTCACTAAGTTATGGTAGGCGGAGTCTGCCCTTGTTCTGCTCTAGCGCTGGCCAATCGCAGCGCAGATTGGCCAGGTTATTTTCTCCCAGGCTGTGAGCTCTGCAATGCAATTGGTCAGCGCTACAGAAGAACAAGGGCAGACTCCGCCTACCATAACTTAGGGAACGGAGATACAGGAGGGCATAGCAGGAGAACGGAGCGGCGCCCAGGGGTAATAGTAAGTGCAGTGAGATCCCCGGGCGCCGCTCTACATGTCTGTATAGTTAGTTCATAGTGTAATAATCGGTGAAAGGTCCTCTTTAAATATTAAATATACATTTCTTACACTGTTTTCCCTCATCTACTTACAAAGTTACGTTTTGCATTTAGTAGTGGGGATTTTAAGTGTGTTTTCTACCATATGTTACAGGCCTGTACTTACAGAGCTAATGTTTGCCAAAGGCTTGTTTAAATAATAATGTTGTTAGGTGTAGACCCTATGTTAGACTCATTATTTATCTCCCATTGCTTAATTATATCAGCCTCTTTCCCCAATGGGGCTTACAATCTAATTTCCCTATCTCAGACACCAACACATTCCATGGTCAAAGTAATAGCATGGGATTAAACCCATACAAACATGAGGAGAGCATACAAACTGCATGGAGATTTTGTCCTTGTTTGCATTTGTACCCAGGACCACAGTTATGCAAGGCAACAGTGCTAACCGGTGAGGCACCATGGTGTCCCCTCTCTAATCTTATATGGCTACATAATAATGTAATACTATCAAATATTATTCCCAGTTTGTGGATCTAAAGTGTAGTACCTACATTGATTGCTAAAAAGTTTTATTTCAATGTATAGGTGCGTTGGGGGGAAAAAGGTTCCACAGAAGAAGGAGCTAAGTTAGAGAAAGCCAAGAATGCCAAGGTGAAGATGCCAGAACAAGAGTTTGAGTTTCCATCTCCAAAGATTCTCAACAGCAATTATGGGAAGTCGAATTATTCTAGAAAGTGGTACTCCCCAATTAAGGTAGGATCAGTGTATACTGTTTTCAAATAAACTGTGACTGTAAGGGCCTATGCACTTGGCCATATGAAGAATTGGTAGCAATTGGTACACTATGTAGATGCGTGAACAGCACGTGTGAAGGTCTGTATGGTACTGTGCATTTTACTTTATATTTCTGTATGGTGTTTATTATAGATACAGCAGAAGCTCAAAGGTATTTTCTGTTTTATAGTCAGCTCTCCTTCCCAATATTTTTGGCAGAAAAAAATCGTTCTAATATAGTAATCATATGGAGGTTTTCCCATGTCCGGGTGCAAGAATGAGATTTTTCAATCTCAATTGAATTCTATTAAATACTCCCCCATGATGCAAAGCACAAATTCAACACTGCAGACACACAACCATGCAACAACAATAGCTCCATATAATATCACCATAGGACAGAAGCATTTATAGGGTAACATCATCGGCTCATTGTGGCTCTGTGCCACTTGGGATCGATATGTAATGTGATTGTGGGTATGAGCCATAATGGTAAAGATCCTTTATAGCAGCTAATTATCTAGTCTTAGGCTTAAATACAAATTAAAATAATAGAAATTTTAAAATAATGGATCTTTTTACTCCATTAGGTTACATAAAAATACAGAGTAGGACAGCAACTACAAACTCTTTGTAAACCATAGCTGGTCATAGTTCTTCAAAAACACTGGGGCAGGTTTCTGATCCAAATGCGCCCGAACTCTGGTGTAGATGCCATACCCCACAATTGTGTGTTCTAGATCTAGACACATTTTGTGCCTCGTCCAACAAAGGGATTCGTTTAGCAGGAAATTGTGTGTAAATTTGGGTTGGCACAAAATGCAAAAAGTCGCATCTACTTTTTCTTAGACTCACTTGACGTGGGAGGTGGCTTGGTGGAAAGTGATATGGCTTAGCGGAGAAGCGGTGTGGCCTAAGATGTCACTTTTTGTACCGAAATGTGCCAAAATGTTTGGTGTAAAAATGTGAAAGTAAGACAACTTAACATTGTCTTAAACTTTTAATCAGTCTATAGATGTGCCACATTTACCATACAACCTGATGCACTGTGATAATTCTGGCACATTTAAAGACTCCCTGTCTACAGGTCTAGTCTGTTTAACTTACAGTAAATGCAGGCCAATGTGCTCCAAAATTGCACCAAGTTAAATGAACCAGTAGGTAGTGTACAGTTAGTCTAAGATGTCTAGCACTGTGATATAGTAGGCACATCTTTAGACTGACTGCACAGTTATGCCAGTTATGCCAGTCTTAATAAGAAGCATGCTGGCATGAGATGCACCAAGGCCTCTTAGTAAATTTAACACATCTTTAGGCATTTTATGCAGGAGGGATTGTACTTTTTAGGCACCATTTTGGGATATATCTACAATAATGCGTAACTGGTCACTTCTGTTGGATAGGCAGTTCAATCATTGTATGTTTTGCATAACATTCATACTAATCCTGTTGAATAGATTATTATCTGTGTCATTATGACAAGGGCAATGAGCTATGTGTAAGGGCAGCCTCCCTTTCATGTCCCAAGGACCACTAACGGTATACGGCTTCCCCCTTCACTGCTCTGCTACATTTATATCAAGCTGACAGCTCAAGGGTAATGTCTTTTCTGCTGCAGCTAAGGGGGCGTGTCTCGGCTCTCCCTATCACAGATCAGGGGGCGTGTCTCAGCTCTCCCTATCACAGCTCAGGAGGCAGATGAAGGATGAAGCTGAGCATGTGCGGCCTTCTCAGTGAGCAGGTCAAAGAAATAAGAAAAAGAACAAACAGCAGGTGGCGCTATGCAGATAGATTTCAATGAATAGCTCAGTGGCTATGCAAAATTTTTAATGACATGCAATTACAAAAGTATTCAGATCCTGGTGCTGGTTTGAAAACTGTAGAATATTTTTCGTGGGACAACCCCTTTAACCACTTCAGCCCCCAGTGCTTAAACACCCTGAAAGACCAGGCCACTTTTTACACTTCTGACCTACACTACTTTCACCGTTTATTGCTCGGTCATGCAACTTACCACCCAAATGAATTTTACCTCCTTTTCTTCTCACTAATAGAGCTTTCATTTGGTGGTATTTCATTGCTGCTGACATTTTTACTTTTTTTGTTATTAATCGAAATTTAACGATTTTTTTGCAAAAAAATGACATTTTTCACTTTCAGTTGTAAAATTTTGCAAAAAAAACGAGATCCATATAGAAATTTTGCTCTAAATTTATAGTTCTACATGTCTTTGATAAAAAAAAAATGTTTGGGTAAAAAAAAAATGGTTTGGGTAAAAGTTATAGCGTTTACAAACTATGGTACAAAAATGTGAATTTCCGCTTTTTGAAGCAGCTCTGACTTTCTGAGCACCTGTCATGTTTCCTGAGGTTCTACAATGGCCAGACAGTACAAACACCCCACAAATGACCCCATTTCGGAAAGTACACACCCTAAGGTATTCGCTGATGGGCATAGTGAGTTCATAGAACTTTTTATTTTTTGTCACAAGTTAGCGGAAAATGATGATTTTTTTTTTTTTTTTTTCTTACAAAGTCTCATATTCCACTAACTTGTGACAAAAAATAAAAACTTCTATGAACTCACTATGCCCATCACGAAATACCTTGGGGTCTCTTCTTTCCAAAATGGGGTCACTTGTGGGGTAGTTATACTGCCCTGGCATTCTAGGGGCCCAAATGTGTGGTAAGGAGTTTGAATTCAAATTCTGAAAAAAATGACCTGTCAAATCCGAAAGGTGCTCTTTGGAATATGGGCCCCTTTGCCCACCTAGGCTGCAAAAAAGTGTCACACATCTGGTATCTCCGTACTCAGGAGAAGGTGGGGAATGTGTCTTGGGGTGTCATTTTATATATACCCATGCTGGGTGAGAGAAATATCTTGGCAAAAGACAACTTTTCCCATTTTTTTATACAAAGTTGGCATTTGACCAAGATATTTATCTCACCCAGCATGGGTATATATAAAATGACACCCCAAAACACATTCCCCACCTTCTCCTGAGTACGGAGATACCAGATGTGTGACACTTTTTTGCAGCCTAGGTGGGCAAAGGGGCCCATATTCCAAAGAGCACCTTTCGGATTTGACAGGTCATTTTTTTCAGAATTTGATTTCAAACTCCTTACCACACATTTGGGCCCCTAGAATGCCAGGGCAGTATAACTACCCCACAAGTGACCCCATTTTGGAAAGAAGACACCCCAAGGTATTCCGTGAGGGGCATGGCGAGTTCCTAGAATTTTTTATTTTTTGTCACAAGTTAGTGTAAAATGATGATTTTTTTTTTTTTTTTTTTTTTCATACAAAGTCTCATATTCCACTAACTTGTGTCTTCTTTCCAAAATGGTGTTATTTGTGGGGTGTTTGTACTGCCCTGGCATTTGAGGGTCTCCGCAATCATTACATGTATGCCCAGCATTAGGAGTTTCTGCTATTCTCCTTATATTGAGCATACGGGTAATGAGATTTTTTTTTTCCGTTCTGGGCTGAAAGAAAAAAATGAACGGCACAGATTTCTTCATTCGCATCGATCAATGTGGATGAAAAAATCTCTGCCAAAAAAAGAAAAAGGAGGGGAAAGGCGTCTGCCAGGACATAGGAGCTCCGCCCAACATCCATACCCACTTCAGCTCGTATGCCCTGGCAAACCAGATTTCTCCATTCACATCAATCGATGTGGATGAATAAATCATTGCCGGGATTTTTTTTTTTATATATACAAAGTGTTTGCCAAAGTATATGAACACCGCCACCTCCTCAGCTCATATGCCTCGGCAAACGTATCTTTTACTGCAGAGGAGAAATCTCGTCTTGCAGCGCCGCATACACCGACTTGCGTGTAATCTGACAGCAGCGCAATGCTTCTGTCCGAATGCACATCAGTGCTGCAGCTAGTCGATCGGTTGGTCCACCTGAAAGGTAAAAAAAACAAAACAAAAAAGAAAAAACCAGGCCGCAAAGCAATAACTTTATTAACTGTTGAACAGAACATAGAAACTTTTTTTAAACTTTTTTAACTGAACATTTAACTTTTTTACTTACCGGTATTTTTTTTTTTGTTTAGTTTTTTTTACCTTTTATAGAACAAACCTCTCCTTCCCCATGGGACAATGTGCAAAGCACAAATCGCCCAAAGATGTGGCGAAGTACGTTATGCACTTTATCCCAGGTGAAAGGAGAGGTTTGCAGCAGCTGTGAGTGAATGGGCCCTAATAGCCCTGTGTGCCTGTCCTGGTGAGATGTGATCCCTATGCTAGGTGTACCTGTGTGTGGTACTTCCGGAAACACTCTCCATAGCATAGGGCAGGGTGGTCAGCACAGTCAGGACAGAAATAGCGGGTGTCACGCCTTATTCCACTCCTGCTACAGACACGACATCTTTTTCGGGGTGACGGTTGGGTTGAGGTACCAGGAACGACACTGGGGAAATGTCGCTCGTGTAGACGGCTAACTACACTGGTGGATGGGGCCACGGAACCTCCTGGGTAAAGGAGGTTCTCGATGATCTCTTCCTGGAATTTGAGGAAGGATCCTGTTCTCCCAGCCTTACTGTAGAGAACAAAACTATTGTAGAGCGCCAATTGAATTAAATATACAGACACCTTCTTATACCAGCGTCTGGTTCTGCGGGAAACTAAATACGGAGACAACATCTGGTCATTGAAGTCCACCCCTCCCATGAGCGCATTATAGTCGTGGACACAGAGGGGCTTTTCAATGACACGGGTTGCTCGCTCAATTTGGATTGTCGTGTCTGCGTGAATGGAGGAGAGCATGTAAACGTCACGCTTGTCTCTCCATTTCACCGCGAGCA
This sequence comes from Bufo bufo, assembly GCF_905171765.1. Lineage (NCBI taxonomy): Eukaryota > Metazoa > Chordata > Amphibia > Anura > Bufonidae > Bufo > Bufo bufo. The sequence continues at coordinate 741,747,845 of NC_053389.1, read as the reverse complement.
GTTCTTCGTTACACAAGGCAGCCCTCTGCCCCCTTGCAAGACGGGTGGTTACAAGCCGTTGGGGGAAGCCCACGCGACTAGTTCGCGCGGTGCCACAGGCGCAAATCCGTTCTAGAAACAAATGCCTAAAGAGGGCCACACTTGTGTAGAAATTGTCCACATAAAGATGGTACCCCTTGCCGAATAAGGGTGACACCAAGTCCCAGACTGTCTTCCCACTGCTCCCCAGGTAGTCAGGGCAACCGACCGGCTCCAGGGTCTGATCTTTTCCCTCATAGATCCGAAATTTGTGGGTATAGCCTGTGGCCCTTTCACAGAGCTTATACAATTTGACCCCATACCGGGCACGCTTGCTTGGGATGTATTGTTTGAAGCCAAGGCGCCCGGTAAAATGTATTAGGGACTCGTCTACGCAGATGTTTTGCTCAGGGGTATACAAATCTGCAAATTTCAGGTTGAAATGGTCTATGAGGGGCCGAATTTTGTGGAGCCGGTCAAAAGCAGGGTGGCCTCTGGGACGGGAGGTGGTATTGTCGCTAAAATGCAGAAAACATAGGATGGTCTCAAATCGTGTCCTGGACATAGCAGCAGAGAACATGGGCATGTGATGAATTGGGTGCGTTGACCAATATGACCGCAATTCATGCTTTTTTGTCAGGCCCATGTTGAGGAGAAGGCCCAAAAAAATTTTAATTTCGGAAACTTGGACTGGTTTCCACCGGAAAGGCTGGGCATAATAGCTTCCCGGGTTAGCGGTTATAAATTGTGTGGCATACTGGTTGGTCTCTGCCACGACTAAGTCCAAGAGCTCCGCAGTCAAGAACAGCTCAAAAAATCCCAGGGCCGAACCGATTTGAGCCGTCTCAACCCGAACTCCAGACTGGGCGGTGAAAGGGGGAACTACTGGTGCGGCTGAAGTTGGTGACTGCCAATCAGGATTTGCCAGCACCTCAGGGACTCTAGGGGCTCTACGGGCCCGTCTTTGCGGTGGCTGCGACGGGGTAACTATTGCACGTGCCACCGTACCAGCTTCAACTGCCCTTCTGGTGCTCGCTACTTCACCAGGTTGTACGGCAGTGCTGGTACTAGGTCCAGGAAGGGCTGCGCTGCTGGTGTATGCCTCACCACGTGATCCGGCAGCGACAGCCCCACTCTGCTGCTCTTGAAGCGGATCCTGCGTAACCTGTGGTCTAGCGACATGGGGCCGGGTACGCCTGGTGCTGCCAGGGACCTCCACCTCCTCGTCCGAACTTTGGGTCAGAGAGCCACTGCTTTCCACAGGTTCATATTCTGACCCGCTAGATTCGTCAGATGAGGGTTCCCACTCCTCATCCGACTGGGTCAGAATCCTGTAGGCCTCTTCAGAAGAATACCCCCTGTTTGACATTTTGGACTACTAAATTTAGGGGTATTCCCTGAGACTACCCAAGAAAAAAAGCAAACCTGTCTTACAAAGGGGAGGCTAGCGAAGTACCGGAGGCTGCTGCGGTTGATAAAAAATATCAAAACTGATTTTTTTATCGCCGCAGTGCGTGTAAAATGAATGTGCAGTGATCAAAAAATATATATTTTTTGTCACTGCGGTGGGGCGGGCGTGGGTGAACGCACGTGTGGGCGACCGATCAGGCCTGATCGGGCAAACACTGCGTTTTGGGTGGAGGGCGAGCTAAGGTGACACTAATACTATTATAGATCTGACCGTGATCAGTTTTGATCACTTACAGATACTATAAAAGTACAAATGCTGATTAGCGATACGCTAAACAGCGAATAAAAGTGACTGCGGTGCGGTGGGGTGGGCGCTAACTGACGCTAACTACCTAACCAAGGGGCCTAAACTATCCCTAAAACCTAACAGCCAATACCAGTGAAAAAAAAAAAGTGACAGTTTACACTGATCACTTTTTTTCCTTTCACTAGTGATTGACAGGGGCGATCAAAGGGGTGATCAAAGGGTTAATTGGGGTGCAGGTGGGTGATCTGGGGCTAAGGTGTAGTGTTGGTGCTACTCACTGTGAAGTCTGCTCCTCTGCTGGATCCAACCGACGAAAAGGACCAGCAGAGGAGCAGAGAAGCCATATAACAGATCATATTTACTAATATGATCTGTTATATGACTTTGGATTGGATTTTTTGAAAATCGCCAGCCTGCCAGCCAATGATCGTTGCTGGCAGGCTGGTGACGAAATACTTCTTTTAATTTTGCCGGCCCGCGATGCGCATGCGCGGACCGGCTTTGAGCGAAATCTCGCGTCTCGCGAGATGACGCGTATATGCGTGACTCTGCGCAGCGCTGCCACCTCCGGAACGCAATCCTGCGTTAGGCAGTCCGGAGGTGGTTAAGACCGACCCTGGAGGAGAGACCCAGCACTGAACTGCTTTTCTTGTTTCCAACATAGATTCACTGCACTTTAGGGCAGCCACCAATAGAAGAGCTCAATAAAAATAAATGATTTACAGTTTCTATTGATATCAATGGTATCTGTATAGATTCATGTTCAGATTGCACAACTGGCACACCGCGGGCAGCCAGTTTTATAATATATGGTGTAAAGAAAAGCAGGAGATTTCTCGGTATGTGAGTTGCCTGGTATAAATACATTATTCCTGTTAGAAGTTAAGACTGAATTACAAAAAATTTGCAATGAAGTGGTGTTCCTCAAAGTCTTACACTATCCAATCAGTGCTGCCAGTGTCAGACTGTGCTGGGACACACCTTCCAACAGGTAACACCCATTTGGACCTTCATTGCAGACTGCTAGGTACTAATTCATAAACTTCTAGTAGTGGAATAGAACAACATAGAGTCATAATAACAGATACTCCAAAGGGAGTGCAAGTGGTTGCTTAAACAGACTTATCAGGAGAGGTTACAGGTCCTCTTGAAGGGTGATGCTTCCTGGGAAAACATATAGCTCTCCTCCTGAAGGAAGAAAACTGCCTATCTAGTGCCACTTATAGGCATCTATCCTGTAAGTCAATGTATGATCCTTCTCAGAACCTTAAAATATGACTGTGTATATCAGGCAAACCAGAGAAATCCATCAGCAAACCAGAATCCTACTCTGATAAGGAGCAACAACCCATAGAGCTTGCTGGGATTGAAGTTATGGGGACAACAGGGCAAAATAAGTGAATCATTTTTAATTTGACAATTATTATACTGTACTTCAGGAACCAAGGGTGGTGGACAGTGGTATACCTACCTTAGAGGCAGCGCATGCTATGGGGCCTGGTGGGAGATGAACACGGCTGGCTTTAGGAGTGTGTGACCTGTAGAGCCACACAGGGTGCACTACCCTTCACTTCTGAAGGGGCACCATACAGCCCCCTCTCCCAGGCACCTGGTCACCAGGTGTTCAGGCACCATTGCACTTAATTATATCTGTCTTCACAGGACGCAAATATAATTGCGCATTCGCCTCAGCACTGGCAGGACAAGGGAACCATTGGTTCCCTGCCTGGCCATTCTGCACCTTGTGATGTGGGCCTCATCGAACTGCCTGCAACGTTCTATAGAGACCAAGACTAAATTGTGGGAGGAGGTCGTAGGACTGGGAAAAGGTAAGAATTATGCAGTGTGCTCTGCATACATGGGGGCACAGGAGAGATACAGAATGGAAGCACAGAAGAGGCATAGTATGGGGGCACAGAGAGGCTCAGAATGGGGGGGGGGGCAGAGAGCATGAGGCACTGTAGGGAGGGCACAAAGCATGAGGAGCTATAGAGGTATAGAGCAAGAGGCACAGTATGGGGGCACTGAGTATGAGGCACAGTATGGGGACACAGATCATGAGGAACTACGGGGGCACAGAGCATGAAATAGTAAGGGGGCGCAGAGCATGAGACGCTATATAAAGGGGCACAGAGCATGAGGCTCTATATAAGGGACACAGAACATGTGGCAATATATACAGGGGGCACAGAGCATGAAGTATCTATAAGGGTACTACCATTGGGGTACTGTGTGTGGCATTTTATTTTCAGGGGGTATAGTATGTGGCATGGCTGTATTCTGGGGCACAGTGTATATTGCTGCTATATGCATGGCACAGAAGGTGGCACTAAGAGGTGTTTGTGTTAGTATGTAGGGTGAAAATTTGTTTGATAATGCGAGAAGCTGAAGACATATGGCTGGCAGACTCTGCAGCAAGAAGTCATGGCCTGGAGAAGTCATCATGGGGGTGTGAACCAGTTGGAGGATAACTCTGGAGGAGATGTTACCTGACAGTGTCTGATGATGAGTGGTAGCATTCTCCTGATGTCACATAGTTGAAGCGCCGTAATCTCGTGCATGCCATCTAGCACATGCGCAGTTTATTCCCTGAGGCTGATGCCAGCACAGGAAAAGAACACCATTCCGGCACTCACATGCGGCATACTCGCGCCTGCGCGAGATTACAGCGCTTCAACTCTGTGACGTTGGGGGAGCAAGGAGAAGATTCGGAGGATGTGGGTGGTACTGGACACCTTCACAGTGGGCGTGGCTGGGCTCATGAAATGCTGGTAACAGCCCCTTGGGCTCCTTACTAGCCTCATTTGCATATACAGTGGGATGCGAAAGTTTGGGCAACCTTGTTAATCGTCATGATTTTCCTGTATAAATCGTTGGTTGTTACGATAAAAAATGTCAGTTAAATATATCATATAGGAGACACACACAGTGATATTTGAGAAGTAAAATGAAGTTTATTGGATTTACAGAAAGTGTTCTATAATTGTTTGAAAAAATTAGGAAGGTGCATAAATTTGGGCACCACAAAAAGGAAATGAAATCAATATTTAGTAGATCCTCCTTTTGCAGAAATTACAGCCTCTAAACGCTTCCTGTAGGTTCCAATGAGAGTCTGGATTCTGGTTGAAGGTATTTTGGACCATTCCTCTTTACAAAACATCTTTAGTTCATTCAGGTTTGATGGCTTCCGAGCATGGACAGCTCTCTTTAAGTCACACCACAGATTTTCAATTATATTCAGGTCTGGGGACTGAGATGGCCATTCCAGGACGTTGTACTTGTTCCTCTACATAAATGCCTTAGTGGATTTTGAGTAGCGTTTAGGGTCGTTGTCTTGTTGAAAGATCCAGCCCCGGCGCAGCTTCAGCTTTGTCACTGATTCCTGGACATTGGTCTCCAGAATCTGCTGATACTGAGTGGAATCCATGCGTCCCTCAACTTTGACAAGATTCCCAGTTCCTGCACTGGCCACACAGCCCCACAGCATGATGGAACCACCACCATTTTTTACTGTAGGTAGCAGGTGTTTTTCTTGGAATGCTGTGTTCTTTTTCCTCCATGCATAACGCCCCTTGTTATGGCCAAATAACTCTATTTTAGTTTCATCAGTCCACAGCACCTTATTCCAAAATGAAGCTGGCTTGTCCAGATGTGCTTTAGCCCACCTCAAGCGGCACTTTTTGTGCTGTGGGCGGAGAAAAGGCTTCCTCTGCATCACTCTCGCATACGGCATCTCCTTGTGTAAAGTGCGCCGAATGGTTGAACGATGCACAGTGACTCCATCTGCAGCAAGATGATGTTGTAGGTCTTTGGTGCTGGTCTGTGGGTTGACTCTGACTGTTCTCACCATTCGTCGCTTCTGTCTATCCGAGATTTTTCTTGGTCTGCCACTTCGAGCCTTAACTTGAACTGAGCCTGTGGTCTTCCATTTCCTCAATATGTTCCTAACTGTGGAAACAGACAGCTGAAATCTCTGAGACAGCTTTCTGTATCCTTCCCCTAAACCATAATGGTGAACAATTTTTGTCTTCAGGTCATTTGAGAGTTGTTTTGAGACCCCCATGTTGCTACTCTTCAGAGAAAATTAAAAGAGGAGGGAAACTTACAATTGACCCCCTTAAATACTCTTTCTCATAATTGGATTCACCTGTGTATGTAGGTCAGGGGTCACTGAGCTTACCAAGCCAATTTGAGTTCCAATAATTAGTTCTAAAGGTTTTGAAATCAATAAAATGACAACAGTGCCCAAATTTATGCACCTGCCTAATTTTGTTTAAACAATTATAGCACACTTTCTGTAAATCCAATAAACTTTATTTCACTTCTCAAATATGACTGTGTGTGTCTCCTATATGATATATTTAACTGACATTTTTTATCGTAACAACCAACGATTTATACAGGAAAATCATGACGATTAACAAGGTTGCCCAAACTTTCACATCCCACTGTATATATAAAAAAAATATATTGAATAAAAGCCCTTCATTCCATAGCGCTGTACATATTAGAAGAGGTATACATACATAATACAGACATTTGCACTAATCATAAACAAGATGAGTTACAAACTGGTACAATAGGAGAGAGGGCCCTGCCCGTGAGGGCTTACAATCTACATGGTATGAAAGAAGGACACAGTAGGTGCGGGTGAAGTTGGTCATGGCGGTATAGAGCCAGCAGGGTCACTGGTTGTAGGCTTGTCTAAAGAGGTGGGTTTTCAGGTTTCTATTGAAGGATTCCACTGTAGGTGAGAGTCTGCTATGTTGGGGTAGCGAGTTCCAGAGTATGGGGGGATGCATGGGAGAAATCTTGGAGGCGATTGTGGGAAAAGGTGATAAGAGGAGAGAAGGAGGTCTTGTGAGGATCGGAGAGTGCGTGTGGGGATGTATCGGGAAAGTAGCTCAGAGATGTAGGGAGGGGACAGGTTATGGTCGGCCTTGTATGTATTTGTACTTTGAAGTGAATTTGCTGGGCAATGGGGAGCCAGTGAAGGGATTGGCAGAGGGCAGAGGCAGAGGAGTAATAGGGTGAGAGGTGAATTAGTCGGGCAGTAGAGTTGAGGATAGATTGGAGGGGTGCGAGAGTGCTAGATGGAAGGCCACAGAGGAGAGTGTTGCAGTAGTCTAGGCGGGAGATGATGAGGGCGTGTACAAGCATTTTCGCAGATTCAAAGTTAAGGAAAGCACGGATGCGGGAGATGTTTTTGAGTTGGAGGCGGCAGGTGGTGGAAAGGGCTTGGATGTGCGGTCGGAAGGAAAGGGCAGAATCCAAGGTCACTCCAAGGTAGCGGACTTAGTTGACCGGGAAGAGTGTGCAGCCATTGATCGTGATAGATAGGTCTGTTGGGGCGTTGAGCAAGATGGAGGAAAGATGATGAATTCTGTTTTATCCAGGTTAAGTTTTAGAAAGCGAAAGGTGAAGAAGGATGATATAGAACAGGGGTCAGCAACCTTTTACACACCGAGTGCCATTTTTGAAACCATCAGACAACCGGGTGCCAGTGAACAACAGCGCTCCATAGTGTTAGTTAGATTTTTATTTTTATACTTTTTATGAAATGCGGCAATGTCAGAGGTGGGTGGGCGAATCACGTACCGTATTTTTCGCCCTATAAGACGCACCTAGGTTTTTGGGGAGGAAAATAAGAAAAAAAATATTTTTAACCAAAAGGTGTGCTGTGTGTTTGGTGGGTTTGGAACTAATGGTGGTCTGTGGATGGCTGACACTGTTATGGGGGGATCTGTGGATGACGGACACTGTTATGGGGGGGATCTGTGGATGACAGACACTGTTATGGGGGGGATCTGTAGATGACAGACACTGTTATGGGGGGGATCTGTGGATGACAGACACTGTTATGGGGGGATCTGTGGATGACAGACACTGTTATGGGGGATCTGTGGATGACGGACACTGTTATGGGGGGATCTGTGGATGACGGACACTGTTATGGGGGGATCTGTGGATGACAGACACTGTTATGGGGGGATCTGTGGATGACGGACACTGTTATGGGGGATCTGTGGATGACGGACACTGTTATGGGGGGATCTGTGGATGACGGACACTTATGGGGGGATCTGTGGATGACGGACACTGTTATGGGGGGATCTGTGGATGACAGACACTGTTATGGGGGGATCTGTGGATGACAGACACTGTTATGGGGGGATCTGTGGATGACGGACACTGGTATGGGGGGATCTGTGGATGACGGACACTGTTATGGGGGGATCTGTGGATGACAGACACTGTTATGGGGGGGATCTGTGGATGACAGACACTGTTATGGGGGGATCTGTGGATGACGGACACTGTTATGGGGGGATCTGTGGATGACGGACACTGTTATGGGGGGATCTGTGGATGACGGACACTGTTATGGGGGGATCTGTGGATGACAGACACTGTTATGGGGGGATCTGTGGATGACGGACACTGTTATGGGGGGATCTGTGGATGACGGACACTGTTATGGGGGGATCTGTGGATGACGGACACTGTTATGGGGGGATCTGTGGATGACAGACACTGTTATGGGGGGGATCTGTGGATGACAGACACTGTTATGGGGGGATCTGTGGATGACGGACACTGTTATGGGGGGATCTGTGGATGACGGACACTGTTATGGGGGGATCTGTGGATGACGGACACTGTTATGGGGGGATGTGTGGATGACGGACACTTATGGGAGGGATCTGTGGATGACGGACACTGTTACAGGGGGATCTGTGGCTGGCACTGTTACAGAGGGGGATCTGCGGATGGCACTGTTATGGGCTGGGGGGATCTGTGGGTGGCACTGTTATATATGTGCCATCCACAGACCCCCCAGCCCATAACAGTGCCATCCACAGACCCCCTTTCAGCCCATAACAGTGACATCCACAGACCCCCCCCAGCCCATAACAGTGACATCCACAGACCCCCCCCAGCCCATAACTGTGCCATCCACAGATCGCCCCCGCCTCCCCCCCCCGCCGCCAGTATACAAATATAAGATGTTATATTCATTTATTGGTTATTAAACATGCCCCCTTAGTCCTATTACTACCTTACATCCTAATCGCTTCTGTAGAATTCAGGCAGCCCAAGCCGGGCGTCCGGCGCGTCTCTCACTGACGTCACTTGCCTGCGCCGCCTGCTTCATTCAGGCACATGACAAGAGTTACGCTGCCGCCCGCCTGGCCTGCCTGAATTCTACAGATGCGATTAGGATGTAAGGTAGTAATAGGACTGAGGGAGCATGTTTAATAACCAATAAATGAATATGACATCTTATATTAGTATACCGGAGCGGCGGGGGGGGGCTATACTACACTGACTGCACCGCCCCGCCGCTATTGCCAGCCCCCAGATCCTCCTCCCAGTCCCTCCCCGAGTCCCCGCTCGCTCCTACATCGCAGCTTGCGATGTAAAACGGCAAGCATTCGCCCCATAAGACGCAGGGGCATTTCTCCCCCATTTTGGGGGAAGAAAAAGTGCGTCTTATGGGGCGAAATTGACAGCCGCTCACACGTGCCAGCAGAGACAGACTCGCGTGCCATGCCGGGCACGCGTGCCGGGGGTTGCCGACCCCTGATATAGAAGATAGACATTGTGGGATTCTTGATAGTAAGGTGGTGATGTCTGGACCAGAGAGGTAGATTTGTGTGTCGTCAGCATAAGAGTGATACTGAAAGCCTTGGGACTCCATGAGCTGTCCCAGGCCAAAAGTGTAGATAGAGAAGAGCAGGGGTCCTAGGACAGAGCCTTGCGGGACACTAACAGACAGGCAATGAGACGAGGAGGTGGTGCTGGAGTGGGAGACGCAAAATGTCTGTTCTGTGAGGTATGATGTGATCCAGGAGAGGGCCAGGTCAGTGATGCCAAGAGATGAGAGAGTTTGCAACAGAAGGGAGTGGTCAACAGTGTCGAAGGCAGAGGACAGGTCAAGGAGAAGGAGGACAGAGTATTGTTTCTTTGTTTTGGCTGTTAGTAGGTCATTAGTGACTTTGGTAAGGGCAGTCTCAGTCGAGTGGTGGGGTCGGAAGCCAGATTGTAGGTGGTCAAAGAGGGAGCAGGAGGAGAGGTGAGAGGACAGTTGAGAATGGACATGTTGTTCAAGTAGCTTTGAGGCATACAGAAGAAGTGTTATGGGGCGATAACTGGACAAAGAAGATGGGTCAAGTGAAGGCTTTTTAAAAGCAGAGGTGAAGAAACCAGAGGTTAGTGATAGGTTGAAGAAGTGAGTTTGTTTATTTACAGTTTCCATTGATATCAATGGTAGCTGTATACATTCATGTTCAGTTTGAACACTGCATGCAGCCAGTTTTATAATATACTGTGTTAAGAGTGTATTTATGTGAGTTGCCTGGTATAAATACATGTTTTCAGAATGAGCATGATATTAATGAAGTCAGATTCAGTGGATGAGATGGAGAGTGTATTTATGTGAGTTGCCTGGTATAAATACATGTTTTCAGAATGAGCATGATATTAATGAAGTCAGATTTAGTGGATGAGATGGAGGTGACTTTTTTATTATAATTTTTTTTCCCCAGAGTTTGCATTCCATGTTGCCTGGAAGTGTTTTAGGCAAGGATACTGGGAAACTGGGTGGGCCGTGGGGCCCATACTAAAGGTGTTATGAAAATCAGACATCATATACATGACAATACCTTTCTAACAAAGCTAGAGCCAGCTCTAAAGCACACATAGGTCCAGAGATTTTCACATTGACTGCTCCAATTGCTCTGCTAAATTATCTTTAGCCTGGCCGCTCAGGGGGCAGTCCTTTCTGCTGCAGTCTCTCCCTGTAAATGCCTGAGCTTTTAACAGAACATATGGTTGGTGGCAGTTGAAGATTTAAACTGAGCACGTTCGACTAGCTCAGTTAGACGGACAAATAAAATAAGGAAAAGAACCAACAGAAGGTGGCGCTATACAGATACATTTTATTGAATAGCTCACTGACTAGTCTACATTTTTAATTACCTGCAATTACAGAAGTTTACAGATCCAGGTACTGGTTTGAATAATATAAAATATGTTTTGTGACACAAGCCCCCTACATACGTGTCTAATAGTGAATATATATTTTGGGTAGCACGAGAACTTTTCCGGGCTCCGGTCGGTACCATAAGTAGATAGATGTGATGACATAACATTCTAATTGAACATGCAGTCGATATAGGTCTCTATATCACATATATAGAGTGTCGGTATAGGACCTAGGTATAGTTTTCGATGCTCTAAGCCAGGGATGCTCAACCTGTGGCCCTCAACCTGTGGCAACTCCCACCATGCCCTGCTGTAGGCTGAGAGCTGTAATCTGTCCAGGCATGCTGGTAGTTGTAGTTTTGCAACAGCTGGAGGGCCGCAGGTTCAGCATCCCTGCTCTAAGCTTTAACTGTGGAAAAAAAAGTCCATGTAAAGCAAAGATGCCAAATTTTATAAACCTTTCTCCAAATGCTAAGAATGAAATTGGCATCCTTGCACGGGAGAGCGCATCTGTTAAAAATGACAAGCTTTTCCAGGCTTCTTTATCCCCTACAAACCATCCCATTATTGCTTAAACACTTAGATGTTGGTAAGCTACAATCAGCCTTCACAACCTTCTTATGGAAAAATAAAAAACCCTGGATAGTCTTTGAAAAATTAACCATGCTAAAATGGGAAGGAGGCCTACAATTGCCCAACATAAGACACTACAATTTGGCAGCCCTAATCAGACATGCTAAAAACTGGATTTGGGGAACCACATATTTCACAGATGGTTGTGTAGAACAGGTAATGGCTAGCCCATGGGATCTTTCGGCAATACTACGCCCAAGGCTCAAGGACATCCCACCCCGAATCAAACAATCAGTACTACTTAGGGACACCATCATGGCATGGAAAGCGGTATGTAAGATCTACAGATTACCGATTTACCTTACGCCTCACATGCCATTATGGACACTACCAGCATTTCTCCAAGGGAGGGAAAATAAAATGTATAAAGAATGGAAACAGAAAGGCGTAACAACATGAGGAGGAATGTAGGGCCAAATACAATCTACCCACCCCTCATTTTCTTCCGTTCCAAAAGAAACGTTCTTACTGTAAAGCCCAGTCCGAGAAGTTGGGAGAGTTGGACAGATTGACTTGGTTTGACGCACTAATAGGCAAGAATGACTCCATGCTTCCCTTGTCAGAAATGTACCGCAGACTGCATAGTACACAAACCATAGGTCTAGTTAAAAGGGCCTTCTCTGCATTGGAAAAGGAGCTAGGTGTCCCGAACCTGTCTAAACAGATCAGGGATGGTTTTGAACTAATAAGAAAGGCAATATACAATGAGCAATGGCGAGAGACCCAACTGAGAATGATGCACAAAGCTACTTATGCTTTTGACCTATCTTATAGGAAATCTCCGACCCATTATTTGAGACAGTGTCCCAAATGCTCATTACCAAAAGCAAACCTACTACATGGACTTATGGACCCAAGCAAGGGACTACATCAAAGCAGGTTGGGGGGTAGATGTCGCTCTCAACCCGCAACAATGCATTTTCCAATTTATCCCGATAGATCAGGCAGGAGGGAAATGGGGTATCCGAAAAAGGAGTCCATATATTACTCATGTCAGTCAAGAAAGCAATTTTAAGACACTGGCTCCAAAATGAGACTCCCGTATGGGAGGAGGTGCTGGGTATCCTGAAACATATGCTTCTGATGGAAAGATTGGAGATGGAGAGGTACAAAGAAAGGTCTGTAGGCAAATTTGTCAATAAATGAAGAAAGTTTATTGAAGCATCACTAACAGACACAGAAATTCGGGAGCTGATGTCTCCCTTCACACAAACAAAATGGTATCTGGAGGCCCCATTGGGAGAGAAATTGGGTAAACTGGAAATCTAGGATATCAGGGAGATATGGAGAATAGAAAGAGGCAGGAAGCGAGTCTAGGTCCTTCTGAATTGGAATAAAGTAGGCATATCAGATCAGCAGTCTCAGCTTGGTTGGGATAGGGTGGGTGTTTTGTTAACATGAAAAATCGGAAACAAACTGTACACTGTGTGGATTTAACATATTAATAAAATCTTTATAGATCTTTCAATAAAAATATAAAAAAATAAATAAAAAAATTAGGAAATTGGCAAAATGGGCTGGCTGCACGTCTCTTGTCTTCTGTGTTAGAGACAATCCGATATCACTATGTGCTTTCATACACAAATCATTCTCCAAGAAGCTGCCTTTCCAACCTATTATCTTACACCTCATTGCTTCTTAAGAAACTGCTAAAGGAGGAGACAAGACCTTTTTTTTTTCTTTTATTGAGTAATTTCTGCTGCCTTTCCTTGAGTACGTCTTGAAGCCAGACGGAAAGGATTTTGATTAGCACAAGAATTTCATAACATTTTCATGAATTTGTTGCACAATGAATAAAGATGTTTAAAAACTAGGAGAGGATGTTCTGTGAAAAATCCATGTGTTTATGATATCTGATGGACAATGAACACAAATAACACGCATAATGTTAGTTTCTATGAGGAGGTAAGTTCTAGACTTGACAGCGGCGAATCAATGGATGTCGTATATCTGGACTTCTCCAAAGCATTTGACACTTTACCGCATAAAAGGTTAGTATATAAAATGAGAATGCTCGGACTGGGAGAAAACGTCTGTATGTGGGTAAGTAACTGGCTGAGTGATAGAAAACAGAGGGTGGTTATTAACGGTACATACACAGATTGGGTCACTGTCACTAGTGGAGTGCCTCAGAGGTCAGTATTAGGCCCTATTCTCTTCAATATATTTATTAATGATCTTGTAGAAGGCTTGCATAGTAAAGTATCAATTTTCGCAGATGACACTAAACTGTGTAAAGTAATTTACACTGAAGAGGACAGTATACTGCTACAGAGGGATCTGGATAGATTGGATGGTTGGGCAGAGAAGGGGCAGATGAGGTTTAACACTGATAAATGTAAGGTTATGCACATGGGAAGGAATAATGCAAGTCACCCGTACATACTAAATGGTAAAACACTGGGTAACACTGACATGGAAAAGGATCTAGGAATTTTAATAAACAGCAAACTAAACAGCAAAAACCAGTGTCAGGCAGCTGCTGCCAAGGCCAACAAGATAATGGGTTGCATCAAAAGGGGCATAGATTCCCGTGATATGAACATAGTCCTACCACTTTACAAATCGCTAGTCAGACCACACATGGAGTACTGTGTACAGTTCTGGGCTCCTGTAAACAAGGCAGACATAGCAGAGCTAGAGAGGGTTCAGAGGAGGGCAACTAAAGTAATAACTGGAATGGGGCAACTACAGTACCCTGAAAGATTATCAAAATTAGGGTTATTCACTTTAGAAAAAAGACGACTGAGGGGAGATCTAATTACTATGTATAAATATATCAGGGGTCAGTACAGAGATCTATCCCATCAGCTATTTATCCCCAGGACTGTGACTGTGACGAGGGGACATCCTCTGCGTCTGGAGGAAAGAAGGTTTGTACACAAACATAGAAGAGGATTCTTTACGGTAAGAGCAGTGAGACTATGGAACTCTCTGCCTGAGGAGGTGGTGATGGTGAGTACAATAAAGGAATTCAAGAGGGGCCTGGATGTATTTCTGGAGTGTAATAATATTACAGGCTATAGCTACTAGAGAGGGGTCATTGATCCAGGGAGTTATTCTGATTGGAGTCGGGAAGAAATTTTTTATTCCCCTAAAGTGGAGAAAATTGGCTTCTACCTCACAGGGTTTTTTGCCTTCCTCTGGATCAACTTGCAGGATGACAGGCCGAACTGGATGGACAAATGTCTTTTTTCGGCCTTATGTACTATGTTACTATGTTACTAATTGGTAGGTAAAAACTAATATAGCAATCGATTCCAAAGCAAAAAAAAGAGCCCTGAATAGCGTAATGGTGCCAAATCTGCAATATTGGAGCCATCGGTTAAATTCGCAAGCAGTATTTGTGGAGAAGTTGCCTGTTCTTGTCATGATTACTAAGATTTCAGACTTCAAAAACATACCGGTCGTAATTTACCTGGCTAATGACTCTGTAAGCCTCACTTAAAGGGCATCTGTCAGCAGGTTTGTCCCTATGACACTGGCTGACCTGTTACATGTGCACTTGGCAGCTGAAGACATCTGTGTTGGTCCCATGTTCATCGGTGCCCGCATTGCTGAGAAAAATTATGTTTTAATATATGCAAATGAGCTCTAGGGGGCGTTGTCATTACACCTAGAGGCTCTGCTCTCTCTGCAACTGCTGCGCCTTCTACACATTGACAGGGCAAGATATGAGCACATTTTCACTGCCTGGCCCTGTCAATCGAAGTGCAGAGGGCACGGCAGTAGCAGAGATAGCAGAGCCTCTAGGTGTAACGGTAACGCCCCCGTTGCTCCTAGAGGCTCATTTGCATATAATAAAACATAATTTTCCTCAGCAATGTGGACACATATGAACATGGGACCAACACAGATGTCTTCAGCTGCCAAGCGCACATGTTACAGGTCCGCTAGTTTCATAGGTACAAATCAGTTGATAAATGCTCTTTAAAAGGTACCACTACCTATCATTATAAAAAACGTTCAATATGCCGTAGTGCCATGATCAGGGTATAAAAACCCACACCCATTGTTAAAACAAAGTGGCAGTAGCATGCCGCTGAGCGCTGTGCCCCTTGGTTTCTGATGAGCAGATTGTGTGGTGTACAGGCTCATTGAACTACAAGTCCATACATCACCAGCTTGCCCCGTCCCCAAGGAGAGCCAATCAGAAATGAATGGGTACAGACGTCTGCTCCTTTGATTTAAAAATAGTTGGGGGTTTCAGCTCCTGAAACCCTACCAGTCAAAACTTACAACATGTCACTATGACATATCAAAAGGTTTTCAAAAGGTGTTTTTTTAATGGAATTTGTCACCACATACTTGTAGGTAAAACCATCAGCCTCTGTAGATCTGCGCGTGTCAGCATATTCTAATGATATAGGTCCCATCTGCATATGTGTCGCCAATTTGGAAAAAATAAATACTTGTTATGTCATCCAAATTGGCCCCTAGGTGCAACACTTGGAGTGAGAGGTCCAGGAAGTCTACACATACTCATGCCTGGCCCTGAAGATTCATAGAAGATTGTACGGTGCCTGTGTAATGCAGGGATGGACGATGTCCATCTGCCTGGCAATCTGCCCAATAATGCAAGGGGCTATCCTACGAAAACCCTTAAGGGAAAAATGTCTGATCGATGGGGATCTAAAAAATGAGGGCCCTTCACGATCATGAGAACATGATTCTGCTAGACGTCCAATGAAGCAGCAGCAGATATGCAAGACTACTACTCCATTCAAACTGGGAACACGGGACCTCGAAGCTCATGATCATCAAGGACACCTGCAGGGGGATAGAAGATAAGTGTCCTTCATGGGACAACTGCTTTCATAACTGGATTTGTTGAGATGAGAAAACACCTTTAATTAAATAGTTGTGTATGTTTCTATCTAAATCTCAGTATAGGTGTAAACAGCCCAGGTCAGATGAATGGTCTAACACCTATTGAATATTACACAGCTAATAACCCCATATATTAGAGCCGATGTTCCAGCAGGGTACCATGGAGCACACCAACATTTTATTTACAAAAGTAGGCCTAGATAGGATGATCTCCTCCAGACATAACAGACACAAAGATATTGTGCTCCAATCAAATGAATTATTGGAATGGCTGAAACCTGCCATTACAATTTTACATAAGTCCACTGGACATTAAGACAGAAGAATACAGCCGCCTAGTCATAAGTAGTGTTGATCACGAATATTCGAATTGCGAATTTTAATCGCGAATATCGGCACTTTGAGAATCTGCAAATATTTAGAATATCGCAAAATATATTCGTAATCGCGAATATTAGATTTTTTTTAAAATACCAGTTGATGCGAATATTTTAGGCGAATTTTATGTGAATTTTCGCAATCAAGAAAATAATGCCTGGAGATCATGAATTCGCGAATTCTCGAATATATGGCGAATATTCGCCCAAATATTCACGAAATATCGCGAATTCGAATATTGCCCCTGCCGCTCATCACTAGTCATAAGCGCTTGCAGTTTATAGGAGGTGAGAGGATTGGTACTTTCTAATTACTCTGTCCTTTGGTGCCACAATGACAATCAGCTCTCCATGTATTGACTTTCATGGTGAGCTTCTGCTTACAAAAAGCAGCCGGTATGAACAAGCAAAGGTTCAGTACGGAGCATGTTGTGGGGCTGTGTGAAGACAGACGACATCACCTCTGCCTATAGGTATTATTGCTAAATTACAATCACAGATTAATGTTGTGCCCTAATGTAGCAGGGCTAATAGCGTGCTTGTAACTATCGAGAAGTAAATAAAATACAAGTAACTTTATTTTTGACCTTTCTTTTTTCTTTTTGTTAGAGACTTAAAATGATTCAGTTTGACAAATGGAATGTATACGAACTAGCAGCCAGAACTATCTTCAGACGATTTCCCCTATATAACCCTGTACTGAAAAGTCTTTCAGACCGCAAGGTTTCATGTGTATGATTCTTCCCATCTGGGGGCATTAGACGGCATCTTAAGTAGCTGTAGATACCTTAAATGGGAAGGTCATATTTTCATCGCTTTATCTAGTGTTACAGTACCCTTTTGAGATCATTGCATTTTTATTTTATGCTCTATATTTACGAGAGGAATGAAATGTTAAACAGCTCTGTAGCGTAAAGATTGCAAGTGTTTCATCCCATTCAGGTAAAATCTGTTTACGAATCAGGAAAAGAAGACATTATCCATTTCTAAGGCCTTAAAGGGCGCCTGTCAATGCTGACAAATAGTCTTTGCTCATCTTTCTTTTGGAAATCCTTGACTCCATTATGCAGGAGATCCGCTTTTTATTATTCTGCAAATTAGTAGTTCCAGGCACTAAGGGCGTTCCCACTGTCCTTAGTGCAAGCATGCTCCACTCCTCCACCTTCCCAGCCCCTTCCTTATGACCTTTGATTGACCGGCATATCTTGCCTGGCCCTGTACTCTCGCTCAAGTGCTGTTCAATTTATTATGGAGGCATGTGCAGTGCAGCTCCAAGTCTCTGTCAGGACAAAAAACAAGTCTACTGTGCATGTGCCAATGATAAATGGCGGTGGGTGCATGAACAGTTCCCCCATGAAGAGATTGCGAGAGTTGTTGAGAAGCAGCCGTCTGAAGGCTCCCAGATCTGCTATAGGTAAACCACTGCAGTCTATGTTAGAAGTGATCTGATGACTGCATGTTAAAAAACCCCTAGGGGAACTAAAAATATAGATAAAAAGGAAAATATAAAAAAGATAAAAAAACTTTAATCATTCTCTTATCCTATTTCACAAGTTAAAATATGTAAATAATAACTTTCAAAACCATCTGAATTATTAAAATATAAAAGTATTTATCCCTTATGGTGAACAATGTAACAAAGAAAAACAAATTATTATGATCAAATCGCCATTTTTGGGTTTGCATTGCCTCTCAAACCTTGAAAATGATGTGATCAAAAAGTCATAGATATTCTAAGATGATATCAATAAGAACTACAGATCAGCACAAAAAAGGGGTTCTCACACAGCTCCGTGAATGGGACTATAAAAACTGTTATGGGTGTGAGAATATACTTATGGAAAGAAAAAAGTTATTTACTATTTTTTTAAACTGATATACATTTGGTATTACTGTAATCATACTGACCTACAGAATATAGTTACCATGTCATATTTACTGCACAGTGAGCGCAGTAAAAAAAAAAAAAAAACATAATTGCTTTTTTTTTCCAGTTTCACCCCATTTTGAATTTTTGTTTCTAGCTTCCCACCACATCTTATGGAATATCAAATGGTGCCAATAGAAAGCACAACTTGTCTGGATGAACAATCCCAATCAGTGCCTACAGGCCAAGTAGTCATCTTCATACCTTACTTACTATGCTCCCCCAAGCTTATGTCTCTCTTTAGCCAGATCTCTCAAGTATGGTTGTGATTAGAGATGAGCGAAATTCTTAAGTGTTCGATTCGGCTGATTCGCCGAATTTCACAAAAATAGTAGCTTTTTTTCTAAGTAGCGGATGCAATGACAGGGAGCTGCGATAGCGCCTCTCCCATCATTGTACCCCTCAGATGCCAAGTTCATACATGATCGCGGCATCTGAGTGTAAAATTAACAATAAAAAAATAATTAAATCAAACTACTGCCTCATTTTGCTTGCGCCGGGCCGGCTGCTGCCATCTTGCTTGAAGATCTCGGCCGAAATCCTGTGCGGCGCGAGATTACGTCATCACGCCGGCTGTTTTTTATACTATTTCAGGTTAAATTGATTCGCTGACACGAAGCATGAGGAAATTCGGCTTCTAGGCAAATCGAATTTATCCAGAAATTCGGATCTAATTCCACTTCGTGGGATTCGATTCACTCATCTCTAGTTGTGATGGTCAATCTGCAGTGGTCACAGAGCGCAGTACTTCCTCTCTACCTTCCATGGTTCTTAAGTATGGTAAGAAGGGTTATCTACCTTTTCAGAGGTGATCCACCATTTTGATCAGTGATATAGAGCGTTTCTGGTTTTTGAAAATGTATGGTCTTCTCCTGCTGGTGGGCACAGCTGCGACCTTGCTCACCTGCTCCATAGCAGCAGTGCTCCAGCAGTTTGGTCCAACCACATGTTTTCCTCTTTCTGCAGTGTGGTCTCGACTCCCTAAGTAGCAATGCTCCTTTCACACAGGCTGAGGCCTGCTTCCTGCCGGCAATGCCTCTGTTTGCCTATAGGGTGCACACACTTGCTCCAGCACTTAAAGGGCCAGCATGCACACCCTAATCTTACCCAGCCAATGGCCGGTTATGCTGGGGTTCCCTGTTGAAAGGTGCCTGAGAAAGAGGTTCTAATCCTGGTCTCCTACTAAGGTGTGCCGTGTTCATTTGCCTGATATGTGTACCTGGCCTCCGTCTGTTCTCTGTTCTGACCCTGAGCTGCCCACCCTGACCGTGGCCTGTTTATCGGTTTTGCAATTATTCTGCCTGTCTCTGACTATGGTTGTTACCTGATCCCTTGGTACTCTGCATCCCATTGGTCAACAGTCACTTGAACAGAGACTACTCCCAGACATAGGGCTTTTTGGTTTCCTGCAGTGAACTCCAGATCCCTGTATAGGGGTTGAAGGGTGAACACCTGGGGAGTCACTTAGATAACCCCCTTAGGAGTAACCTCAAGCCAAATCTGTTCGTTAGACACATTATTATTTGTATGGCTCCTAGAATTCAGGGAGGAAAAAAAACAAAACACAGAAAGTGGTAGTGTGAGGAAGGGGTTAATCATCCTTGTATATTTGCTTTGTTTTGTTTTTCGGTAAAATTAGACTACAAATTAAGCTTGGCTGCACAACATACACTGGGAGACATGCGTAAACAGTTTATAATATACAGAAAACATTACAGGTCTTCTAACTCTTACAACATTGTTATTGTAAAGGAGAATTAAACCTAAAACCGCAATGCTGTTAATAATGGAGCTATTGGGAACACACACAACTTGCAAACATTTCAGTTTTTAAAAGTGTTCAAGAAATAAGGTCTGATGGAGCCAAGCCTTGGAGCATCTTTCTCAGTTATACAATTGATTAATGGACTTTAGATGACATTTGTGTTGTTACCTTTTGTGAAATTACTCTGATTTGTACACATTATCTTACATTTTACGATGATGCACAGAGATGATGTCTCTGGGTCATGAGTTGCTTGACACAAGGAATGCGACAGTTGTCGCCCATCTCCTGGATACATCTGTGGGTGGTGGCTCTTGAAGCACTGACTCCAGCCGCAGTTCACTCCTTGTGAATCTCCTCAAAGTTCTTAAATGGCCTTTTCTTCACAATCCTTTCAAGGCTATAGCTATCCATATTGCTTGTGCACCTTTTTTCTACCATACTTTATCCTTACACTCAACGTTCCATTAATTTGTTTGGATACAGCACTCTGTGAACACCCAGCTTCTTGAGAAATTACCTTTTGTGGTTTACCCTCCTTGTACAGGGTGTCAATGACTGTCTTCTGGACAACTGTCAAGTCAGCAGTCTTCCCCATGATTGTGTAGCCTACTGAACCAGGCTGAGGGACCATTTAAAGGCTTAAAGGGAAACTGTCATCAGTTTTCTGCTTCTCTCACCTGCTTCCCTAAATTTTAACAGCTCCAGCGCATGCCAATGAGTCCCTATATTCATGAGCTTACTGCTCTCCCCACCCACCTGCCTCTGATTGAGGGCTCATGCCCACGAAGGTAAGGGCTCTGTGCTGAAATGCATAGGGCACTGACTGTGGGGCATCCGCATGCGGATCGCGGACCCATTCACTTGAATGGGGTCCGAGATCCCCATCCGATGGCCTGCACCGCAAAAAAGTAGTTCATGCACTACTTTTTTGCGGTGGGAAGGCAGGCCAGAAACACCACGGAAGCACACCGTAGTGCTTCAGTGGGGTTCCGATCTGTGCTTCCGTAGACTCATGGTGTCACACTCTAATCACATAATCAACACAAAACACCTGCAAAGATTCCTTAAGGGGAATCTGTCACCAGTTTTATGGTGTCCTATCTAAGGCCAGGTATTTGGCCAAAATCTTGTATTGAACAACTCCAGCACATGCCGAACGAGTCCCCTTATTCACTTGAATAAGTCTGCATAGAAACATAGAAACATAGAATGTGTCGGTTCTTATCTGCCGACACATTCTATGTTTCGATGTGAATAAGGGGACTCGTTCGGCATGTGCTGGAGTTGTTCAATACAAGATTTTGGCCAAACACCTGGCCTTAGATAGGACACCATAAAACTGGTGACAGATTCCCCTTAAGGAATCTTTGCAGGTGTTTTGTGTTGATTATGTGATTAGAGTGTGACACCATGAGTCTACAATATTTAACTTTTTCCCAATTTCCTAGTTTTCTGAGATATTGACTTTTCTTTAACTGTAATCCATAATCATCAACATTAAAACTTAAAAGACATAAAAGCTTGAAATAGATCACTCTGTGTGTATGAATCTATAGAATATATGAGTTTCAATTTTTGAATTAAATAACTAAAATAAATTAACTTAATTATATTCTAATTTATTGAGATGCACCTGTATATAAATGGAGTGTGGACATTTGATGCATCAGATTCAGAAGAATGATGATGAAGGGTGTGGGGTGGTGAATGGAGAAGAGTTAGATTAGGGGATGTGAAAGGCCACCCAAAATAATTTGTTTTTAGGGAGCTCCTAAAACTGTGGCTGTTGGGAATGAAACTATTTGTTTGGGGTAGGGCATTCCAGAGAACTGATGCAGCTCAGGAGAAGTCTTGAAGATGGGAGTAAGAGGTTTGGATTATGGTGGCTGTTAGTTGTAAGTTATTTGCAGAGGTTAGACAACAGGTAAAATGGTAGACAGAAATAGGGGGGAGATGTAGGGGGGTGCAGCACTGTGGAGAGCTTTGTGGGTGTGAATGAGCAGTTTAAATTGAACCCTGTACTGTATGTGCAACCAGTGCAATGACTGGAACAGGGTAGAGTCATCGGAGTAGCCGTTAGCTACACGTTAATGATGGAAACCCATAATTTCTGGTATAGAAATGACCTTGGAAAATGCATTAGAAAGCTGTAAGCTAAAACAATGACTCAACTGCAATATAACAAAAAATTAACAGTTCGAAGAAATATCTAAGTACAAGCTTCATGGAACACTGTGGTTTCATAAAATGAAGACATTATGAGCACCTTAAGATGAAAATTCCTGCAAACTCCCAGAGACATAGCAAACACACAGATCTGTCTAATAAGAACAATAACCCAGAGGAAGAAAACATCTAATTCAAGTCATATAAGGTAAATGAGGGAAAGTATATGGGGCAGCTTTCAAGACCCATCTCAGTTTTGCTTGGTAGTATATCTTTAAATGGATTATCCCAGGATAGGTGATAAATGTTGGATTGCTGGGGACCATGAGGAATTCCAAGAATGGAGGGTTCCAGTTTAAATAGAGCAGTAGTGCACATCAGTACACCACTCCATTCACTTCTATGAGAGTGATGTAGACAGCAATCCATCAGTCCCACAGAATTGGAGTAGGGGATTGATGTGTACAACCACACCATTCTGAGAGAGGTTTCTGTTCTAGAGATCGCAGAGTCCCTCATCAGTCAGACTCTCAGCGATCCAACATTTATTATATATCCTGTAGATACAGTAGGTAATAAATTATTTTTGTGAGATAACCTTTTTTGTGGGAAAACCTGTCACCATGAAATGCATGCAGACTGCAGGCAGCATGTTATAGAGAAGGAGGAGCTGGGCAGATTGATCGTTTTAGTTTTATAGTTTATACTTTTACATTTCTGCTCTTTCTGACTTCAGTTGTACATGGGGAAGGTGTATCAGTGTTTACTAGCATTCTCTGTGTAAGTAGGTAGATTATGCACGGATACCTATCAGTCACTGATAAAATGGCCCCATCTACAAATGAACTCAGAAAAAGCAGAGATTTAAATGTATAAATTATAAGTTATACTGAATCTTTTTCCATAAAACTATAGGTCAATCTGCTCAGCTCCTCCCGCTTGTAGATTGCACTGCATTTCAAGGTGACAGGTCCTCTTGAATGTATTAGAAGGTGTTGAACTCTATTATGGATCTTTGCACTAATTGGAATTAGCCAATGACAAATATGCCACAGACCTCCAACATTTTGCCATTTGATAAGAACCATATGTTTCCCATTGTTGACATCAAGCACGGCTCCTCCAGACTGCAGCTTGGCGGCTGACTTTGGATCATGTGAGCTTGAAATGTTCTTTCTCTTCCTTGGAAACGTGATCAAAACATGTTATGGACACTACAGGATCCAGAGCCCAGAGGAAGTTATGGAACGTACCAATAGCTTTCCAGAAACAGGAAATTCTGCAGTTGACAACACAGATTTTCAGAAATGAAAAATGTTTATAGGCTGTCAGGCTGTTTTTCAAATGTATGCGGCATCTTTGTTCTTCAGGAGAAGACATCAACAGGGTAATTTATTAAACTGGTGTAAAGTAGAACTGGCTTAGTTGCCCATAGTAACCAATCAGATTCCTCTGTTCATTTTGGAAAGCTCCTTTGGAAAATGAAAGGAGGAATCTGATTGGTTGCTATAGGGAACTAAGCCAGTTCTACATTGATAAATGACCCCCAAAATAAAATAAATAAAATTATTGGGTGGCAGCACTAAACTAGATTGGGATCTCACTAGTCTGCCCACTCTCCAACTTATGCACAAGGTCTGGTGGTATATTAGGGACGTACTAGACATAATGCCTATTTGTGGGAGTTGTATAAATTGGAGGGATTTGGGGGATGGGAGCAGCAAGGAATCAGATATGTCTATCAGGTCTTTGATAATACTGTTTTTAAAACCTTTCAGCAACTTCATACAGAGTAGACAACAGAGTTCTGTTTTTATGCTTACCTGCAACTAAGGCATGCTATGCAATGTCAAGGGAGGCTGGTGTCTACTGCTATTGCTGCTACTGCACTGTTTGACCATGTAGTACAAGCGTCTGCCTCTTATAAACTTACCTCCTTTACATATGGGTTCCTTCTGGAGAGATGTTTCGGGGACCCATTGGCTGGATTGAAGGAGAAGTGGGAAGCTGATGTGGGCCCTTTGACCTCTACCCAGTGGCAGTCAATCCTAGAGAATACTCCTACTTTATCTTAGTGTGGCTCAACATCGCTCGCAATTGTTTCTGTCCCATAGGGTTTACAAACCTCCCCAATTGCCGTATAGGATGGGGATTCGGTTAGATGCCCAATGACCTCAGTGTACGGAACCTGAGGGGATTGAGTGCTTTATGGACCTCAGTGTTTGAGCTGTTAGATAAATTGCATAACGCTGCGGTTCCCAGAACTCGTTTGTTTGGCCTTTCAGGCTGTGTTTAAGATCTACCAGTTGCGGAGGGTCAGAAGCTATCAATAGCTAAAATTCTGTATGCAACCCGCAAACTGATTGCAAAATGTTGGATACAGCCAGGCATGGGATTCAGCCAGTTCCCTCCAGTTCTCCAGATCCAGTTATTAACCACTTCCCATCTGGGCCCTTTGCCCCCTTCCTGACCAGGCCAAATTTTGCAAAACGGACATATCTCACTTTATGTGGTAATAACTTTGGAACGCCTTTATTTATCCAAGTCATTCAGAGATTGTTTTCTCGTGACACATTGTACTTCATGATAGTCATAAATTTGAGTCAAAATATTTCACCTTTATTTATGAAAAAATCCCAAATTTACCCAAAAATTTAAAAAAATCGCAATTTTCTAAATTTCAATTTCTCTGCTTTTAAAACAGAAAGTGATACCTCATAAAATATTTATTATTTAACATTCCCCATATGTCTACTTTATGTTGGCATCATTTTGGAAATGTCATTTTATTTTTTTAGGACGTTAGAAGGCTTAGAAGTTTAGAAGCAATTCTTCAAATTTTTAAGAAAATTGCCAAAACCCACTTTATAAGGACCAGTTCAGGTCTGAAGTCACTTTGTGGGGCCTACATAGTGGATACCCCCATAAATGACCCCATTGTAGAAACTACACCCCTCAAGGTATTCAAAACCGATTTTACAAACTTTGTTAACCCTTTAGGCGTTCCACAAGAATTAAAGGAAAATGGAGATCAAATTTTTAAATTTCACTTTTTTGGCAGATTTTCCATTTTAATCAATTTTTTTCTCTAACACATCGATGGTTAACAGCCAAACAAAACTCAATATTTATTACCCAGATTCTGCGGTTTACAGAAACACCCCACATGTGGTCGTAAACTGCTGTATGGGCACACGGCAGGGCGCAGAAGGAAAGGAACTCCACATGGTTTTTAGATGCCATGTCCCATTTGAAGCCCCCTGATGCACCCTTACAGTAGAAACTCCCAAGAAGTGACCCCATTTTGAAAACTAGGGGATAAGGTGCCAGTTTTATTAGTACTATTTTTGGGTACATATGATTTTTTGATCATTCATTATAACACTTTATGGGGCAAGGTGACCAAAAAATTGGTTGTTTTAGCACAGTTTCTATTTATTTATTTTTACAGCGTTCACCTTAGGGGTTCAGTCAAGTGACATTTTTATAGAGCAGATTGTTACGGACGTGGCGATACCTAATATGTATACTTTTTCTCATTTATTAAAGTTTTACACAATAATAGCATTTTTGAAACCAAAAAATTATGTTTTAATGTGTCCATGTTCTGAGAGCTATAGTTTTTTTATTTTTTGAGAGATTTTCTTATGTAGGGGCTCATTTTTTGCGGGATGAGGTGACGGTTTTATTGGTACCATTTTGTGGGACATACGCGTTTTTGATCACTTGGTGTTGCACCTTTTGTGATGCAAGGTGACAAAAATTGCTTGTTTTGACACAGTTTTTTTTTTTTTTTTTTTTACGGTGTTCACCCGAGGGGTTAGGTCATGTGATATTTTTATAGAGCTGGTTTTTACGGACGCGGCAATACCTAATATGTATACTTTTTTTTATTTGTTTCACTTTAACACAATAATAGCATTTTTGAAACCAAAAAAATTATGTTTTAGTGTCTCCATGTTCTAAGAGCTATAGTTTTTTTATTTTTTGAGAGATTTTCTTATGTAGGGGCTCATTTTTTGTGGGATGAGGTGACGGTTTTATTGGTACCATTTTGTGGGACATACGCGTTTTTGATCACTTGGTGTTGCACCTTTTGTGATGCAAGGTGACAAAAATTGCTTGTTTTGACACAGTTTTTTTTATTTATTTTTTACGGTGTTCATCCGAGGGGTTAGGTCATGTGATATTTTTATAGAGCTGGTTTTTACGGACGCGGCAATACTAAATATGTCTATTTTACTTTATTTTTTCTATTTTAATTTTTTTTTTTTTATTCCTAACTTGGGAACTTTTTTTTTTTTTACATGTGAAACTTTATTTTATTTTATTTTTTCAACCCTTTATTTTTTTTTTTTTTTTTACACTTTTCGTCCCCCATAAGGTCATACAAGACCTCTGGGGGACATTTGCTTCACTTTTTCTTTTTTTTTTCACAGTTGATTTCTCCTGTAACTGGGGCTGAGATAGTAGCCCCAGTTACAGGACAAATGCACCCCTATAGAGGCTGTACAGCAGCAATCCTGCGCTGTACAGCCTCAGTGCAGGGCTGATCGAGGTCTCTGAGAGACCTCACACAGCCCCTGCACTCTCCGGTCACGGCGGTCACATGACCGCCGGGCCGGAACAGGAAGCGCACAGCGCTTCCTTCTCTGCAGACAAAGCGCTCGGTGAGCGCTGTGTCTGCAGCGATCGTGAAGGCAGGGACACCTGGGAACTGTCCCTGCCTTGTCTTAGGGTTGCCCTGCTGTCACTGACAGCGGGCAACCCGATCAGCAGCTGCACGATTAGCATGCAGCTGCTATTTCTGACAGGACGTTTTAAAACGTGCTGTCAGAAATAGACGTCCACCCATAGGACGTTTATAGTCTATGGGCGGACGTGAGGCGGTTAAAATTAAAACTGGATCAGAGAACCGGCTGAGTCCCGATCCGGTGCTCTGGCGGCGGCAGGGCAGCTGGAGGTGTTCGGTCCCATTGCTTCGCGCGCCGCTGATAGTTTAGCTCCTTAGTTGGGTGGTATGTGTGTGTAGTGTATATATGGTGTATTTATGTATGTGTACCATGTATATGGCGTATTTATGTGTGTTGCATATATATGGTGTATGTATATGTAAACATGTGCCGTGACGCCGTGTGTCCGCCATTGAGTAAAGAACCTGTTGTTAAAAATTTTAATCCCAACCCTGGATACAGCCCAGCTATGCAGGACCTGATAGGGGTTATAAATCGGATGGTATGGTTGAAAAGAGGGGTATGCTTTTAAAGGGGGACGCTCACAACATTTTCACAGCAATAGGAAACCTGGATTATAAATTCAGGGTTAGAATCCTCAGAACTGATGAGGGCATGGTTGCTGGAAGCCTTGCGAGTACCAAACGCCTTACGGAGTGGAAGGAATACTAGCTTCTGATGCAGGAGGGTGTAGTTGTACTGTGAGAGAGTATATTCCCCTGTCTGGGGTCTAATAGAGGATATCTACACTACACGGAGGGAGGGGGCCTTCAGGGGTGGAATTGTGTTGTATTTGTTGTACTGTTGCCTGTACTGAAAACAATTAAGAAAATTGGCCTGATGAAAAATAAAAATAATAATAGATTAGGATCAGTGGAGGTTCCAGCAGTCAAACCTTGATCGATAAGAAAGTGATGGTATATCCTAGCATTATGCTGTAACTTTATGCAGTGGAAAACTACAATACGGCATATGATAGTAAGGTTCTGTAGTGCAGGTGACATTTTTTATCAATAAATAATACTTTTACATCTCAGAATGATTACAAATGTCTCTTAAGTGGCTTGTACTATATTTAAATTTTGCCTTAAGAAGTTGCTTTTTTTCCCTGCTTTGTGACTTTGAGATCAGAATTGTCATAGGATACTTACTGGGGTTGAGCGAATCAAACTTCGGATCATAGATCCGAGGTCGATTTGTTAAAAAAACTTTGTGTGTAATGCTGTTTCCATACAGAATTAGGCCTCTTGCACATGAACGTGTGTGCCCCGGGCCGCAATGCATGAACACCGACAGTGGGACAGCCGCAGCGGATCGCAGACCCATTCACTTTAATGGGTCCGCGATCCGTCCATTTCGCAAAAAGATAGGACATGTTCTATCTTTTTGCGGAATGGAAGTACGGGACAAAACCCCACGGAAGCACTCTGTAGTGCTTCCGTAGGGTTCCGTGCTTCCGTTCCGCACCATTCCGCTTCTCCGGATTTGTGGACCCATTCAAGCGAACTTTGCATTGCTATTTTAAAATGGAATTTGGTGGCTCAAAATTGACAAAGTAGGCAACGCAAGTGGGCAGGGCAAACAATACCGTAGTACAGCACAAAAAACTGCCCCAGCAAAACCAAATACAACAGCGCAGAACAAAATACAGGTGTTTGTCCTCAAGATCCTCATTTATGAAAATGGTCTGATAGTAAGACTGTTGTCCATAACAACCAATCAGAGCTCACCTTTCATTTCTCAATCTACTCTGGAAAAATGAAAGTTGATCTCTGATTGGTTGTTATGGCCAACAACCAATAAAGCAGGCCCTGTTTGGTGCGCACAACTGGCTAACTGTTCAAAGCCAACCGATCTGAATACACAGTTCCCAAGGCTTTCCCATTATACTGATGCTGAAATCTAAAGGAACCATGCATTACTATCTTTATGTTAGCTCACAAGACTGGATTCTAAAAGTTGCTGAGAAATATCAGACAGACGTCCAAGCTTGTTATATCCAGACTGCAACTACAGATAGGAGTTTTCATATATTTAGTGCTTGGAAAACAGATTCTTTACAGCTATAAATCTATAGATTTCTTTTTGAAGAAAATAATCAATTTTTTGGCCCTGAAAATAGAACAAATGTTATCCTAAATACGGAGGAAGGAACGCTCATAAAATATTTCCCTGTACATCCATCTGCCAAAGAGAACCTTCTCCGCAGCAGGGAGACGAAATATTAGGCCCTTGTCCAATAAATTTCCATTCCGCTTTGTGAATTTCCAGTGTCTTCTCCTCCGAGCATTTGTAAACCAAACGTACAAGCAGCATTGAGTTACACAGCACAACCTGAGTGACATCTAATGAGGAAGAATATAGCAATTTATGTTTCGAGGGGCTCAGTGGTTAGGACTGCAGAACTAGGGTCTTCATCAGCATGAAGTCTGCATGATTTTCTCCCAGACTCCATAAATTCCGATAATGAGCGCCATTGGGGGCAAGGATTAATGTTGGCGATATATAAGCAACAATGGGGCTCACAATCTAAGTTCCCTATCAGTATGTCTTTGGAGTGTGGAGAGGAAACCGGAGTACCCAGAGGAAAACCATGCAAACACAGGGAAACATAAAAACTTCATGCAGATGTTGTCCTTGGTCGGATTTGAACCTAGGACCCCAGTGCTGCAAGGCAGTATTAAGCACTGAGCCACCATGCTGCTGGTTGCATGGTCTCCTTTCTGATGGTGGTTGGGGTTGCCTTGGTGTTGGTGGTGCATGGTGGGGTGCAAGGCAGGGATTCTTGACAAATGTAATAGAGAGCTGGTTTCAATGATGAGGCAAAGTGCAAATACAAGTAATTTTAGAAATAGGCACGATACTTAAACTTTGCTTTCACAGTTCCTGAAGTTGCATATATATGCAGGCGCTCCCTGAGTCACTTTTCCTAAATATCTGTGCTTTTTCTATAATCTAGCCAAGCGGTACAATTCTCTCCCTTTCTCTCAAAATATGTGGCACTACAATTCCCAGCTGGAGTGTGTAGTCTTTAAACAGTCTGCCTCCTGGGTATGGCTGGGAGCCAGGAGCTTCTAACCCAACCAACTGCTGTGAAGCCTTAGACGTGCATGTTCTTCTCAGTCTTGTATCCAGCAAACTCCTTGTAATGGCGGCTCTATCATTCAGAATAAATAGTCTGGGGAAGATTTATTAAAACTGATGTGAACTAAAGGAGCTTTGAAAAATGAAAGGTGGAATCTAATTGAAAGCAAGATCAAAAAGATGCATCGCACTCACCATATATGGTGAGTGCGATGCATCTTTTTGATTTTGCTTTCAATTGTATCCTGCTCAATCTTAGCACCCCATTTTCTTATATGGTCGGAGGAGGCCAGGACTGTGTTCCCTCATACCTCAGGTGGAAGGACGGTGCCCTCAATATCTCTCGCTATATATTTCATGGAATATAATTGGTTG